>NC_090309.1:19705352-20008382 GCF_039906515.1 Pseudorca crassidens | reverse complement strand
AGGTTCGTGCCCCGGTCTGAGAAGATCACACATGCCGCGGAGCGGCTGGGCCCGTGAGCCATGGCCGCTGAGCCTGTGCATCTGGAGCCTGTGCTCCGCAACGGGAGAGGCCACAACAGTGAGAGGCCCACGTACCGCAAAAAAAAAAAAAAAAAAAAGAAAGGGAAAAATGGCATTCTAGTCTGGCTCTCACATATCATGTCCACTTTTAATCCTGGTGCTGTTGGGCTGGAGAAAATGGAGAAGAAACAGAACAATCTCCTCACTAGACCTGGCTGAGTCTCACTCATTTGGTTAGCAGTGACTTTGTGTGGGCTCGCTGTCTGTGAACCCAACACAGATAGATGGTGGGTACCACAGGCGCTGCTGCTGAGGGGTGCTCCTTTGAACAGCTACTAATCGTGGTGATCCCTTTGCCTGCATCCTCTTACGCCTCAGACTGGAGCCGTATTGGAAACAGTGAGGTCTCCAAATGTACCTTTTCAGGCCTTTGAATCCAGGCAAGGCCTGATGTTCCTGCTTCTACAGAATGAGGAACTCAGGGGAAGGGAAGGAGGATCTGCACTTCTTTGTTTGTACCTTGCCATTATGTCTGTCTCCAGTTCTGGTTTCCTCACTCCACTGGTACAAGTGCAGGTCAGCTAGTCCACTGGCTATGTAAATATATAGCAAAAAGGAATAAAATGTAAATCTGCCCTTGTTGCAAAGTCTCCAAGTATTTCTGGGTTGTCCTCTTGGTCTCAGGGTGGGAAAACACGTTCTTCCATTCTCCACAAGAGGGGATGAGTGAAGCAAAGAGCTAACTTAATGAAAATTGCAATTTCCAAAAAAGCTCCTACCTTTTCCCCCACTCACATGGTGGTTGGTGTGAGGATTCTTCTTTGGCAATTCTCAGTAAGCCCACCAGGAATGGGACAGTCCCTTAAGTGGTGGGTCCCTGAACTTCAACTCTGGGGAACTTGGTTTCTTTATTGGCCACACTGGACCTTAAGCATGATTGCAAGATAACTGGAAAAATCCCAGCTGACTGCCTGTTAGATATATGTATGCATTGCATCAGATCTGATCGTCAGTCAAGTGAAGATTTGTGACATGTTTTTTTGTTTGTTTGTTTAGCAAAACCATATGGAGCAGAGGTTTGGGCAAATGAATGGTTTCTATTTTTTTTCCTCAGCTCTTTTGGTGCTGTGTCCACTGCTGGAATCAGGCCAAGGGAAGGAAGTTATTCTGATTGGCTAACACCTGCTGTGTCTGAGAAGGTGTGATGCAACCACAGGGAGAGGGACACTTTAAAAAGGATGCAGTGTGTCTGTGACATTTGCTTTTATCTTACACATTTGTGTTCCCAGATGCAGGTCCTTGCAGTTTCCTGGCACCCCACAACTTAGTTCTGCATCTGCCTAAGCTGATGTGTGTGGGGCTGTGTTGCCCCAGCTAGGGGCATTTCCCTAATCAAAGGCCAGGCATAGAGACTGCACAGAAAGTTTAACAATCTTTTCTTACATCCACTGGAATTCAAGCTCTCTAATAACGAGATTTCTTTTTCTTTCTATGCTACATAGTTTGCTGAGCCTCTCGTGAGATTTCACATATGAAATTGACCCATTAGTCATTTAGGTAAAAAGCTGCTTATTTTTTTTTTTTTTCACTCAGCCACTTTATCTGGCCTCTCTTCAGTTGATGGGCTTTTGAATACAAATGCCAGAAATAGCCTCTTCCACCTGCTTAATTAGGAACCAAAGAGATCATCAGAGAGCAGGGTTGCTTCTGGGTCTGAGCCCCTTATATTTTCTGGATCAGTGGGCTTCAAACATGTTGACTCAAGCATACCCCCAGAAAGACTTCTGAAATTGTCTGTACTATCTCAAACATTCTTTTTTGACATAATTGTAGAGCCACCTGTAAGACATAAGACAAAGAGATCCTGTATACCCTTTATCCAGTTTCCCTCCATGGTAAAGTAACATCTTACAAAATTATAGTGTAATGTCACAGCTAAGGTGTTGGCGTTGATAGAGTGAATGTACAGAACCTTTCTATCACCACAAAGATCCATCATGTTGTGCTTTTATAGCCACAGCCACTTCCTTCCCAGCCCTGCTCCCTATTTTACCCTTGGCAAGCACTAATCTTTTCTCCATTTCTATAATTTTGTCATTTTAAGAATATTATGTAAATGGAATCATACAGTATGTAACATTTGGCGACTGGCTTTCTTTCACTTAGCATGATTCTCTGAAGACTCATCCAGGTTGTTCTGTCTATCAATAGTTTGACCGTTCACCCATTGAAGAACATGTAGGTTGTCTCCTGGTTTGGGTTATTATAAATAAAGCCACTAAAAACATTTGTGTCCAGGTTTTTGTCTGAATACAAGACGTCATTTCTGTGGGATAAATGCCCAGGAGTGCAATGTGCATGTTTAGTTTTTTAAGAAATTTCCGGAGGGCTTTCCAGATTGGCTATAACATTTTACATTCTTATCACAATATATAAAATGATCCACTTTCCCCTTATTCTCACCAGAGTTTGGTATTGTCACTTTTATTTTTAGATTTTAGCCATTCTGATAGGTATGTAACTATATTTCAGTGTGGTTTTATTTTTATCATGGCTAATGATGTTGAACATTTTTTCATGTGCTTATTTGCTATCTGTATATCGTCTTGGTTGAAATGTTTCCTTCATGTCTTTTGCCCATTTGTAATTGGATTGTTGCTTTTACTGTTGAATTTTGAGAGTTTTTAATATATTCTGAATATTTGCCTTTTGTTATATGTAAGTGTTCAATGTTTTCACGTACTCTATACCTTCTCCTTTAACCCTCTTAACAGGGCCTTTTGCAGAACAAAATTTTTACTTTGATTAAGTCCAATTTATCACTTTTTTTCTTTTATGGATTGTGCCTTTGGTGTCAAGTCTAACTTTTCCTGGTTTTAGGTCCTGAAAATTTTTCCTCTTTTTTTTCTAAAAGTTTTATGTATTTTAACTTTATATTTGAGCCATGATACACTTTGTGTTAATTTTTTGTATAAGGTCTGAGGCTTAGGTTAAGTTTCACTTTTTTGCCTATGAATGTCCAGTTGCTCCAGAATCCTTCATTGAAGAAGTTATCCTCTTCATGTTGAATTGCTTTTGTACCTTTGTCAAAAATTAAATGGATATATTTGTGTGTGTTAGTTCTGGGTTCTCTAATACCTTCCAAAGATATGTTTCTATCTCTCCATCAATACTATATAGTCTTAATTGTTGTTACTATAAAATGTCATTGTCTTGAGTAGAGGGATTCTTTCTACTTTATTCATCTTTTTCAAAATTATTTTAGCTATTCTAGTTCTTTTGCCTTCTTATATACATTTTAGAATAATCTTATTTTTATCTACAAGAAATTTTGCTGGGATTTTGATAGGAATTGTGTTAATCAGTATATCAATTTGGAGAGAATTGACATCTTTATTATGTCAAATATTCCAACCATCAGCACAGTATGTCTCCGATTAGATCTTTAAAATAGTTTTCTTCACCAGCATTGTATAGTTTTCAGCATACAAATCCTGTATACATATATTTTGCAAGATTTGCATCTAACTATTTTTGTAAGTAATTATAAATGGTATTATATTTTAAATTTCAGTGTCAGGTGTTTATTACTAGTATAAGAAATAGAATTTTTTGTATGTCTTATATCCTACAACCTTGCTGAACTCACTTATTAGTTCTAGGAGTTTTTTGTACAAGCATATCTTGGAGATATTGAGGGTTTGGTTCCAGACCACTTCAATACAGCAAATATTGCAATAAACCTAGTCACATAAAGTTTTTGGTTTCCCAGTGCATATAAGAGTTATGTTTACACTATAATGTAGTCTATTAAGTGTGCGATAGCATTATGTCTAAAAAAATATACATACCTTAATTCAAAAACACTTTATTGCTAAAAAAATGCTAACTATCATTTGACCCTTCAGTGAGTCATAGTAGTTAACATCAAAGATAGCTGATCACATAACAAATATAATAATAATGAAAATGTGTGAAATATTGGGAGAATTACCAAAATTTGATGCAGAGACACAAAGTAAACAAATGCTGTTGGAAGAACAGCCCAGATAAACTTGCTCAGGGCAGGGCTGCCACAAAACTTCAATCTGTAAAAAAACAATATCATCTTCAAAGTGCTATAAAGTGAAGCACAATAAAATGAGGTATGCCTGTAGATCATTTAGGATCTTCTGTGAAGACAATCATATCATCTGCAAATAGAGGCTTCTTTCTTTTTTGATCTGCATGCCTTGTATTTCCTTTTCTTGCCTTAATACACTGGCTAGAACTTCCAGCACTATATTGAATGAGGGATGAAAATAGACATCCTTACTTCCTAATGTTATGGGGAAAAAAAGCATTCAATCTTTCAACATTAAATATAATGTTAGCTGTAGGTTTTTTGTAGATACTCTATCCAGTTGAGGAAGTTCCCCTCTATTCTTTTTTTTCTGAATTTTTATCGTGAACGAGTGCTTGTCAGTTGCTTTGTCTGCATGTGATTAATCATGATATAATCATGTGATTTTTCTTCTTTAGCTTGTTATTATGGTAGATTACTTTAATTGATTTCCAAATATTAAACCAGCCTTGTATCCCTGGAATAAACTCCACTTGGTTATCATATATATATTATATATTATTATTATAATGCACATTATATGTTGCTGAGTTATATTTGCTAATACAGTAGTCCTTGCAAGGGATACATTCCAGGACCCCGGGTGGATGCCTGAAACTGTGGACAGTGCCAAACTCTAAATATACTATGTGTTTTCCTATATATACCTACCTATGATAAAGTTTAATTTATAAATTAGGCACAGAAAAATTAGCAATAATAACTAATAATAAGGTAGAACACTTATAACAATATACTGTAATAAAAGTTATGTAAATGTGATCTCTTTCAAAATATTTTATTGTACAAATTTAATGCCTTTTCCATCTTAATTAAACACTCATCACACTGGCTATGACTTTTGCAGTTTGAAGTGTGATGGTAAAACTAGCAGGAATATCTGTTTCCTTCATAATTTCACAGATAAAAGATTCATTCTTACCCTAGATCTTAATAACCTCAGCATACAATTTTTTTTTTCTTTTCTTATTAAGTCCAGAACTTTCACCTTTTTACTTAAAGGAAGCACTTAATGGCTTCTCTTTGACATATCTGAATTGCCAGCATCACTACTCTTGTTCTTTGGGACGATTATTAAGTAAAATAAGGGTTACTGGAACACAAGCACTGTGATACCATGACAGTTGATCTGATCTCTAGAGGGCTTCTTCAAAGTGACTCATGGGCAGGGTATAGTGGATAAAGGGATGATTTAGGTCCCAAGCAGGACAGAGCTGGATGGCATGAGATTTCATCACACTACTCAGAACGGTATGCAATTTAAAACTTATGAATTGTTTATTTCTGGAATTTTCCATGAAATATTTTCAGACTGCAATTGACCATGGGTAACTGAAACAGCATGAAGTGAAACCATGGACAAGGGAGGACTGCTGTTTTTGTTAAGGATTTTTGCACGTATTCATGAAGGATATTTTTTATAGTTTTCTTTTTTTCTACTTCCTTGTCTGATTTTGGTGTCAGAGTAATATTAGTTTCATAAAATAACTTGGAAGTGTTCCTTTTCCTTCTGTTTTCTGGACAGGGTTGTATATAATTGGTTTTAATTCTTCTTTGTATGTTTGGTAGGATTCTCCAGTGAAACCATCTTGGTCAAGAGATTTTCCTTAAGACTTTCCCTTTGCTCCATTATATTTAAAAATGGCTCCATTATATTTTAAAGTGTGTTGTTTAGTTTCCAAGTGTTTGGACATTTTCCACTTCTCACTATGTTAGTGATTTTTAGTTTGATTCCGCTGTGGTCAGAGAACACATTCTGTATTATTTCAATTCTTTTAAACATGTTAAGGTTTGTTTTATGACCCAAGATATGATCTATATTGGTATATGTTCTGTGCACACTTGAAAATAATATGTATTCTGCTCTTACTGGATGGAGTGTTCTAGAAATGTTGACTAGATCCTGCTAATTGCTAGAATTGTTTAGTCCTTCTATATTCATACTTATTTTCCTGCCTAATTGTTCTATCAATAGTTAAGAGTGTTGAAATCTCCAGCAATAACTGTGGGTTTGTCCATTTCTTCTTTCAGTTCCATCAGTTTTTGCACCACATATTTTGCAACTCTGTTTTTTAATACACACACATTTAGAATTTTTTTTTTTTTGGCGGATTAACCCTTTATGTAACATTCCTCTGTCTTTGGTAGTTTTCTTTTCTCTGAAGTCTATTTTACCTAATATTGATATAGCCACTTTTGAGTTTCTTTGATTAATATTTACATGATATATATTTTCCAAATTATTACTTTAAAATTGTTTCTGTTATATTTGAAGTGAATTTCTTATAGACAGCATAGAGTTGGGTAGTATTTTTTAATCCACTCTGGCAGAGTGGATTAAAAAATATGAGAAGTTAAGTCCACCACTTAAATGTTAGAACTTAAGTCCACCACTTTTTTCCTTCTGTTTGTTTTCTCTGTTTGCCATTTCTAATATTTTTCCTGCCCTTCTGTATGTTAGTTGAATTTTTTAAGACTTCCATTTTATTTATCTATAATATATCCCTTTGTGTAGCATTTTTAATAATTGATTTAAGCATCACTTAATTTACACATAGATTATTATATAATGTCTACTGGTATTGACATTTTACCAGTTTGAGTGTGTTATAGAAACTTTACCTCTCTTTATGTCCCTTAACTGCCCCCATTATCATGTAATTCTCTTCAATATTCCCTGTACATACATTTAGTGCCATATCAGACAGTATTATAATTTTTATTTCAACTATCAAACAAATGTAATTTAGAATACTCAGGAGGAGAAGAAAAGCCTATTGTATTTACCCATATTTTTGTTTACCACGTTTTTTTCTTCCTTCCTGATATTCTAAGATCTTTAACCCGTATTTTAGGGTAGATCTATTGAGGACAAACTCTCTTGCTTTGTCCTCCAGCTGAGCATGTCTTGATTTCTTCTTCATTCTTACAGGATTATTTTCACTAGGCATAGGATTCTAGTTGACAGCTCTATTTTTAGCACGTGAAAAAACGTTTGACACTTTGTTCTGATCTCCATGGTTTCTGATGAGAAATCTGCTATTATTTGAATAGATTTTCCCTGTTGGTAAGGTTCCCCATTCCCCTGGCTGCTTTCAAGACTCTTTGCTTTTTCCTTCATTTTCAGAAGTATAATAATTGTGTGTCTTGGTGTGAATTCCTTTGTTATCTATCATGTTTGGGGCTTACTCAGCTTCTTGAACCTGTAGGTTTATATCTCTGGACAAATTTTGGAAGTTTTCAGCTATTATCTCTGAGTATGTATTTAGCCCCAGCATCTTTCTCCTCAGACTCCGATGACACAAATATTAGATTTTTTAATAACCCCAAAGGTCCCTGAGCCTCTGTTAATTTTTATTTGGGGGGGGGGGGGTGTCTATTTTTTCTTTGTTGTTTACTTTGGCTAATTCTATTTTTTCCTATCTTTTGGTTCACCTGTTCTTTCTTCTGTCCCCTCTATTCTGCTACTGAGTCCATTCACTGAGCATTTCATTTTGGTTACTGTATTTTTTTCAGTTCTAAAATTTGCATTTGCCTCTTCTTTATAGTTTGTATTTCTTTGCTGAGACTAATATTTCTTTGATAAGTTGCTCTCTCTCTCTCTCTCTTTCTTTTGAGTGTATTTATAATTGCTTTTTGAGACATTTTTATCAAGGTTGCTTTAAAAACTTTGTCAGGTAATTCTAACATTTCTTTCATCTCTTTGTTGCCATCTGTTGATGGTCTTGTTCATTTACTTTGATATCCTCCTGGTTCTTGGTGTGAGTGATTTTCTATTGACACCCGGACATTATTATTTTTTAATTATATTATGAGACTTTAACTTTCTGTTTTAGCTGGCCTTTTCTGACACCACTCCAGGAGGGGAAATGGGGGTGCCAATTGTTACTGCCAGGTGGGAACAGAAGTTCAGATTTTCCCCTCAGCCTCTATGGATACCCAAGTGGGGAAGACTCCCCATTACCACTGAGTAGGCTTGGGGATTCTGGCTCCGCATGTGTTCTGCACTGATACTTTGGTGGGGATGGCCTCATTACCTCTAAGTAATGGGAAAGGCCTGACTCCTCACAGCCTCTCTGCACCACCTCAGTGGAGAGGATGAGGGCACCTCACTATTGCCAGGTAGAGTGATAAGTCCAAACTCCCCATGTATTCTCCGCTAAGACCAGTGGTGGTTGGATGGGGGGCAGGTCACATTACTGTGTAGATCAGAGTCCTGACTTCCTACTTGGCCTTCTCTGATACCATCCTGTAACGGGTGTTGGGGAAGTCATTACAGCCTCATAAGGGTGTAAGTCTCAGCACTCCACTTGGCCTTTGCTGGCCTAGATAGGTCAGAGCCACAAATTTTTATACAGTGTTTGCCTGGAGTAAAGTGTTTTGTTCTGTTTTTTTGTCTGCAATTTTCTATATTACTGGGCTTCCCACTTTCTGGTCTTTTGGCTAGAGAAGGTGAGCTTTGATTGGGACTTTTTTTTTTTTTGTCTATGCCATTGTTTTTTTTTTCATTTTCCAGCTCCTTCAAGTCCAAGTCTAAGACATAAGACACAAGAAATCCAGGGATTTTACCACTGTATTTCTTCTGGTCCTGTAGGTCCTAGCCAGTCTGCCTTCTTTCTGACTTTCAGAGTCTTCTATCATATATTTTGTATCTAATGACCATGGATTTTAGTGGGTTTTTGTTTGTTTGTTTTGTTTTGTTTTAGCAGGAGCAATAGGGAAAAGTATGAGCACTATATCCTCCTAGAAGCAGAAGTCTATTTCACACATTTTTAGGTTAATAACTAAACATTTTAATCAAAATTTACATATAATTGTTATTAGAAGCCTGAAAATATAAAACATCTTACAGAGTGAAATAATGGGAATTATGGTAATTGGAATAAACATTTAATGTTATTATTTGACAACAGGTTTTTAATTACATTTTTGATATAATCCATTAAATCTGAAAGGAATTATGTAAATTTTTTATCCATAGGTTTCATCCGATATTGTAAAAAATATGAATACGTATGGTGGCCCTGTAAACATTCATTACATTTAAAAGAATACATATCACCCTAATGGTTTTGGTATTTCAGTCAGGGGACAAAGTAACCTTTGCAATGCCAAGCTACATGCTTCAAGGAAATATGTGGAAGGCAGAAAAAGAAAGGGATGTATCTTGATTAGTTATTAATGGGAGCTTTGGAGACCCTGGAAAACAATATTTAGATTTATCGCTTTGGTGCATGGATGTCTTTCTATTATCAGGGCAAAGCAATAATGATATTTAGGTTGGCTAAAGAGTGTGCGATTCTTTGTAACATGAAAGGACTATTGTGCAGAGATACATATTCTTAGGCTAATCAATTTTGAGAAAGGGTGAATATGAATGGTGAGAATATGGAATTCATTTTCCTTATAATTATCCTTGACTGTGGACCAAAGGTGTATACATATCCATGTTTGAAAGTCATTGATCTAAACAAAGTTTGCTTAGGTAAAAATATCTCTCTAGACCTTCAGCCTAGAGGATAGCTAAAGGTAGATATCTTTTTCTGACCATGTTTAGGTGGTTTGAATGTATGGAGGGGATGAGAACTGATGATCTAGAACACTTCTGATACAGTGTGTCCCCATAAACCAAATTTTCTCCTCCCTTTGTGGATAGAAGTATAGGGCTCCCAAGGAAGGACCTTAGAATCAGGCAAGAGAGACCCTACCCTGGGGCATGTGAGACCCTTGCTCTGGCCCTCCTCTGGCTATGCCCTTCTCTATGAGATAAAGAATCCATGGAGTGAGATCATCTGGTCTTTGGGGGCCCATGCCCCCATTCTGTACCACTGAATTGACTGTCCAAATGGCTCCAAGCCTGCTTCTGGGGTCTCTGGGGTCTCTTGCCTGGGGCCAGACAAGCAGCAGTGTTGTGTCCCCTCAGGGCTGCCCAAAATGCAGTCACTTGTGGAGAAGGGTAAGTGGCTGGGGCTAGGTGTCCACGGTCATGAGCACAAAGCCCCACATGATGGGCTGTGCTCTGAGACTGGGGGTAGAAAGAGAAGGGGATCAGTGGGTGAGGGACCAGGTCCCAGGCTAATTCTCCAGGTACTGCCAAGGATGGCACTTTGACAGGTCGAAGAAATTTCAAGTTAGAACCTAGCTTTCTCAGTTGTTATGGAGCTGCATTTGTTAAGAAAGGAGGATAGAGTATATCTTATTTAAGCTTGCTTGATTTATAACATTTAAATATTTTAAAGTATGGTATTTGTGTTCCCTCGTTTATTCTTTTCAGAGCCCTGAAAATGTGAGGGTCTGGCCTGTGACCACCCCTGCTGTAGCCATGGGCCCAGGAGTCTATTCTGTGGGCCTATATCCTAGGGTTGGAAGATGCTGGCCTGAAGGATGCTTTCTGACTCTCTGGTACCTTCCTCCTGTTGCTCACAGGATCCCTGCCCAGATGAAGCTCAGCCCTGGATTCCTCTTTCTAGCTTCCTGGCAGCTTGGTTGTGAGCTGTCTCTGCTCTTGCATGGTGTCATACATGGTGGGGTAATACAGTACAGAATACATGGGTTTGGGGGACAGATAGATATAATTTCTTGTTCCTCATCTGCCACTTGACACTTGTGTGACTGACTTCAGGTGACATTACTGACCTTTCCAAACCTTGGCTTCTTCCTCTGTAAACAGAGTTAACAATAACTACCTGGCAAGGGATGGAGCAACTTAAATGAGGAAACAGGGGAATATGTGAAGACCGCTGGCACAGGGCCTAGAGGAGCAAGAACTCAGTAAATAACTGCTTCCCTTCCTCGAGTAAGGCTAATTCATTTAAAACTAACACTTCTCCTTTACTTCCCTCATTTATATTTTCAGGACTAAGTAATTGAATTATTTCCATTTTTCTTCTTGTGATGAATTTCCAACTCATCTCAGTTGTGTGTGTGTGTGTGTGTGTGTGTGTGTGTGTGTGAAGAGTGTGTCCTTCATACAGTATATCAAAATGACAACTAGTCTGCCATCAGGAGGCTGAACACTTTGAGTTTTTTATGACAAGAGACTGTTCATATTTCTCCTTTGCCAGCAACTCTTCTTCCCCACATATCAACACCCTGTCTAGTCTCCTGCAGTGAGTATGTGGAACAGATACATAGATGAGCTTGGTCACTGGGCCTGGAGGTACTCAGCTAGTGGCCCTCAGTAGATGCTGGAGAATTGAAGCAAGGTTGACTCCAGACTGTTGAGGTTAACCGTGCCCTATTACAACCAACTTTCAGTGTTTTACAGTGAGTCTGTAAGCTCCTGGTTCAGTACCCATTCCTCGGTGTATTAGGCCTGCATAGCAACTGTTTAGTAAATGCCTGTCAGATGGAAGCATGAGTAAGTGATAGAAAATGCAATTAGGGACTTCCCTGGTGGCACAGTGGTTAAGAATCCACCTGCCAATGCAGGGGACATGGGTTCGATCCCTGGTCTGGGGAGATCCCACATGCCGCAGAGCAACAAAGCCTGTGCACCACAACTACTGAGCCTGTACTCTAGAGCCACAACTACGGAGCCCATGAGCCACAGCTACTGAGCCCACACACCACAACTACTGAAGCCTGTGCACTCTAGGGCCCACGTGCCACAACAACTGAAGCCTGTGTGCTTAGAGCCTGTGCTCTGCAACAAGAGACACCACTGCAATGAGAAGCCCGCGCACTGCAACGAAGAGTAGCCCCTGCTCGCCACAACTAGAGAAAGCCCACGTGCATCAACGAAGACCCAATGTAGCCAAAAAAAAATAAATAAATAAAATTCTTTAAAAATTTAAAAAAAAAAAAGAAAAGAAAATGCAGCTAGGAGTTGAAGCCCTGTGCTTGCTGTGGGCCCATTTTACCTTCAGTAGTATGCAAGCCACATATGTGTTTGTTGCCTATTTGAATAAACTATAAGAATAAATGAAATGAATGAACACTGAATGGATGGTGGAGAAATGTCTATGAGCAGATAGAGGGCTGCACTGAGGCAGCATCTGTGTTGAACTGCTCCACACACTGAACGGCTTGAAGCTTCCTGTCCATCCATTTCTCTTTCTCTAAAATAGGCCCATGGTATCTGCCCAAACAGGGAAAAGTATTTAATAAGACGAGGTGCTCTAGCTGAGTGCTGTGAATTCTTGGGGATTGCTCTTAATATTTGTCAGTCAATATAACTGATTAACAGAAGACTTAGCTGTGCATATATTAGTTCTTAAAAGGAGATATAGTTTTCTTATTATTTGAAATTCTTCTTAGCCACCCAACTCTTGTGTTTGCTTCGTCTCTGTTTTGTGTTCACCTGTACATAGATACGGATGGACTAATACTGGCTCTAAATGAGGACAAGGGCCTGTCTCAGTTCAGGCACCATAGTGTCTAAGGCCCACACTGTGACTGGAAGTTGCCCTGCAGCCCTGGCTGGCTAAAGATGAAGCTGCTGAAGTTCTGGCAGTGGCATGGGCACAGACACATCTCTGCCACTCCTATGAACCTCAAATAAAGCCGAATGGAGCTAGCAAGCCATGGCTTAGAATTAGAGAGCAGATTTCTATAAAATCAAATCATCAGTGGAAAGCTTGCTGTAGACTGTGTATTATTTAGGACACATGTCAAGATGCTGAACAGAGAAGCCCCAAAACATGTGACAACACAAGCTAGGTCAGCAATCCCGGGCAGGGAGACATTTATGCTCCAGGGACCCAGGTTAGCAGGTGTGATACGCCTTCCTGCATATGGCTTCCATCGTGAGTCCAACCTCTTCTGCTCTTGTTGCCGTTTCCTGGCTGTGGGAATGGGGCAAAAGGAAGTTCATGGCAAGTTCTGTCTGTAAGGACATGACCCTGAAATTCTGTACATAACCACTGCCCCAAACTTTGTCCATGGCTACATGTGCAGAGGATGTTGGGAAACATAATCTCCAGCTAGGAGAACTTATGCCCTGGTAAGATTCCTAAAAAGGAAAAAAGGGAGTATGGCTAGCAGGAGACAATTGAGCATCTCTGCTAGAGGGTGGGAGGCAGATGTGTTCAATTTTACAATTTTTTTGTGTATTCTAATAGAACACTTTAATTACAAATAGTGAAAGAAAGAAAACAGGAGGCATTGTGAGAGTCCACGTAAAGCAGCAAGAGAGAAACCATAGAAGACAAAAGGCAGCTGTAGCAGGATTGGAACCCACAAGATTGTGACAGAAGGTACTTCCATGTCTAATGCTCCTCAAGGGGCCCCTGTATTTAGAGTTTGCAGATCTTTCACCACTTGTACTGAAGTGACTTGGCTACATCTGTATGTGTGTTTTTTTCAGCCCCAACTATTCAGCTGGCTATTCCTCTTAATTTACGCTCATAGATGAACTCTCTTGGGCCTCACCCTTACTTTAAACAATTGCAATTTCTTTCTCCACTTTTAACTAGAAACTTCTTTCATTGTTCTGAGTCAGGTCATACAGGTTCTGAGTCGCTGGTCACACTATGGGGTTAATCTCTTTAGCTGGTACTATAGAAAGAGTAAGTGTCCCTAGGAAAAGGAGGGGGTGGCAGGTATAGTGGCATCTCTTATACACTAGCTCCCTGCTACTCAGAATGTGACCCAAAGACCAACAGCGTCAGCATCGCCTGGGAGGTTGTTAGGAATTCAGAATCTCAGGCCACACCTTGAACCCACCGTATTAGTTTCCTAGGTATTGTACTTTGCCTTCGCATAACACCACAAACTGGGCAGCTTAAACATCAGAAATGGTCTCACAGTTTTAGAGGCTACAAGTTTGAGATCAAGGTGTTAGCAGAGTTGGTTTATTTTGTCATCTTTGAGGTAGAATCTATGGCATGCTTTTCTCCTAGCCTGTGGTGCTTTGCTGGCCATCTTTGGAATTCCTTGGCTTGTATATGCATTACCCTGATCTCTGCCTTGATGTTTACATGGCATTCTCCCTGTGTACAGGTGTCTCTTCATGTGGCATTGTTTTTTAAGGACACTAGTCATACTGATACAGGAGCCTAAACCCTACTCCAGTAAAACTTCATCTTAACTAATTACATCAGCAATGACCCTATTTCCACATGAGGTCACAGTCTGAGGCACTGAGGGTTAAAACTTCAACATGAATTTAGGGGGGGCACACAAAACCACTGAATCAGAATCTCTACTTAAGCAAGTAATTTGTATGCATATTAAAATTTGAGAGGAAGTGCCCTAAAGTTCTCCAAACACTGGTGTGCGACCAACACACTTACTACTACCCTAAGTGTATAATGGAAGTCACCCTAAACTTGGACTCCTGGATTCTGGCTCTACCTCAGCCATTTTACTTTTAGCGCACAGCAATGCATCAGGCCCGTGTTCACCACTCAGTAGACATTTATTGAATTAATGATAAAACTGGGCCAAAGGGTTTTCATGTTTAAAGTGAATATACCCACTTCACGAGAATATTGTAAAGATTATATCGCTTATCAAATATATTTTTTGAATTTGAATGGGTAGCTGTATTAGTCACAGTCCAGTTGGGAGACAAAATCATAGCTCATTTGAACAGAGAAAGTTTAATGTGATGAGTTATTATCTGTAAGAGGGGAGTAACTACAAAGGCATAAAGAGAACTCTAAAGAAGACTTTGGGGGTGAGAGAGTATGTAGGGAAGGAACAAACACAGAAAGAGAGGATTTCTCCCCAAAGTTTGGATTCAGATTTCATTGGAGAAGGTGTGGTTACCCCCACTGGATGGCAGAGAAATTTTATGGATTGCCCTGGGCCAGAGCTGGTCCACAGTCATAGGGCAGAAAATACGCTCCCAAGATACAGGCTGGTGGCTAATGGTGGGTGGAAACCAGGAGTCGAGGTGCTGGGAGCCAGTTGCCAGTGGTTTCTGCATCAGGAGGGCTGCAGTAAGGTGATTGCTGGACCGGGGCCAGTCCTGAGCTCACCAGCGGAATGTATGCACCACTGGATGCCCTGCAGTAGGAAGGTGCAAAAAGAAAAGAAACAGAAGCAAAAAGAGAAACAAAACCACAACAGAACCAGGGAGAAAAGACCCTTCCTTCTGCAGTGTCCCTCCAGTGCCCTCTACTGACATAACTTAACATTTGCCTATGGCAAAGGAGAAATGCTAAAGGGCCCCTCTCTCTAGAGCACAACAGCTAGTGAAGGGTGGATTTTGCAGCTGCAAGGCAATAACTGGCACATGCACTATGCAACGAGAAAGTTTTAATTTTTTCCTCAGTACTAAAGCCAAATATGGTTTCAGAGAAGGGAAATAAAGAATGTGGAACTCTTAATGCCTTATCAAATACTTAAGGAATTTAGTCTCCCCAGCATTTCTCTAATTCCCACATATACACTGATTTTTCCACCAGATTACCTTATGTGATTTTTTTAGAAGGGGTGGGGGCATTAATTTTGAAGAGAGACATTAACAAAATTGTTAACTGAGCAAATCTTGATGATGGTGCCCTTGTGTCCATACCCTTGTGATGCGATGCCCAAAGCATTCCTTGGGACTCATGCTGTTTCTCGTTATTTGGGACCCCTTCCTCTGAGCTATCTTCCATTGGCTGTTCTTCCTGGGCTCTGGGCGATTTTGCTCTAGCTGAGCTCATCTATATAATCCTAGGCTATCCCATCATTGCCCTGTAATTGCCAGCTCTGTGCAAGCAAATAACTTACAAACACATCCCTCTGGCCAGGCTGCTCTTCTGAGCTCCCATACGGAAGTCACTGCTTCTGATCTTGAATGTCTCAAAGGCACTCCACACTAACCATATCCAAACCAAATTCATTCATCTTAGCACACTTGCCCCTAGTTTACTCCACCTTTGTGCTCTCTGCCTCTCTCCATCTCTGTCTGTCTCTGTCTCTCGCTCTCTTTCTCTCTCTCTCCCTCCCTCCTCCTTTCTCTCTCTCTCCCTCCCCTCTCTCTCAAAGAATGGCAACTTGTGTTTACAATATTTTTCTCTCTTACCTTCTATGTCATTTGTACTACCCAGTCCCTGGATCATATTCCCTACAAACTTCTTAAATGTTTTTAGTTCTCTTTATCTATATCAGCACCAACCAAATGCAAGTTACATCATATATGATGTGGATCACAGCGATAGCCTCCCCACTACTCTATTAGCAACCACTCTGGCCTATTTCCTAATGTGCATCTGACTATGTCACACATCCTCCCCCTGCATTCATCCTCACCACTTCAAATGTGTCACTGGCTTCCCCTTGCGTCGAGGATAAAGATGAAACCCCTTAACATGACTTTCAGAGTCCTTGCATGGCCCACCTCCTCTCTGCCTCTCAAGCCTGAATTCATCTCTAGCTTTCCCTTGTCCTCTCTGCAATGGCTGTGCTGGCTTTTTTCCAGGTCTCAACCTACTATTCAGGCAGTGAGGCCTTTGAGCATGCTGTTCCCTGTGTCTGGAATGCTCTTTGGGTCTCATCTCAACCATTCCCTGGTCACTGTATCAGTAGTTCAAATGCCCCATGATCAGCTCCCCCCACTGGAAGCTACTGCTACCTGACAGCAATCTTCAGAATTAAATGTTATATTTATTAATTTGATTATTTGATTGACAATGCCTATTTCTTTCTCTACTGGAAGATCTACTTGGGCAAGCTACACATTAGTTTTTTCTCACTATTATATCCTCAGTGCCTCACCCTGTGCCTTTCATTTAGGCAAATTAATGAATCTTTAATATTGAAATTCATGTGCTAAAAATTTGTGTTGAAATTCACTCTTTCACTCACTCATTCATTCCTTCAACAGATATTTATGGAGCAACTACATAAGCCTATCCCTCAGTTAGGGATTGTGCTCAGATCTGGACAAAATAGAAAGTATCCCTACTTTCAATGGTGTGATCATTCTCATCCAAAAGGACAAAAAAAAAAAAAAAACCTTATAAACGCATACATGAGAATATAGTGGATCACAATTAGTTTAATCAAGAAAGTAAAATCGTGGGTCTTCCCTGGTGGCGCAGTGGTTGAGAGTCCGCCTGCCGATGCAGGGGACACGGGTTCGTGCCCCGGTCCGGGAAGATCCCACATGCCGCAGAGCGGCTGGGCCCGTGAGCCATGGCCGCTGAGCCTGCGCGTCCGGAGCCTGTGCTCCGCAATGGGAGAGGCCACAACAGTGAGAGGCCCGCGTACTGCAAAAAAAAAAAAAAAAGTCCTAATATGGGAAGGGGTTTAGTGTGTTGGGGCAAGTGAGAAAAATATGTGTCACTACTCATAGGATTAACATGGGCAAGACTTTGACCCAAAGGCATTATGCCTTAGAATCATAAGTGTGAGATTAGAGGGTGCCACAGAAAATCTTATTTTTCAAAGGGGGAAACATTGGAACTTTGTTGGGACAATTTGTTAAACAGGTCTGTTATCACACTACAAACTTTATCATTCCTGATTTCACCGCTGCTCCCTCTCCTAACTCCAGGGGCACTTTTACATAGACTACAACCTGAATGGTGCTCCAGGCCTTGGGCAGGTCAAGGACCTGCCTGCTTCCCACTACTGAATGCCAGTCGATACACAGACATTCTTCCTCCAGAAATGCCAACACCCTCTCCTCCTTACACACATGCATACTTTTCCGCATGTCAATAATGAGTAGTATTGATCTTGATTAATGAGACTGGAACTTTCTCATTTTACAGATGTGGAAACTGAGGCCCAAAAAAGAGAAGCAACTAAGTGGCAGAACACAGTCTTTCCTGACTCTTTCCTAGTCATAGTAGTTTTTGGCAAATGAAAAGCAAACCCACCAAAACCGCAAAAATACTGTATAAAAAAAAAAAAATTCTTCCCCTAATTTTCCTCTTTGATAAATTCAGATATCTATGGATGACCTTTTCTTTTAATGGTCCTTATCTGTACTTTGAAGGAAGGTAAACTTGAAAGCCAACCTTCTGTTCCCTGCAGCTTCAGACAACTAAGCTTAATTTAATGCAATAAACATTCATCAGTTGCTCACTGCAGCCTGATGCTGTTGGTAGTATTTAATCTTCCAAAACTCATTGTATATTATCATTCAGATACAAAATAACTTATGGCTCTAACTCTCTACGTATCTGCAAGAGTAAATCATTTGATATTTATAAGAGGATGTGATTGTTGTTTAATTTGTTTTTACTTTGCTTAGCTTTTTAAACATCAATACAATTTCAATTTCATATTTGCTTTAGATTAAATTTGCAATGAAAAAATAAGAGTTGAAAGTGTGTGCTATGTGTGTGTATGGGTTTGTGTGTAAAAGTATTGCATGGAATATCTTTGGGAAGATCTTATCATGGCAAATCATCAATTTGTGAGCTTATGCCTTGTTTTTTGGAACAACCAAAAATCATTCATAGCAAATTATGTTGAATGAGATGGATAAGAAAACTGAATTTTACTGTTTGAGCATGTAGTAATAATAATATCTACAAAAAAGTTATTTTAGAAAAGTAATCCAAAAGGAGATATGTGTAAAACATTGGTGACAACTTCATGACGAAAGCGTAGAGTTGTTCAGTGTGATTTCTTTGAAGACCATGCTCATCTGCTTTTATAAATTCTGTATATTTGTGAGGAAATCAGCCTCATTAATTTTAGCATGTCATTGACAGACAGATGCATATTTCTTTTTGTTTATATATTTATATATTCATTAAGTGTGATAAAGAGGTAATGATGATGATACTAACATTTAAACATTAGGTGCCATCCCAGTGCTCAGTGTTTCATAGTTTTTCAACTTACTTTTTAATCCCTGGGAGACCATATGATATGGAATCATAGTTTCATGTGGCAGAATGGTTTCAATGATTTGCAAGGCTTGCTTGAATCAGGGACTTGTTAGATAGAAGAGCAGTCTTAATGAAATGTAATTTTAATACTCTGAGTTTCAAGACTGAAAATGATCTGCAAGTGTGTGGACAAGAAGTCTTTTGAGGACCTGCCTTAATGGATAGATTTTAGTTTGAAATGAGCATCCCCACGGATTGAGGTATATTTAAAGTACTTGAAAAAGCTTTGCCTTTCTTTTCCATACTTTAGTTTTGTTTTGTAGGTTCTTTCTCATTGACAGTGGAGAGGTGAATCTCAGCTCAGTCATTTTAATTTAGTGACAATTGAGTTCACATACTTTAAAGGCTTATGCAAATTTTTCTCTGTTGGATTTAGGAAAATCTGTTTTCCAGTGATTTCCTTTATCTCATACATTTAAAAGATACGTAAGAAATAACCTTAAAAATCCCATCAGCACTTTCCAAAGTGTTTCCCATAGAGTAGTTCTATATGCTATTGTATTAGTATTGCTAATTGCTGTGTAACAAATTATCCCAACAAATCAGTTGTTTGAAACAACAATGTTTATTATCTCAAAGTTTCTGTGAGTCAGGAATCCAAGTATGGCTTAGCTGGATTCAGTAGCTCAAGTCTCACAAGGCTGCAGTCAAGGTGTTAGCTGGGGCTACAGTCATCTTAAGGCTTGACTTGGGGAGAACCCATTTTTGAGTTCATTCATGTGATTGTTGGCAGGATTTAGCTATTTGCTGGCTGCTGGCCAGAGGTTGCCCTCAGTTCCTTGTCAAATGGGCTGCTCCGTAGATACATGGCTTCAACAGACTGGGGAAGTCAGTAAGCAAGGGAGGGGGTGCTAAGGAGATGGAAGTCACGGTATTTTTGTTGTAAAGTATTTTTTATTAGAAAACCATTTCCTCCAATGGAGAAAAAAATGACTGAATAATATTAATTGAAAAGTTGGTTACTGAGACATTGATACAAAATGTCAATTTTGTCAAATATACCCTTTTTGTACAGCTGGGTCTACTTTAATTCTTTTTTTCTAAACCTTTTGACTCCCTTCACCTATTTCTCCCACCCCCAACCCTCACTTCCAGAAACCACTAATCTGTTCTCTGTATCTATGAGTTTAGTAATTTATAACCTAATCTTGGAAGTGATACTCCATCACCTTTGCCATATTCTATGCATTAGGAGCTAATCACTGGGGCCAGCCCACATTCAAGGGGAGAGACTACCCAAGTGCATGAAAATCAGGGAGTGGGGATCATTGAGAGACGTTCCAGAAGCTCACTATCACAGGGAGTAATGTCATGAGAGTTTGAAGATCAAAAAAGGTTGCAAAATTCTAGGGTTAGAGCACGTTTTCCACAGGACCTTTTAGTCTTGAGCATGTTAATTGCATCGTGAATCTCCAAGTGGGAAGGGAAGGGGGAAAGGAATGTGGTCGTAGTGATTCTCAATCCTGTTTGTCCACTTAATCCTTTTTGTTAAAGAGCGACATATCAAACCATCATTCCTCAGAACGTTTGGAGAACTGCTGCCCCACACCGTCACTTGACACGTGATGTTACCGAGAACTGGAGAGTTGCCTGGCCATTGGCGGCAGAACACGGGGTCACTGCAGGTCTCCTGA
This sequence comes from Pseudorca crassidens, assembly GCF_039906515.1. Classification (NCBI taxonomy): domain Eukaryota; kingdom Metazoa; phylum Chordata; class Mammalia; order Artiodactyla; family Delphinidae; genus Pseudorca; species Pseudorca crassidens. The sequence goes on along the minus strand of NC_090309.1, from coordinate 19,987,782 downwards.
AGCTCCAAGGCTCTTCCCACCTTATTAAATTGCTGCAGGTTTATTTAAAGCCATCACTGTGATGACTTCTGTTGGTTCATCTTCTGCATCAGCTGCTGGGAGCATAAGCTTGTATAAGTGAAACATACTGTATGACTTCATGTTGAGCCCATTTACAAGAGCTGTTGTGAGCCAGCCATCATGTGTATCAGCCCCAGCTGGTGCTCTCCCCTCAGCCTCTGTGGATGGCAGAAGCCAGGCTGCAGCTGATTCTGCCACTTATATCCCTAGCCCCCCACCCCCATCCTTGTAGGAGTTGAATAGTCACCAGTACAGTCAGTCCCCTACATGTAAACAAGTTCCATTCCAAGAGCACGTTTGTAAACCCAGTTTGTTCACAAGTCCAACAAAGTTAACCTAGGTATCCAACTAACATAATCAGCTATATAGTACTGTACTGTAATAGGTTTATAATACTTTCACACCAATAATACATAAAAAACAAACACAAAAAATAAAGGAAACATTTCTTTAGCTTACAGTACAGTACCTTGGAAAGTACACTAGTACAGTACAACAGCTGGCATACAGAGGCACGTTCACATCTTTGAAAGTTCGCTACTTGAATGTTCGTATGTAGGGGACTTACTGTACCCACTTTAGAATGAAAGATGTAGACCCTTCACACTTCACTTAGACTGTCAACTGCTGCTGGAAACATCTTGACTCAACGTTTTTACTTTTTGCCCATGTCCCTCCTTTAAACTTGCATCTTATGCTGTGTTGCAACAGTTCACGTACAGAAGAATTACATTACCATTTAATTTCTTGTTTGGACCTTTAATATCCTGTGTACTCTGTTCTTCTCAGAGACCTGGACATCACGTGTGTCTGCAGATCCCCCTCCAGTGCTGTAGAATGCTGTGTTTCAGTGCCTCTTTCTAAACGGGTTCTGGTGATTCGGCTGAGTGGAATGTCATGGGGGTGGGGGTGGGGGTGGGGCATAAGTATAGTTATTGTTGGGTTAGACTTACATGTCTGAACACATTAAGAATGTTCTTTTGTATTTCGGCCTGAAAATTATTCACTTTCTCATTTTCTGCCACTTGTGAAATGTATTTTGCCTGTTCCCTGAAGGTGGGGACGGAGGGGGTAGGAGGGAATATTTAGACATTTCATAATTTTTGTTGCTTGGCCTGCTTCTTTGTAGTCCTTGTAATTCACAGTACAATTAGGTTAAATCTTGTTTTGTGCATATGTGTGTGTGTTTTGTCTATCCCACATGTCTGTGTTTCTGTCCTCCTCATGGCTCTTGCAGCTCCTCAACATGACATAGTGTGAGCGCGGGTCTCACAAGGCACCAGAAATCTAGAAAAGAATGGTTCTGGGTGGAATACTTCTTTAGGACCAGTCTTTGGGTGGTTGATGCATCTAGAACTTTAGCTAGATATGGTGTTAAAAACTGTAGTGAATTACGGTGCTTGCTCCTGATGCTTTTGAACATTCTTGATTCAAATAAGGAATTTATTATTTAAAGGTGAGCTGATGTTTCCATGTGCTCAGATTGATTCATGGCCCATTTAACAGTTGGTATTGTAGTCCACATATTTCTATGTATATATATATATATATATATATATATATATATATATATATATATATATACATATACATCAAATGGCTGAATACATTAGAGAAAGAGAAAGTTATAATAAAAATGCCGGATCACTGACAGCAAACAGTATGCCTGGAACTTCAGCATTATCAGAATGTTGATAGCATTACATCTGTTGTGTCTGAAAAGTGCCAGGATAGGGTGCTAATTTATAACGTAGGAGGAGGAGGTGAAGAAAGATAAGGCAATGAAAAATAGTACACAGTAGAAGATAGTCGACTAAATAGTAATTTGTTAAGTTTTATTCACACCATATAACAAAGTGCTGTCACAGACTTCTGGTTTGGTTTATAAATCAGCTATATATGTTGCTCATCTATACTTCATGTGGACTTCTTTAAATAGGGCCTTTCCCTTTTGTCTTACACAAAACACTTTTGTGTTTCTAAGTGTTATGTGGTCTGGTCCAAGGATCTGAGTGAAGTAATGGAATAAAAGAAGGGTTCTGGCTACCAGTGAACCTTTCAAGGCAAACAGCAGGACACCAGGCAGAAAAGTACAGGGAAAGACAGCATCGTGAAGGAAGAACAGAGAGAAAGAGGCAGATGGTAGGGAATGGTAGAGAAAATGATTCTTACAGTTATCACAGATGCGTTTCAGTTTTTAAAACCTTAAATGCCTACTTTGAGAAGTTTAAACATTCAAATTAAAAAAGCCTTTTCTTTTTCCTTTGTTTTCATCCCTTTTCCCCAACTTCCGACCCTACTACCAATATGTTTTTCTTTCTCCCCTAAATTTTTGTTGACAATTTAGAGTGTACGATTAAGACCACTAGGTTGGACAGAGTATGCTGTCAAGACAAAAAAGCAACAAAAGTTTGCAGGATGTCTAAATGTAGCCTTAAGGACAAAGAGAGTTTGTACCTGCCTATGTGGAATGCTTTCAAAATCCTGAGAAGGGCCCCTGTTCCTGCCCTAATCTTCCTCTGTCATTAGGTATTCTTTGAAAAAAAAAAATTGGAAGTTCATCTCTTACCCCAAGGCTTTGATCCATGATAAAATGAAATTGCATAGTTGAAGCTGGTAACAGTCACTCATATGCTTATAATCTAGTGGGAATATTTTAGGTCCTTTTCTGAGTCTGAATATGTTGATGTGGAAATCCTTGAAGGGAGAAAAGTTGCAAAATAAGAAGTGAGTAAAGAAAACACCTCTGCTAACTGCCTGACCATGTTCTAAGACCCTGAACACTTTCCCTAGTTGAGTTCAGCCAGCAGTTCTGTATTAGTTTTCTACTGCTGCTGTAACAAATTACCACAAATGTAGTGACTTCAAACAACACAAATTTATTATCATATATTTCTGGAGGTCAGAAGTCCAAAGTGAGTCTTAAGGGGCTAAAATAAAGGTGTTGATAGGGCTGCATTCCTTCTGGAGTCTCCAATTTTTGGAGAATTTGGAGAATTCTGGAGAATCCAATTTTTTGCCTTTTCCAGCTTCATGAGACCACCCACATTCCTTGGCTCATGGCCCCTCTCTCCATCTTCAAAGCCAAGATGGGGCCAAATCCTTCTCACTCTGCCATCTCTCTTATTCTCTGCAGCTGGGAAAGATACTGTGCTTTTAAGGACTCATGTGATTTAGGTTGAGCCCACCTAGATAGTTCAGGAAATGTCCTAATCTTATGACCTTTAATTTAATCACATTTGTAAGACCTTTTTGCCATATAAGATGTAACATATTCACAAACCTGAGTCAAATCGTTGATTCCTTCCTGATGCTTACAAAATCTTGTTATCCCACCCTTCCACCTTTCACAAGACCCTTAGATTTTCCACAGCAATCGTCAAGGCTTGCCCTCCAGGGGGCAGTAGAATGTTAGAGTCCCAAGACATTCAGCCCCAAATTGTCCCTGTCTCTTTTTCATCAAGAAGCAATCTGGGACACAGAGAAGGAAAATAAATTAGCAAAGATGATGCAAATCTAGATCTACAGACTCCCAGGCCCATGCCTGGGCCAATGTGGTGTAGTTCTGCCACACAGTACCAAACTGGAGGTGACACAACGTGGACCTCAACCATTAAATAAATCTTCACTCGTAGGCAGATTTTCCAGATAGAAGTGTAATGTCAAATAGCCAGGGAGCATTTGTACTGCAAGAACTAAATAAGAAGGCTTTTTCTCTTTTAAATTAATCCTTAATTAATCAGAAGATGTTGTAATAGGAATATGCCTTCATGCAAAGCATATAGTTAAGACTTTGAGGTCAGAGGAGTCATGAATGAGGAAATCCATGGGAAAAATCTCATGACTAATGCTTTTAAGGTCTGGCCATAGAGATTCAGTTTTCCCATACCTCGTTAGTTTAACTGGTGAAGTCAGTGACAAAAGGTAGTATCCAGGGTACCATGGATTCGGGCCTAAGTACAGCCTCATGGAAATCACTGTATTTGATTATCTTGTGAAGTCTCTTTCTCTAGAATGCTGTCTTTTATGGTCCCTTAATTTCCAAATTATAAGAACTACTTTTGCAGCAGTCATGTGCATCTCTGAGAAATCTGGTTCTTCAGTTGTTGTCATTGATTGTTCTTTCCTATATGCACTGACCAGGGAGGAGACAGGAAAAAAACAACCCATTTTCATGACCTGAAATACAAATTGTTCCAACCCGTTTAATAAGGGCTACAAAAGTTTCAGTATATTGATTGCTAAACATTAAAATGCACAGTGGCCTCAAAACTTTTCTATAGTGAAACAATGTTTTTCATAGACAGAGTTTACGCCATTCAAAATGTTAAATCAGATAGTGTTTTCCTAGATGGCCAAGGCAGGCCAGGAGCACTATTGTGCTTAAAGTGTAGAGACAAAGTTATAAAAGAGAAAGCTAGGAGATAGGCAACTAGTTTAGGAAAAAATAAGATTGATAAGATTTTACTGACATTTCATATCAAGATTCCAACAAATCCCAGCATCACTTAGATTCTCTCTGCCTTATTGGCTAAATTTCTGGATTTAGTAGTTGTCATTCCACCAACAAGCATTTATTCAGTACTTACTGTGTGACAGAAATGGTGCTAAGGACAGGCGAGATATGGTCCTTGCAAGACCTATTAATGGACTGAATTCCATTTGAAAAAGGAAGTGAGTTGCACATCGACCCACTCAGTTGCCCTTCTTCGACCCTCCTTCACCTTTTCCTTCACTCCTCATTGGTTTCAAATAGGAAAACAACTAATTCTAGTATATTCTCAGCCTCAGACACATTCTTTTGATTCATCTTAGAGTTGAGGCTGGGGCACTAAGGACTATTTGAAGAATCTTAGAAATATCAAGAGTAACAAAAATGTTCTTTTAGAACTAAAAATGTCTTACCAAATACCTCTCTTTGCGGGAGGAATGTATTTCGCCATTCCAATGTACAATATGGTGACTAGATGACGCTCTGATTAGTGTATTTCAACCACAAACAATACCTTGTTTATTTTCTTGACAACAACTCAGAGTTTAGAGTGTGGTTAAATATAACCAAACATGGACATCTTTTACAGGGCTAGGCATGAAGTCGTGGCACAAGGAAAACATGATTAATTGCCTAGTCAGGATCCCATCTAGAAAGTAGAACTATTCAGAGCATTAGGACCCAGTGAAAGTCTCTACCATAATTCGGCCTGGTTAATGAATCTTCCCTAAATTTATACATTGAAAATATCGATTTCTCATCCTCAGAAGGAATTTCTATTTCCAGCAATTGTGAATATTTGTGGAATCATGGAATTTCAAAAGCTACCTTGGAGGTAATCTGGTCTGTCTCATTTTCACACAGACGAGGAGGTTTCCTCATTTTACAGATAAGTATCAGAAATTTTAAATGTCTATCAAAGGTCATAAGACTAAATACGGATGAGATTGGAGTTAAAAACCAGAAGTCCTTTCTTCAAGGTGGTTTTCACTGTAGCACAAGCCTTACATAAACCAAAGCCACCTTATTATCCTCTGCAAAGGGGACCCTGTTGCCAAATGATCATCATGATTTAACTTCTTTCTGTTTTTCTTTCTTCTTCTTGTCTTCCTTTTGTTATATACTTATTTCTCTTCTGTTTCATTAGTGAGAAGAGTAGACAGGAATTTAAAATTGGCTTATAGCGCTTCCCTGGTGGCGCAGTGGTTGACAGTCCGCCTGCCGATGCAGGGGACACGGGTTCATGCCGCGGTCCGGGAGGATCCCACATGCCGCGGAGCGGCTGGGCCCGTGAGCCATGGCCGCTGGGCCTGCGCATCCGGAGCCTGTGCTCCGCAATGGGAGAGGCCACAACAGTGAGAGGCCTGCGTACCGAAAAAAAAAAAAAAAAATTGGCTTATATATAGAACTTTTCTAAGAGTCCATTTCTTACTTGTTGCTCTCAGAGAAAATAAGTGGACTGCCACAGTACTAGTAAGTATAAGAGACAGAATTCAAACATAGATTTTCTGTTTCCAAATTTTAGGCCAACATCTTTCCCACTAGATAGTGATGCCTTCTTGCTCTGTGTTCTTAGAAAAATCACTTGGCTTTTCTGGGCTTTGAAATTCCTCATTAATCAAATGGTGGAGTTGAGTTCTTATCATTTGTAAAATTTCTTATAGCTCCGGGGACTGGAAAAGGTCATTTTTCCCTTTCCTCCCCCACCCCCAACTCCTTTGGCATTTACTTGTCCCCTAGCCAGCTCTTGATCATTAAAAATGTAGATGGGACTCAAAGTAATGTCTGGCCAAGAGGACAAGATCTGAATGTTTTCATGCTGACCTCTAAGTCAGTCTGCACATCTTCCCTGTAGAATAAAATCTAAGAGGGGGGCAGAGGGAGGGACCAGAGACTTTAATTATATTTTTAATTATATTTTTAAACAATGGATTTCCATTAAAATTGTATCTTTCTACACCTCTGGAAAATTACACTGTAGATGAGGTAAATGCAGCCTCGCATTTAAATTAAGGTTATCTTTAGGCTGGTAATCTCATTTGCTGTTTAGCAATTTTAATTCAAGTCAAGGCAGTGTAATTAGTGTCCCCAGCCAATTGCCATTCGTCACTGCTTTGTAGCTGTATTTACTGCTGTTAAGACAAGACTACTCCTGTGGAAAGTATGTCAACATACTAAATTATTTAAGGTGGCATACATCAACAGATATTCCCTGTGCATCCTGATGCTTCAGAATACTAGGCCTTACATCATCACTCCCAGGGAGGATCAGTGCCTTGCATGGCCAAACTGGAATGTCACTATTTTTATACAGAGAGAAATTAACTGGAGATTTTGTTCTATAGCAAATATACCAGGTGTAGCAGTGCTTTAAAGTATTTTTAATTGGAGACAAGTTTAGCATAATTTTAAAATCATATTTTAAATGACAGATTTCTTTTTTACACTCAAGTATGCAGGCCATGGTGCTGGGGGGGTGATGGGTGGGTGGGTGCCTGCATGACTGTATATGTTTATATTATAGCTTAAAACCAGGTGAATATCTGCAGGTAGTAAAAAAAAGGTAAGGAAATTCATGAGTTGAGGTTCTATTTATACTATTGAGATGACAGGTAACCTTTTGTTTATTTGAGGAAAACTTCCATGCAGTAATATAGGTACCCTTTTTATTAATATTAATTATGGAGATTAATAATAATATAATCGATGCATCAGTTTAATATGTATGCTTTGTATATATATATATGTGTGTATGTGTGCATATGTATTATTTAATTTCAGATTCCTGCTGCGAAGAGTGACCTATATTCAAAATCAAACATAAATCAAACCAAGTTTCTCTTCTCTAGTACCTACTAATGGCTTTAATGAAGAAAATCTATATTTTATGTTGCTTTTTATGTTTTAGTTCCTTGAGAACAGGGGCTTTATCAATTTGTATTCCTCGTGACAATTAGCGGGCTTACTTGCAGACTTTTGGTAAATGTTTATTGAACTCAGTTATGTAAAGGAACAGTTGACTGTTCTTGACAGTAGCTTTCTAACGTATGAATGTTCTCCTGGTTTTATAGTCCATTTATTGAATTCAGTATGTCTGCTTCTTTTTCTCCAGTCCAATAGGACTATAAGCATATTTACAGACAGACAGATCTGTTGCCTATTTGCAGAAAAGTATATATCACTTAGATTTTCTTAGAGAAATGTTAGCCTTGTAAATTTGACTTTCATGCCTTAGCGGGGAAAAAAATATCTAACAGCATAGAATATATTCATGTGAAATTTTGGTTTGTGAATCTTGATCTAACAATTTTGAAAGGTAAACTTAAAGATTCTATTTGGGCAAAGATAGAAGTTGTTGATTCCAACAACTCGAGTCAAAAATTACAGTCATAGTTCTTCTGATTGGGCATCAATGACTTCTAGAGATAATCAGGTATAAGGGCCCATCTAAGCCCGTAATGGGAAACCCAAACATCTCTTTCTGGTATCACAATAGGATTTAGAAAATAAAAAAAATGCAAAGCAGATAAAGGAAATGTTCTTTGCTTTCAAAAACAAACAAGCAAAGAAGGAAACCTAAGTATTTTTCTTTTCCCTCTATGGAATGGCATGAAAGGCATAGCTCATTATTTTGCCAACTGATTATAAGTAGCGTTGTGTTGGGAATAAGCCACCTTGAAACTGTACAGAAGACAAGGTCCAGACATTTTAATACCCAGAGCTCTCTACAGTCTTGAGAAATTGGATTTATATCATTATGAAACAATGAATGAAACATCACCATTCTATTGAATATTAATCAACGTGTTATTTTTGTGTGTGTGTGCCAGGGTTCTGAAATTGTATCTTTGTTCATGTCCTTCTTTATATTTTACTGATCTTGTATCCTTTTTTGTAAAATGTGTGTAATTATAAATTTTCCTAACTGGGAGAGTGTTAAAAACATACATCTAGATTAAATTAATAAAGAATAATATGTGCCTTTGTGTCTGCCTTGGGTTAGCTGGGTCCTCTGTCTTCCTAAAATTGTGTTTCATAGCTGTCACTTGCTGGTTCAGCTCTTCCCGGTGTCTGAAACCAATCCTATTCCTAGTTATAGGTATTAAATTAATTCCAAGCCATCATTTGAGACAGGTCAGCCTAGGGTAAGCTATAGTATTTCCTGTGAATGTGTGCCCCACTCCCCTGACTTAAAGACTATGCCCCACCTTACATCTGATCACAGGAACTTGCACTTCACAACTAAGTCCCTATTTTGACCTCTTTGCACCACCACAGATTTAGAAGACAACGCTTTCATGCACACTAACTCGGCTGTGGCACTCCTGCGCATTTCCCAACAACCCCAACGTCTACCATCTCTTACTTTGATTTCCTGACTTTGAAAAGTTTCATCCAGCTGCTAGAATAGCCAGTGATCACTCCTTGCTGAACTCAGAAGCCACCTGCTACCACCTCAGTCACCATTCTCTCTCTCTGACCTATGCAATCATCTCTCCTTTCTCTTTTGCCATCTACCACAATACCTTCTCCAGCTTCCGGAAAGAGTGCTTAAAACAGGAAATTAGATCATGTGCCTTCTCTGCTCAAGACCACTCCAGTGGCTTCCCAGTGTATTGAACAGTTCTTTAATATGATCTTGAAAGCCATACATAATCTTGCCTGTAACTACTTCTCCTAGGTCATTCTCTCTTTTACTTCCTGACTGCTTTCAATCCTCACACTCATTGGTCTTTCTCTTGCTGTCTTTCTTTGTATGCACAATTTTCCATCTTTGAAGACCTCTTCCTTCTAAGCTCTTACAGTTAATGCCTACTCAACTTTCAGGTCTCTGTTAATGCATTATTTCCTTGATACACAGTTATTTTCTCTCTGAGGTTTCTATTCAAAGTGCATAGCACAACCTGTAATCAATCATTTATATGTGTGTTTCTTACTTAATGGCTGCTTAGTTTATAGAATGTGTGAAGTCAGGGCCTTTGTTCACTACCAGAAAACCCAAATCTTAGCAAATTGCCTTACTTGTAGAGTAGATTAGTGTGTAGACTTCATGTCTAAATGATTAAATGAACAGATTATTTGCTTGGATCATAATATATTAACTCATCTCCTCTCCTAATAATTTGTTGCAATCAGTCTCATGGACCAAAAAAATCCACATGCATTACCCTAAATGCTGACAGTCCCAGTATAAGGTAGATCTTGTGATTCCCATATTAGAAAACAGTAATTGACATGGAAACATATAGTAATTTCTTCCAAGTTACAAAACTAGTTAAACGAAGCCAGAATTCTCCTCCAAGTCTGTTTTTCTCCATAGCCTGTGCTCTCTTCACGATAACTGGCTACCCCTTAGAAAATTCATCATTTACTGCTCAAACTTTGTTCTCTCAGTAGATGTCTGCTCCTGAGCCTTCGCCAAGTACCTGCCTGACCCTTGATGCGTCCATCAGCCCTTCTGGGTCCAGTCTGTCCCACCTCTAGTCTCTCACTTTTTTTTTATATAATTAATTTATTTTATTTTTGGCTGTGCTGGGTCTTCGTTGCTGCGAGTGGGCTTTCTCTAGTTGCAGCAAGCGGGCTTCTCATTGCGGTGGCTTCCCTTGTTGTGGAGCACGGGCTCTAGGCACGCGGGCTTCTGTAGCTGTGGCTCGCAGGCTCTAGAGCGCAGGCTCTGTAGTTGTAGCACACGGGCTTAGTTGCTCCGCGGCATGTGGGATCTTCCCGGACCAGGCCTTGAACCCGTGTCTCCTGCATAGGCAGGTGGATTCTTAACCACTGCACCACCAGGGAAGCCCGAGTCTCTCAATGTGACATGGAATTATCTTATTGTAAAGAAAGTCTCAGTAATTGAATGAGAAGCCATTGTACATGCTTGATGTTTGTAGACTAGGGATGTACTGCCATTTTGTTTAGTCAGGCAGAGCCTGGGACTCTCCTATTCTGGTTGTCACTATTACCTAATTATACCTATAATGTGAATGGGCTCATGGCTGTCCCACCCTTACATGCATCCCACCTGGTGAATAATTATGACTGTGACAGTAGTCACTCTGCAGTACCAGCAGGTTTCCCACTATGAGAAAACATTTAGGAAGTGTGATATTTTATTCTACACAGTTTGGGATTTCGAATAATAATTGCTCTGCCCTCTGATTACCACTCATGCACATAGATAAAGCTCTGTAAAAACAACAAGCTAATTAAAATGTTGCCAGGGTGAGCCCATGATAGAATCACCATTGTTAAAATTCAAGCGTGATACCAGAGCATCTACAACTCCTCAGGAAGTGAGCTCGCCAGTTACATCATGGCTGTGTTCTGGTTGTACCCTTCCTTGAGGTATTTGCTCTTTCAGACTTACAGGAACATGGGGACTTCAGAAAATGGATTGCTTTCAAACTGATTAAATTCTGGATGATAACATTCATGAGGAAGGGAAAGAAATTAATATCAACAAGACTAAATTAGTGAAAGGAGTGAAAGCTGACCTCTGGTAAAATATAAATCACTACTATCTAGAGACTATGCCTTTGTTGTCTAGATCTAACTTATGCTTAATTAGCCATAATGTTCACCTCTTTTCATTTTATGAGATTTCCGCTTAATCTGATTTTTTAAAAATTGCATTTTTCAATTTTCAATGAGTGAGACTGTCTTTAACCAATCAAATTAGAATCAAATTTGCAATTGAAATGCCACAAGACAGAACAGTATATTCTCTCCTGAAGTTGAAATATGAAACATCTTTCATTGCTGAATTCACTAACTTTATGACCCTGTCCCAAAGTGTTTGGAAGAGGATTTATGTTGACTATATCCATGAGGCTTATTGCTCATGATGTCATTGCTCATTATTGTGTTTACTGATTTATTTCTCATATGCCCAACATCAGATATTTTCCTTCAGTGAGTAACTCTGTCCCTTAGAACTACATAGTTCCCAAGAACAGTGCTGAATTCTTTAACTTGGAAAAGTCAAGGCATGGCCGTCATGTTTTATCAACTGTCTGATCTAGCCATGTGGCTAGCAAGTTGAAGAGATGATCCTTGAATTTGCTAAGAGTTAGGACTAAGAGAATGTTAAGGGGCTTCATGATTGCTCCATTAAACATCCTTGTAAATAGGGCAATTTAACTGCCTTTCTACGATCATCTCTATCTGGAACACTTTAAGAAATGCAAATATTCCTGAGGGCAGTAACCTGTTACTAAGTCTGTGGTCATAAAGTTCACAGATTAATGTAACAGCAGGAGCTGCACCTGAGAAATGAGAGCAGAATGAGGGAATTGGCAGGTCATTTCAAAGGAGAAAGGCAAAGGAAAACATCTGAAGAATGAGATGCAACTTGTACCATCTCTCTGATCAATCTTAGTATCATGGGTTGGGTCTCTGTAATCTCAAATTGGAGATCTGTTTAGCCTTGGTCCTTTCTGGGACAGTACGCTGGTCAGGAGAATAAAAGGAGGTTGAATGTGGTAGATGTGGTCCCACTAGACAGGTCCATCAACAGAAGGAAAGGGGCTGTTGACTCTTGACCTGCCTAGAAAAAGTATAACCAAAGTTGGACCAGGGAATAGGTGAGATCTGAGTGGGTCTTCTTCCTCTTGCTGTGAACAGAGGGCAAAAAGTTCCACCAAGTGCTCACCTGACCTCACTCTCAGGCACTAATTCAACATTAATTTTCCTTAGTGTTTCTGACTTCCCCTGGGTATATCCAGAAAACTAAGCCCCTGTCCTGAAGATAATTTGAATGTTTTAAGCAAAGTGTGAACCAATTTGCTATCCCTGGCTACCTCTGTTTTGGGGGATAGACATGTTCCAGAAGAAAATGTAATCAGCACCACTCCCATTTTGACCATTGAGAATGAAAGAAGGAATCAGCATTTACTGAGCAATCTGTCATGTGCCAGACAATGTACCACATACTTTATATACATTATCTTCCAGCAATCTCTCTCGCACTGCTATTCCCTTTCTACAGATGAGAAACAGAGAATCCAAACTGGCATATGATGAATAATTCAAGTTTATGAGGCTCAGAAGGGGTGAAGCCTGAATGTGAATCCAAGCTATTTAATTCCTAAATCTGGGTCCCTCCCCATTATCATTATGCCATTCTACATTGATATCTGTAGTTCATGAAAAATCATCATACCTGACTCCTCTTTGTATGAGAATAGTGTGTGTATATAAACCTATGCATGGACATATTGAAATGAGTGATTGTTTTTACCAACCTTGGCTTTCCTCCCTGTACCTTCCCCAGAGTCCTCTTGGATGGGGCCATAATAACTGAAGACATAACAGAGATTATATTCCCAGAGAAGAAAAAGAAGGGAGGTATTTCTGTCCCAAACATATTCAGCCTTTGCACTTAAGAATATTTGGACATATTTTACCAGATCCACAAGATTTCTTTTTCTAATCATAGAAAAGTGTTCAGCAAACCTGCCAGATTCCCTAATATCCCAGCCGAGAAGACCAATCTCGTGGTTAATGTATATTCATTCTCTTCCTGAGCTGTTTTTCAGGAGATGTTTTTGCCGAGTCGTTGTTATTTTTCTAATTGCCCAATTTTCTTTTCCCTTTTAAACACTAATTAAAGAATAAGCCTAGGACTGCCACCTTTTTGGATACAGCATTAATCTCCTGCCCTCTCTACATTTTAATGGGCCTAATTTATCCCTATTATCTACTCCTTTCACCATCCCAACTAAGCAAAGAAAATATTCTTATCCCATTCACCCTTCTCATCACTCTACTGCTTTTTTGCATTTTATTTTCCCTACTACAAGTGATTCTGCATAGCACTGTTTATGTTTACTTTTCATTACCAGCAGGATTTGCATATTACCATAATAGTCTCCTCTTTTCCTCCCTCCCTCCCTGCTTGATCTGTTCTCTATTGCTTCTTTCTTCCTAGCTCTAATCCTCTACATGCCTGTGAACAATTGATGTATTAATTAATCAACCAGACACAACTCAGCACCTACCCTGCTGACATTGAAACATGAATCCTGGTCTCCAGGAACTCACGGTCTGAAAGCAGACAGTTATAATAAAAATGCAGTACAGGCAAGAGTCCAGACTAGAAGAAGGTGTTGTGGAAAGGCAGAGAAGAAGCTCTCACTCCAGCCTAAGGGACGCGGAAAGCCTCCTGGAATGGCTGACATTTGGAATGATTGACCATCTAATAGGTGAACAAATGGGTTGAATCCCATAGTTCATTTGCATTCATTGCAAACTTGATAATCAGTGATATAAATAGAGTTTCAATTTTAAAAAGTTATAAGGTACTTTGAAATGCCCATATGAAAAATAGTGTATTAATTAAATAGAGCAAAGACCAGCTAATTAACCCAGCCATAAACTCTGGAGCAAAGAACTTTGTTTCTAAGTGACTCAAAAAAATGCTGCCTGTAAGCTACAAGCCTGGAGCTGATGGTATTGGTTTTTAAAGATGTTTTAAAGCCTCTCTCTTCAGAGCTTATCGCACTTAATTCTGATATTCTTGTCTTTCTGACATCTTAGACTACTATCAGATTCAAAATAGCCAAACCTAAAGAGTTGAGAGTTCTTTGAAGGAAAATATTCTCACTCCAGGGAAAAGTGATCCCTAATACCTGAATAATGAAAAGGAAAACAAACAAACATAACTATTAAACAAATTAACAAACACTATGAAAACCCAGGGAATAAAAACAGCAGTAGATATTTGGCTATCTCAGCAACTGCCACTGCTGCCCCTGTGTGCTGCAGAGCACAGGAACTGTGCAGTGTGAATGGTGAAGGGCCAGAGTCAGCAGATAAAGGTTTATTTAGACTCGGGGAGCTTTATTTCAGAAAGTGAGGAAGTTGGATAACTCATGGTAGAAAAATTTCCATAAAAACTAGTATTTTATAACATAGTTCTCTTCTTAGCAGAAGTGAATTTCAATCAGCAAATGAGCGCACCTGTTAAACACTCTACAGTCCCATGGTTGATGGTGGATGTTCATGATTTTCTGTGTTTTTGTGTTAATTTACTGTCACTCTTGCAGTTTTCCAGAAAGACAAACCTTCATGATTGAGATCTTTCCAGATTTCTTAAGGCACTCCTCAAATAGAAGGTGGCCCTGATTGTTTTAAAAAGGAAAATATTGAGTAGTTTCTTGTGTCAGCAGTATTCCCTTACCACTAAAGCTTTTTTGTTTTGTTTTGTTTTGGTAACCTTCTAGGAAAGGTGAAATGCCTGTTTAAAAATTCAAAGTTCTGCCAGCTTGAATATGAAAAATAGCAGGCACTAGGAGTTTTTATAATTGATTCAAGACAATGCATTTGAAACAAATTTATAAAGTGCTTTATAGAGATCTTCAAGTGGCCTTAGATGTAGCCTTTCACATTATAATGAAGTATATTTTGTTCACCTTTCTTGTCATGGTAATCCATTTCCTTTTCACAATTACCATAATAATCTGACTCATCATTGCCTTTTCCCATAATTACGATCAGCATACTGTTCTTAATAATACTGAAATCTATTATTTCTGTACTCACAGCTTTATAGTAGACATGTAAGAACCTGAAGATCTCCTACCATGCCATTAGAAATGAAGGTATGAGTTCTTCATAGTAGAATGTGTATTCTTGGAAATTTATTGTGTTCTCAACCCTGACCTAAGCATCATTATTGTATAGACCTCAAGGAATCTTTGATTCCCTGCAAAGTCCTATTGGGGAGAGATGTTCACACACTGTGACTTAGAACAATTTGAAGCATGTGCTAAACAGAACATGTTGCTATCGAACATGTAGGAAAGATCTTTGTATTTGTAAAATGCTGTCATATCACAGTCAATGTTTGTTTTAATTAATCCTGATCAGTTTTGAAAGTTAACTGTTTGATAAGCTTCTTGGAGAGGCAACAAAAGTGGGCAGTTTTTCACAGTGAAGAGAAGGAATACAGTGAAGGGCAGGGAGAAGCAACCACTTGTTAAGTCCATGTTTTATCAGATGCATTACCTGGCTTTTGTACTCTTTCTGATTTTGGTTGTCATTCCTTCCCCCACATTTCCCACATTTTGAATGCTTTTAAAAATCTACTACATTTACTTGATATGATTTTTGCCTGAAAACATTAGATTTAATACACCATTTTGTTTTTTATTAATCACTAAATGCTTTACTTGGGCCTGATAGATTACTTCTAAACGCAGAGCTCCTTCTTCCTTTGCCATCTGATACAGAAGCTGGCCTGAGGAAAGGGTGGGTCTTCCTCCTTAAGTGTTATGCTTGTACTGATTGACAGACAATTAGAAAAGGCAGTGTGGGCATCTGAAGGCTTCTGTGTTCTAGGTTGGAGATTTGAAGATCTGATTCTTGCTTAATGATGTACATATCTGGCAAGGAGACTTTTGCCAAGACACTTAACCTTTCTAAGGCTTAGTTTCATCACTTGTTTGTTTTTCTTTTCATCTTTATTGGAGTATAATTGGTTTACAATTGTGAGTTAGTTTCTGCTGTATAACAAAGTGAAACAGCTATACATATACATACATCCCCATATGCCCTCCCTCTTGCATCACCCACCCACCCTCCCTATCCCACCCCTTTAGGTGTTCACAAAGCAACAAGCTGATCTCCATGTGCGCTGCAGCTGCTTCCCACTAGCTATCTATTTTACATTTGTTAGTGTATACATGTCAATGCCACTCTCTCATTTTGTCCTAGCTTACCCTTCCCCTCCCCCTGTCCACAAGTCCATTCTCTATATCTGAGTCTTTATTCCTACCCTGGCCCTAGGTTCTTCAGAAACTTTTTTTTTTTGATTCCATATATATGTGTTAGCATAAGGTATTTGTTTTTCTCTTTCTGACTTACTTCACTCTGTGTGACAGACACTAGGTCCATACACCACATTACAAATAACTCAATTTTGTTTCTTTTTATGGCTGAATAATATTCCAGTGTATACATGTGCCACATCTTCTTTACCATTCATCTGTCAATGGACACTTAGGATGCTTCCACGTCCTGGTTATTGTAAATAGTGCTGCAATGAACACTGTGGTACATGACTCTTTTTGAATTATGGTTTTCTCAGAGTATATGCCCAGTAGTGGGATTGCTGGGTCATATGGTAGTTCTAGTTTTAGTTTTTGAAGGAACTTACATACTGTTCTCCATAGTGGCTGTATCAATTTACATTCCCACCAACAGTGCAAGAGGGTTCCCTTTTCTCCACACCCTCTCCAGCATTTATTGTTTGTAGATTTTTTGGTGATGGCCATTCTGACCACTGTGAGGTGCTCCCTCATTGCAGTTTTGATTTGCATTTCTCTAATGATTAGTGATGTTGAGCATCCTTTCGTGTGTTTGTTGGCAACCTGTATATCTTCTTTGGAGAAATGTCTATGTAGGTCTTCTGCCCATTTTTGGATTGGGTTGTTTGTTTTATTGATATTAAGCTGCATGAGCGGCTTCTATATTTTGGAGATTAATCCTTTAACATTTGCTTCATTTGCAAATATTTTCTCCCATTCTGAGGGTTGTCTTTTCATTTTGTTTATGGTTTCCTTTGTTGTGCAAAAGCTTTGAAGTTTCATTAGGTCCCATTTGTTTATTTTTGTTTTGTTTCCATTTCTCTAGGAGGATCTTGCTGGGATTTATGTCATAGAGTGTTCTGCCTATGTTTTCCTCTAAGAGTTTTATAGTGTCTGGCCTTACATTTAGTCTGTAATCCATTTTGAGTTTATTTTTGTGTAGAGTGTTAGGGAGTATTCTAATTTCATTCTTTTACATGTAGCTGTCCAGTTTTCCCAGTGCCACTTATTGAAGAGGCTGTCTTTTCTCCACTGTATACTTTTGCCACCTTTATCAAAGATAAGGTGACCATAGGTGTGTAGGTTTATGTCTGGGCTTTCTATCCTGTTCCATTGATCTATATTTCTGTTTTTGTGCCAATACCATACTGTCTTGATTACTATAGCTTTGTAGTATAGTCTGAAGTCAGGGAGCCTGATTCCTCCAGCACCGTTTTTCTTTCTCAATATTGCTTTGGCTATTTGAGGTCTTTTGTGTTTCCGTACAAATTGCGAGATTTTTGTTCTAGTTGTGTGAAAAATGCCATTGGTAGTTTGATAGGGATTGCATTGAATCTGAAGATTGCTTTGGGTAGTATAGTCATTTTCACAATATTGATTCTTCCAATCCAACAACATGGTATATCTCTCCATCTGTTTGCATCATCTTTAATTTCTTTCATCAGTGTCTTATAGTTTTCTGCATACAGGCCTTTTGCCTCCTTAGGTAGGTTTATTCCTAGGTATTTTATTCTTTTTGTTGCAATGGTAAATAGGAATGTTTCCTTAATTTCTCTCAGATTTTTCATCATTAGTGTATAGGAATGCAAGAGATTTCTGTGCATTAATTTTGTATCTTGCTACTTTACCAAATTCATTGATTAGCTCTAGTAGTTTTCTGGTAGCATCTTTAGGATTCTGTATGTATAGTATCATGTCATCTGCAAACAGTGAAAGTTTCACATATTCTTTTCCATTTGGATTCCTTTTATTTCTATTTCTTCTCTGATTGCTGTGGCTAAAACTTCCAAAACTCTGTTGAATAATAGTGCTGAGAGTGGGCAACCTTGTCTTTTTTCTGATCTTAGTGGAAATGGTTTCAGTTTTTCATCATTGAGAACAATGTTGGCTGAGGGTTTGTCATATATGGTCTTTATTATGTTGAGGTAATTCCCTCTACACCTACTTTCTAGAGGGGTTTTTATCATAAATGGGTGTTGAATTTTGACAAAAGCTTTTTCTGCATCTACTGAGATTATCATATGCTTTTTAATCCTTCAGTTTGTTAATATGGTGTAGCACACTGATCAATTTGCGTATATTGAAGAATGCTTGCATTCCTGGGATAAACCCCACTTGATCATGGTGTATGATCTTTTTAATGTGCTTTTGGATTCTGTTTGCTAGTATTTTGTTGAGGATTTTTGCATCTATGTTAATCAGTGATATTAGTCTGTAGTTTTCTTTTTTTGTGACTTCTTTGTCCGGTTTTCGTATAAGGGTGATGGTGGCCTCAGAATGAGTTTGCGAGTGTTCCTCCCTCGGTTATATTTTGGAGGAGTTTGAGAAAGATAGGTGTTAGCTCTTCTCTAAATGTTTGATAGAATTCGACTGTGAAGCCATCTGGTCCTGGGCTTTTGTTTGTTGGAAGATTTTTAATCACAGTTTCAATTTCAGTGCTTGTGATTGGTCTGTTTATATTTTCTGTTTCTTTCTGGTTCAGTGTCAGAAGGTTGTGTTTTTCTAAGAATTTGTCCATTTTTCCAGGTTATCCATTTTACTGGCACATAGTTGCTTGTAGTAATCTCTCTTGATCCTTTGTATTTCTGCAGTGTCAGTTGTTACTTCTCGTTTTTCATTTCTAATTCTGTTGATTTGAGTCTTCTCCCTTTTTTTCTTGATGAGTCTGGCTAATGGTTTATCATTTGTTTTTAATCTTCTCCAGGAACCAGCTTTTAGTTTTAATGATCTTTGCTATCATTTCCTTCACTTCCTTTTCATTTATTTCTGATCTGATCTTTATGATTTCTTTCCTTCTGCTAACTTTGGGGTTTTTATGTTCTTCTTTCTCTAATTGCTTTATGTGTAAGGGTAGGTTGTTTATTTGAGATTTTTCTTGTTTCTTGAGGTAGGGTTGTATAAGCTTCCCTCTTAGAAGTGCTTTTACAGCATCCCATAGGTTTTGGGCCATCGTGTTTTCATTGTCATTTGTATCTAGATATTTTTAAATTTCCTCTTTGATTCCTTCAGTGATCTCTTGGTTATTTAGTAGTGTATTGTTTAGCCTCCATGTGTTTGTATTTTTTACAGTTTCTTTCCTATAATTGATATCTAGTCTCATGGCACTGTGGTTGGAAAAGATACTTGATGCAATTTCAATTTTCTTCAATTTACCAGGGCTTGATTTGTGACCCAAGATATGATCTGTCCTGGAGAATGTTCCATGAGCACTTGAGAAGAAAGTGTATTCTGTTGTTTTGGATGGAATGTCCTATAAATATCAACTAAGTCCATCTTGTTTAATGTATCATTTAAAGCTTGTGTTTCTTTCTTTATTTTCATTTTGGATGATTTATTTCCATTTTGGATGATCTGTCCATTGGTGAAAGTGGGGTGTTAAAGTCCCCTACTATGATTGTGTTACTGTTAATTTCCCCTTTTATGGCTGTTAGTATTTGCCTTCTGTATTTAGGTGCTGCTATGTTGGGTGCATAAATATTTTCAATTGTTATATCTTCTTGGATTGACCCCTTGATCATTATGTTGTGTCCTTCTTTGTCTCTTTTAATAATCTTTATTTTAAAGTCTATTTTGCCTGATATGAGAATTGCTACTCCAGCTTTCTTTTGATTTCCATTTGCATGGAATATCTTTTTCCATCCCGTCACTTTCAGTCTGTATGTGTCCCTAGGTCTGAAGTGGGTCTCTTGTAGACAGCATATATATGGGTTTTGTTTTTGTATCCATTCAGCCAGTCTATGTCTTTTGGTTGGAGCATTTAATCCTTTTACATTTAAGATAATTATCGACATGTATATTCCTATTACCTTTTTCTTAATTGTTTTGGGTTTGTTTTTGTAGGTCTTTCCCTTTCCTTGTGTTTCCTGCCTAGAGAAGTTCCTTTAACGTTTGTTGTAAAGCTGGTTTGGTGGTGCTGAATTCTCTTAACTTTTGCTTGTCTGTAATGGTTTTAATTTCTCCATGAAATCTGAATGAGATCCTAGCTGGCTAGAGTAATCTTGGTGGTAGGTTTTTTCCTTTCATCACTTTAAATATGTCCTGCCACTCCCTTCTGGCTTGCAGAATCTGTGCTGAAAGATCAGCTGTTAAATTTATGGGGATTACCTTGTATGTTATTTGTTGTTTTTCCCTTGCTGCCTTTAATATTTTTTCTTTGTGTTTAATTTTTGATAGTTTGATATGTATCTTGGTGTGTTTCTCCTTCAGTGTATCATGTATGGGACTCTCTGTGCTTCCTGGACTTGATTAACCATTTCCTTTCCCATATAGGGAAGTTTTCAACTATAATCTCTTCAAATATTTTCTCAGTCCCTTTCTTTTTCTCTTCTCCTGGGCCCCCTATACTTCGAATGTTGGTGCATTTAATGTTGTCCCAGAGGTCTCTGAGACTGTCCTCAATTCTTTTCATTCTGTTTTCTTTATTCTGCTCTGCAGTAGTTGTTTCCACTCTTTTACCTTCCAGGTCACTTATCCGTTCTTCTGCCTCAGTTATTCTGCTATTGATTCCTTCTAGAGAATTTTTAATTTCATTTATTGTGTTGTTCATCATTGTTTGTTTGCTCTTTAGTTCTTCTAGGTCGTTGTTAAACGTTTCTTGTATTTTCTCCATGCTATTTCCAAGATTTTGGATCATCTTTACTGTCATTACTCTGAATTCTGTTTCAGGTAGACTGCCTCTTTCCTCTTCATTTTTTAGGTCTGGTGAGTTTTTACTTTGCTCCTTCATCTGCTGTGTATTTCTCTATCTTATCATTTTGCTTAACTTACTGTGTTTGGCGTCTCCATTTCACAGGCTGCAGGTTCATAGTTCCCTTTGTTTTTGGTGTCTGCTCCCAGTGGGTAAAGTTGGTTCAGTGGGTTGTGTAGGCTTCCTGGTGGAGGGGACTGGTGCCTGTGTTCTGGTGAATGAGTCTGGATCTTTTCTTTCTGGTGGGCAGGACCATGTCCGGTGGTGTGTTTTGGGCTGCCCTTGAACTTATTATGATTTTAGGCAACCTCTCTGCTAATGGGTGAGGTTGTGTTCCTCTCTTGCTAGTTGTTTGGCATGGGGTGTCCATCACTGGAGCTTGCTGGTCGTTGTGTGGAGCTGGGGCTTAGCTTTAAGATGGCGATCTCTGGGAGAGCTCTTGCCAATTGATATTATATGGGGCTGGTAGATCTCTGGTGGACCAATGTCCTGAACTCGGCTCTCCCACCTCAGAGGCTCAGGCCTGACACTGGCTGGAGCACCAAGACCCTGTCAGCCACGGCTCAGAAGAAAAGGGAGAAAAAGAAGAAGGAAGAAAGAAGAAATAAAATAAAATAAAATAAAGTTGTTAAAATACAAATTAAAAAAAATATTATTAAAATAAAAATATTAAAAGTACTAAAAAAAAAAAAAGAGGAGAGCAACCAAACCAATAAACAAATCCACCAGCGATAAAAAGCACTAAAAAATTATACTAAGATAAACATAAAAATCAGAAAGTAGTCCGCTGCATACAGCAAAGCCCTAGTCTACAGTTGCTCCCAAAGCCCACCATCTCAATTTGGGGATGAATTTGTTGTCTATTCAGGTATTCCACAGATGCAGGGTAAATCAAGTTGACTGTGAAAATTTAATCCACTGCTCCTGAGGCTGCACGGTGATATTTCCCTTTCTCTTCTTTGTTTGCACAACTCCTGGGTTCAGCTTTGGAATTGGCCCCGCCTCTGCATTAGGTTACCCTGTGGTGTCTGTTCTTCACCCAGACAGGAGGGGGTTAAAGAAGCAGCTGATTAGGGGGCTCTGGCTCACTCCGGGGGCGGGGGGGGGGAGCGGGATGGGTACGGAATGCGGGCAAGCCTGTGGCAGCAGAGGCCGGCATGACGTTGCAACAGCCTGAGGCATGCCGTGTGTTCTCCCAGGGAAGTTGTCCCTGGATCACGAGGCCCTGGCAGTGGCAGGCTACACGGGCTCCCGGGAGGGGAGGTGTGGAGAGGACCTGTGCTCGCACACAGGATTCTTGGTGTCTGCAGCAGCAGCCTTAGTGTTTCATGCCTGTCTCTGATGTCCGCGCTTATAGCCGTGGCTCACACCCGTCTCTGAAGCTTTTTTAGATGGTGCTCTGAATCTCCTCTCCTCACACACCCCGAACCAGTGGTCTCTTGACTCTTAGGCAGTTCCAGACATTCTCCCGAACTC
This sequence comes from Pseudorca crassidens, assembly GCF_039906515.1. Taxonomy (NCBI): domain Eukaryota; kingdom Metazoa; phylum Chordata; class Mammalia; order Artiodactyla; family Delphinidae; genus Pseudorca; species Pseudorca crassidens. Next base: position 19,965,263 of record NC_090309.1, on the reverse strand, counting down.
CCTCCTGGCTAGCTGTGGCACACTAGCCCCCTTCAGGCTGTGTTCATGCAGCCAACCCCAGTCCTCTCCCCGCGGTCTGAACTCTGAAACCTGAGCCTCAGCTCCCAGCCCCCACCCATCCCAGGGGGTGAGCAGACAAGCGTCTCAGGCTGGTGAGTGCTGGTCGGCACCAGTCCTCTGTGCGGGAATCTCTCTGCTTTGCCATCTGCACCCCTGTTGCTGCGTTCTCCTCCGTGGCTCCGAATCTTGCGCTGCCCACCCGCTGTCTCCGCCCTCGAAGGGGGCTTCCTAGTGCGTGGAAAATTTTCCTCCTTCACAGCTCCCTCCCACTGGTGCAGGTCCCGTCCCTATTCTTTTGTCTCTGTTCTTTCTTTTTTTTTGTGCTCTACCCAGGTACGTGGGGAGTTTCTTGCCTTTTGGGAAGTCTGCGGTCTTCTGCCAGTGTTAAGTAGGTGTTCTGTAGGAGTTGTTCCACATGTAGATGTATTTTTAATGTATTTGTGGGGAGGAAGGTGCTCTCCACGTCTTACTCGTCTGCCGTCTTGAAGATCCTGTTCTCATCACTTGTTAAGTGAAGAATTTTTTTTTTTTTTTTTTTTTTTTTTGCATAGGACTATTGTATAGGCCATGAAAAATCAATAGGGAATATTTTAATATATATTCTTAAAATTCACTAAAATAAATTTTCATTATTCATTTTTTCATTGCACAAAGATTAGAGATTTATTTTATACTATGTCTATAGGAAGGGGGGAGTGGAATGGGGGAGGAAGCCCAGATGGAGGGAAATGCAGATGATGATAGTATTTCAAAGCTAACAGGGCCCTTAGCCTCCTTGCCAAGAAGTTAGGAATTTATGTTGAAGGCATTAGGGAGCTCAGAATTTATATGCTTTAAGTGTGGAGAATGGACTAGAAGAAGGTGAAATGGTGGCAGGGAAGTATGGTAGAATACTTTCTGACAATCCAGTGAAGAGATGGTACATGCTTGAACTAGGCTTTGGCATTAGGGATGAGATGGCAAGGAGATGTATAAGGAATAGCAGAGGTGTAGAAATGGCACGTCTTGCCAATTAATGTGTATAGTAAAGGAGTCAGGAAAATATGCTAATTTGAGTGGGACAAGTTGAGTTTGAGGGCACACTAGCAGGGTGAACAGTCTTCTGTGTTTGCAGCATGGGAGAGGGGTTAGGGGTGTAGCTATAGATCTGGAACTCAGCAGCTCACCATATGTAAGTCAGGATGTTTGGACCATGGGATTAAAGAGACTGTCCAAGGAGAGAAAGGAAGAGAGCAGAGAATAGAACTCTGGGAAGCAGCAGAACCTAGGGAACAAATAAGAAAGGGAGCCTAGGAAGGAAGCTGAGAAAGAGTAGTCAGTGAGAGTAGAACAAGAAGGGTGGAGTTACAAGAAAAAGGAATTGTCATCAGTAACACATGGAGAGAGATCAGATAAAATAGAACTGAAATCACCTAACTGGATCTGGATGAATAACTGGGAAAGAAGTAAGATGTGTTTGTAGAAAATGTCTGTTGCTTAAAGCAAGGTCCATCCCTGTATAGGGGTGACCTGCCAAAGTTTCTGAATTGACTTTAGCTACAGAAATATCACACCTCTACAAACACACAGTTCAACCAATCCATTCCTTTCTCTGCCCAAATCACCATGACCTCTATTGTAATCTGCTTTATTTTATTTTATTTTTAAATAGGAGTGTTAAAAGTCAACATAACAAGCTAATTTGGTCATGCAGAGCTATTAAGCTTTATAGATAGACGGGTGGGTGGATGGATGGGTAGATAGATAAAAAGGTAAACAAATAGATGACAGATAGATGCACAGTAGCTATACCAATCTGAGATATGAGAGCTTTAGCTTCTCCCCAACAACACTGCTAACAATTACAATGAAAGGAATTCTCCAGAACAAATGTATTGAGGAATATTCAGTTTCCTGTCCTAGCACCTAGCTTTAAATAATACCTTGTGTGAAAGGTTCACTTGAGGTAAACACAACAGCCTTGGAGAGGCAGGATTGTTACCTTATAGAAGTGAGCAAGCAAGTAGAAATTCTTCATCCTCATCTCTGGACTCAGAAGCATTTAGGGCTGCAGCTCAGGTCTCATTCCTAAGGATCCAGGACTCAGGCCTAGCTTATGCTTTGTTGTTCCTATAGTTATGGGCAGTGTCTCTAAAATAGGTGAACCAATCCACAGTGTTAAACACCAATATTTTCACCAATGAACCATCCATCATGGTAATTAACAAGCCAGCTATTTACCAATGAAAGCCCATTTCTAATATTTATTATATAAAGCCCCTGATGTTGACTGAAATATTACTAGAAGCACTTGCAGTGGCCGTCTCTGATGTGACCTTCTGTTGGGAGTGCTTGTGACCCTCCTGAGTGGTTGGATTCCTGATTAACATGACAGACTGCCCCTTGAGTAGAGCTTAAACTAAAGAACACGTACAAAATCTAACTATCTTAGCTGAAGGGAATTTTAAAGTAAATGACAAACATTATAGCAAGGAGTAAGGAAGCCTGATCTTTCACCTCATGAAACACCAACAGCATCTTTGTGATGAATGAAAATATCATTTGGAAAAAATATGTTTAACTGAAAACTGGTCTTTCAGGGTATTTTTCTTCTACCCACAGTGTTTTAGAATCCTCTGTATAGCCAATATTCAGATCTCACTCTCATATGAACCTTTTTGTTATAGCCCACCCAACAATGGTAAAAACTGTGTGATTGTCAAATTGCCTGTAGTAGACTATCAGAATATTTCACATCCATAGTTATAAAAAGAGAAATGTTCTAATGCTCTGATGTACCTGCAAATTATTTTAATCCATTAGTTTCCTCAGCTAACAACAGGAGTAAAGCTCCACATGGCAAGGAAAAACACTGAAAGATCCGAATGCTAGCATAGGCATTTAATAGTATGTCTTTATTGTTTTTCTGATTATAAAAATATTGGTATACATATTATATAAAACTAAAACATTACAGAAAAATATAAACCTGGAAACGAACATCCCCAGTAATTCTATCTCCAGAGATAACTGTCGTTAACTGTTTGGCATGATTTGGGGCACAATTTTTTCCATGCAAGAATAATATAAATATGAATAATAAGAATATGTAAATAAATATTTTAAGGGATCTTAACCACAGATTTTGTTTTATAATTTTTCAAACAATATATCCTGGGCATATCTCCTCATTAGTGTGTAGAGATTGTTTTAAAAATAACTATAGAGTTTTCCATTTCCAATGTCAAAGTAGAGCCATTGTTTTCATTGCTGTTATTTCTTGTTTGTTTTTTGTTTTTACTGAAGTATAGCTGTTGTATGATGTTATATGTTACAGGTGATTGATTCACAATTTGTAAAGGTGTACTCCATTTATAGTTATTATAAAATATTGTCTATATTCTCTGTGTTGTACAATATATCCTTGTAGCTTACTTTATACCTACTAGTTTGTGCCTTGTAGTCCTCTACCCCTATATTGCCCCTCCCCATTCCCTCTACCTGCTGGTACCCACTAGTATGTTCTGTGTATCTGTGAGTCTGGTGCTTCTTCTTCGTCTTTTTCTTCTTCTTCTTCTTCTTTTTTAATTTACGTCATTGCTATTTTGAACACATTATTTCTGGCAGGCACAACAGTTTAAATAATGAAGAAAATGAGAAATTACTGTAAGAAACTGTATGCCAATAAAATTAACAACCTGGAAGAAATGGACAAATTCGTAGAAAAGCACCACCTTCCGAGACTGAACCAGGAAGAAATAGAAAATATTAACAGACCAATCACAAGCACTGAAACTGTGATTAAAAATCTTCCAATAAACAAAAGCCCAGGACCAGATAGCTTCACAGTCGAATTCTATCAAACATTTAGAGAAGAGCTAACACCTATCCTCAAATGCTTCCAAAATATAGCAGAGGGAGGAACACTCCCAAACTCATTCTACAAGGCCACCATCACCCTGATACCAAAACCAGACAAAGATGTCACAAAAAAAGAAAACTACAGACCAATATGACTGATGAACATAGATGCAAAAATCTTCAACAAAATACTAAATCCAACAGCACATTAAAAGGATCATACACCATGATCAAGTAGGGTTTATCCCAGGAATGCAAAGATTCTTCAATATTATGCAAGTCAGTCAATGTGATACACCATATTAACAAACTGAAGGGTAAAAAGCATATGATCATCTCAATAGATGCAGAAAAAGCTTTCGACAGAATTCAACATCGATTTATGATAAAAACTCTTGAGAAAGTAGGCATAAAGGGAACTTACCTCAACATTATAAAAAACATATATGGCAAACCCACAGCCAACATCATTCTCAATGGTGAAAAACTGAAACCATTTCCACTAAGATCAGAAACAAAACAGGTTACCCACTCTCAGCGCTGTTATTCAACATAGTTTTGGAAGGGTTAGCCACAGTGATCAGAGAAGAAAAATAAATAAAAGGAATCCAAATTGGAAAAGAACAAGTAAAACTGTTACTGTTTGCAGATGACATGATACTATACACAGAGAATCCTAAATATGCTACAGAAAACTACTAGAGCTAATCAATGACTTTGGTAGAGTAGCAGGATACAAAATGAATGCAAAGAAATCTCTTTCATTCCTATACACTAATGATGAAAAACCTGAAAGACAGATTAAGGAAACACTCTCATTTACCACTGCAACAAAAAGAATAAAATGCCTATGAATAAACCTACCTAAGGAGACAAAAGACGTATAGGCAGAAAACTATAAGACACTGATGAAAGAAATTAAATATGATACAAACACATGGAGAGATATACCATGTTCTTGGATTGGAAGAATCAACATTGTGAATATGACTATACTACCCAAAGCAATCTACACATTCAATGCAATACCTATCAAACTGCCAATGGCATTTTTCACAGAACTAAAACAAAAAATTTCACAATTTGTATGGGAACACAAAAGACCCTGAAGAGCCAAAGCAATCTTGAGAAAGAAAAACGGTGCTGGAGGAATCAGGCTCCCTGACTTTAGACTATACTACAAAGCTACAGTAATCAAGACAGTGTGGTATTGGCACAAAAACAGAAATATAGATCAATGGAACAGGATAGAAAGCCCAGACATAAACCCACGCACATATGGTCACCTTATCTTTGATAAAAAGATGCAAGAATATACAATGGAGAAAAGACAGCCTCTTCAATAAGAGGTGCTGGGAAAACTGGACAGCTACATGTAAAAGAATGAAATTAGAACACTCCCTAACACTATACACAAAAATAAACTCAAAATGGATTAAAGACCTAAATGTAAAGCCAGACACTATAAAACTCTTAGAGGAAAACATAGGCAGAACACTCTATGACATAAATCCCAGCAAGGTCCTTTTTGACCCACCTCCTAGAGAAATGGAAATAGAAACAAAAATAAACAAATGGGAATTAATGAAACTTAAAAACTTTTGCATAGCAAAGGAAACCGTAAACAAGACGAAAAGAAAACCCTCAGAATGGGAGAAAATATTTGCAAATGAAGCAACTGACAAAGGATTAATCTCCAAAATATAGAAACAGCTCATGCAGCTTAATATCTAAAAAACAAACAACCCAATCCAAAAATGGGCTGAAGACCTACATAGACATTTCTCTAAAGAAGATATACAGATTGCCAACAAAAACATGAAAGGATGCTCAGCATCACTAATCATTAGAGAAATGCACATCAAAACTACAGTGAGGGAGTACCTCACAATGGTCAGAATGGCCATCACTGAAAAGTCTACAAACAATAAATGCTGGAGAGGGTGTGGAGAAAAGGGAACCCTCTTGGGCTTCCCTGGTGGCGCAGTGGTTGAGAGTCTGCCTGCCGATGCAGGGGACACGGGTTCGTGCCCTGGTCTGGGAGGATCCCACATGCTGTGGAGTGGCTAGGCCCGTGAGCCATGGCCACTGAGCCTGAGTGTCCGGAGCCTGTGCTCTGCAATGGGAGAGGCCACAACAGTGAGAGGCCCGCATACTGAAAAAAAAAAAAAAAAGGAAAGAGAAAAAAAAGAGAACCCTCTTGCACTGTTGGTGGGAATGTAAATTGATACAGCCACTATGGAGAACAGTATGGAGGTTCCTTAAAAAACTAAAGCTAGAACTACCGTATGACCCAACAATCCCACTACTGGGCATATACGCTGAGAAAACCATAATTCAAAAAGAGTCATGGACCACAGTGTTCATTGCAGCAGTATGTACGATAGCCAGGACATGGAAGCAACCTAAGTGTCCATCAACAGATGGATGGATAAAAAAGATGTGGCACATATATACAATAGAATATTACTCAGCCATAAAAAGAAACAAAATTGAGTTATTTGTAGTGAGGTGGATGGGACTAGAGTCTGTCACACAGAGTGAAGTAAGTCAGAAAGAGAAAAACAAATACTGTATGCTAACCCATATTTATGGAATCTGAAAAAAAAAAAATATATATATATTGTTCTGAAGAACCTAGGGCCAGGACAGGAATAAAGATGCAGATGTAGAGAATGGACTTGAGGACATGGTGAGGAGCAAGGGTAAGCTGGGACAAAGTGAGGGAATGGCATCGACATATATACACAACCAAATGTAAACTAGATAGCTAGTGGGAAGCAGCTGCATAGCACAGGGAGATCAGTTCGGTGCTTTGTGACCACCTAGAGGGGTGGGATAGGGAGGATGGGAAGGAGACGCAAGAGGGAGGGGATATGGGGATATATGTATGCATATAGCTGATTCATTTTGTTATACAGCAGAAACTAACACACCATAGTAAAGCAATTATACTCCAATAAAGATGTTAAAAAAAACAATAAGGAAAATAATAGTAACAATAGCAAAAACAATAAAAATAATAATGAAAACCTTCACAAACATCATAAAAGAAAAGAAATTTCTAGGAGGCCTGGCATAGCCTGAGCTGTTCCCATTCCTTAGTGGCCCCACAAAATGATAATGACCCAGAAAAGCAGTTTCTATGTGATTATTTCAAGCAAATGGAACAGGGACAGTTGTCATACAAATTTCCAAGAAGGCAAAGCTTAGATTACTGCCCTCATGTACCCACTTTTATGTTGGTCTCCAAACCTGTAACTTAGTCTTCATCCTCAGGATACCAATGGCTTAGGGACCCAGAGTAGCTTAGTTTGAGTCCCAGTTTTGCACACACATCAGCTTTGTAACTCTGTGTAAATTAGTTAACCTCCCTAAGCTTTGTTGTCATTTATAAAATGGGCCTAATGCCTGCCTCACAGAAAATTAAATGAAGTACTAAAAATTAAAGACCTTAGCCAGGGCTTGACCCCTCATAAGTTTCAAGAAAACTTATTTCCTTACTTCCCAAATCCAAACCTGTTCTGAGGGAGAGATAACTTTTATTATTTTATTTTATTTACTTTATAGTTTTTATTTTTATTTTTTTGGAGCAGAGAAAGGTTTATTGAAGGGCCAAAAACTCTGAAATCCCTGATGGTTTTCAGGGAGAAGTTTTTAAAGGCAAAATTTGGGGTGAGCAACTTTTCTTATTTTAGGCACTGAACTAGACTTGCTGAATTCAAATTCCATACTCTGCCCAGTAGATGTGATTTCCATTTTTTTTTAAGTGTGGAATACTTTTGTTGTTGTTTTTTGTTTTCTCCAAAATGAAAGACAGAGCCTAAGCTATGAGCAGATAAAAGCAGAGCTGCATGGTTGAAATGGGGAAAGTGGTGAGAGCCGGCCCACTTGACCTCTTGAACATCTGAGCCCCTTTGCAGAGCACAGCACTCTCCAGAGCACAGCTTGAAACCTCTGCACAGGCCACCCTGCTTCTCATAGAACTATTGCAAAAGGATCATCTTTATTAATGAGGCCATATAAAGGGTTAATATCCCACTATGTCTTATCCTGTCAAAGTGTTTGCATTTGCTCTTCAATGACTAAATTCAGAAGTTAATATTTCTAAATATGGATATTCGTACATACCACCAATAAGTTAGAGGTTATTTCTTTTTTATTCTTTTTTTTTTTTTAATTTTGGGATGATGTTGGAAAGGTGGGAGGCATTGAGTTTTTCCTAGTATCTCTTTTCATGAACTGTGGGAAACTGGCTCCCCTGCCTACCCATCAATCTGGCATGGCCTTCAGGGTCAAGGTGAACTGTTTTGGGGCTTCAAAAGGAAAGATGAAAGGAAAAAGGCTGTGCGTCTCCACCTGTGCCCCATCTTATGGCAAGATGGTGAGGGGGCTCAATACAAGGGGGGAAGGCTTTTATAGTGCCTGGAGGTGGGCAGGCCTTTAGGATATCCTGTGCTAATTGACAGCAGTTTGGGGATTAATGTAAAGACCAGGTAATCTGTATTTAAGGGGGTTGCCCTTTATGATCCAAGGTGTTAAAATGTGAGTAGATAAGCAGTATAACAAAGTAGTTGAGGGCAAGAACTCTGGAATCAGAAGAGCTTGGAACTGCACTCTGATATGATTAGTCCTGTGACCTTGAGCATATTCCTTTCCTTCTATTAGACTCAGTTATCTGGACTGTAAAATGAGAATAGTAATAGTATTTACTCACAGGGTTGTTGTAAGGTTTAAAAGACATAATGCATGCAAAGCCCTTAGCCCAGAGCCTGACACATAGTAAGGATTCCACAAATATTGCTGTTAGTATTCATTTGGTTTCCTTATACACTCAACTTTCTTTCCATTTGACAAGGTGAAAATATATTTAAGAGTACTTAGTGTCATTGGATTAATACTACAATATCTTTAATGCTTGGAATCGTCCCAGGTGTAGGATAATACTTAGTAGAACTATTTAATTGTATCATTTAGTAATGGATGAGTACACACATTAAAACCTCAATTTAATATTATGTAGAATCATATGCTAAGGGTCCACAACCAGAAATATAATCACCTATATATACTGCACTTAGGTTATCTGGCTATGGTGGTAATTAATAGTGGAGATGGTGAAATCCATTTTCAGGAGCTAAAAAATAAAACACAATCAGATTGAACCTTGACTGAGTTACCAAAGCAACCTGAGACCTTGTCTTCTGCTACTGTGTGATTTTGAATACAGCCTCTGAAATGCCATTTTTGATTCCAATAATTCTGTGCAATAAACTTTTTTTCAGTATCCCACTATATCCCCAGGATTCTGCACAGTGAGAAAGGATTTAGTTCTATCTATTTAATGCAACCAAATTATTGAGAACCTACTGAATTTGAAGCACTGTTAGATATCATTAATTTCTTAATATAAAATATTTCTAAGGTACTTAGTAATTTTTAAGGAAATTTTTTTACATTTTCTCATTTGATTCAACCTCACTGAATTCCTGTAAGTTAGCTAGGCAAGAATCAAAATTTCTTTTTTATGTTACTTTTGTTTTAACCATGCACCAAATAATGTGGGGTCTGAGATACTGGTCTGAGTCAAAAGTACTCACCAACCCAGCCATCCACCCACATACTTAGTAATACCTGTTACACTGAAGAGTCAATGTCTGTACTTTCTTCATCTTCACTCGTTCTGTATTCTTCATGCCTATACGTAGAAAGAGGTTTGGTTAACAAAATATATCTACATAATAAACAGGAAGTTTATGACAAAACCACAATCTTTTAAGTGTCTCTCATGCTAGTTATTATTTCTAGCCCTCTAGTTTCTTAATCAGCACTGTTTTCTTTAAACCCCTCTATTTTCTCTCCATTTAATGTAACCGCATCAAGATAGGTTTCTCTATGCAACTTTGCTTTTAATTACTCTGCATTTTATATCATCCATTTACATTTTTATGATATAACAGATGCATGTTTATTCCTTAACTTACTTAAGGAATAACTTATTCCTTAACTTATTAAGTTGAAACAAAAACACAAAACACACACACAAAAAAACTGACACCAACCCACAAACAGAGAAACAGCCTCCAAAATTTCATCACTATTTAATACCTTGACTTTGTTTCAACTGCAGTACTGCTGAGGGTACATCCTGCATTGTTTCTTGTAAAAGTATTTGTAAAAGTTGACCATTTACATAAGTTTCCTTTTCCTCTTCTTCTGGCATCAAGATACTAAGCATAAGTCTATGCCTGACACTTGGAAAGAAAATTCACTGTGCTCCTGCCTCCCCAGCCTCCTGGAATCATATTAAATATCTTGATGCATTCAAAAGGTCTAATATATATATATATATATGTAAAAGATTCATCAGCTTTGAAGTGGCACCCACCATTTTTCCCTCCTTGGGATGTCATCATGTTTCTGGGTATTGCTGTCACACCCTCTAGTGGTTTCTACCATCTTTGCTGCATGTTTTAGGCCTCTTACTACTGAGTATTGGAGTCCACCATGCACATGCTGAAGCCCAGCTGTACACTCTCTCATCAGAAGTAGAAAGAATAGAGAATGCTTTCCAGTCTTTTAGGGTTACACATTTTCCATATGAGTATCTCAAAATTGGTATCTTAAGGGTTTGTTAGCACCAACATCTCTTTCTTAAAGCCTAGCAAGTCCATGTAACTGTGAATCAAGTTCTCAGGGTCTGAAAGCTCACTAAGTGTAGAATTACTGCTCTCTTTCAAGGACTGAGGCTTTCTTACTGGGACCAGGTGGTCTGCCTGAAGTTCTTCCCTCAGAGTGGTTTCTCTCCAAGGAACCTCTCTAGAATTCCTTTTGCAAAGAGATTGCTGTAATACCCTCCTCCATCAGTCTATCAGAAATACCCAGCACAATTGAATTCCACCAACTTTGACCTAAGTTGAGGAAGTTAGAAAAAAACCATTTGTCTCGGGCTTCCCTGGTGGCGCAGTGGTTGAGAGTCCGCCTGCCGATGCAGGGGACACGGGTTCATGACCCGGTCCGGGAAGATCCCACATGCCGCGGAGTGGCTGGGCCCGTGAGCCATGGCCGCTGAGCCTGCGCGTCTGGAGCCTGTGCTCCGCAATGGGAGAGGCCACAACAGTGAGAGGCCCGCCTACAGGAAAAAAAAAAAAAAAAATCATTTGTCTCAGGTTATTACAGTCTAGTAGAGAAAAAGAATAGGTATATAAGTGGTTGCAACAGAAGAGAGATAAATGCTGTAGGAGAGTTGGAGAGGTATGTCCTTTCTCTGTAGATTTTCAAAGATGGCAAAGATTACGGCCATCTTGGAGAATCAAAGAGTTTGTCATTGAGAAGGTGACTGGCAGCTGGACTTTAAAAGATGGATATGATTTAGATATATGTAAATATGAAGAGATGAACATCCTTGTTAAAGAGACTAGCATTAGCCAAAAGTTATGTTTGAATGTCATCTTGGGTCCTTAAATGAGAGAGGTCAAAGAAAGGTTGACCACTGGGGAGGGATGTACATCCAGGAAGGCCATTAGTGTCTGGCTAGGGAGTTTGAACTGGAGTCTGTAGGCCTTTGTTTTCTTAAGCATTTTTTAAAACTTCTGCCCTTTTATTAAAAGTAAAATAAAATAAAAATAAATACACCTTCCCCTTTGTAATACAGCTTAATATCGTGAGCATCTTAATTGAGGCTGAGTCTTCTCATGGAGGTTTTTCAGGCTAGGCATGACAGCATTTCTACATCCAAGCCTTCCTCCTATACCTCTCCTCACAGCCCCTTCACAGAAGGAGTGTTAGGGAGAAAAAGCCCCTGTGATGCCCCAACTCCCCCAAACAAATACAGCTCAAGTAACACTGGTGGCTTGCCATGCAGATGCAGCTTCAAGACCAGTCTCCCGATCTGCATCAGTCTTCCCACAAAGATCCCCAAATGAAAAATCTAAGTTAAAACTGTGAGCTTGCTATGCAAACATTGTTTCAGGACAAATTACTTGGAAACCCTCCCCCAGCACTTTCATCCCTCCAACTTGACTGGTACATCTGAGCCCTATAGGCAAAAATCTGGAGCTTCCACAGGCTTAAAAGAAGGCCCTTAATGGCTTTAAAAATCGAATCATGGGGCTTCCCTGGTGGCGCAGTGGTTGAGAGTCCGCCTGCCGATGCAGGGGACACAGATTCGTGCCCCGGTCTGGGACGATCCCACATGCCGCGGAGCGGCTAGGCCCGTGAGCCGTGGCCGCTGAGCCTGTGTGTCCGGAGCCTGTGCTCTGCAATGGGAGAGGCCACAGCAGTGAGAGGCCCGTGTACTGGAAAAAAAAAAAAAAAAAAAAAATCGAATCATATTGTATTTCATCAAATCTAAGGGAACATCAATTGTAAGATGCTCTATTATTTTATGATTATGAAGAAAAATAGTGCCTATAATTATCAATTATTATTATGTCTCCTCTTTCCTCTCCCCCTCTATGAGTCTTCTTCCTTACTGACTGTTCATTTTTTAGGGCCTCATCACCTTTAGGGATGGCGTGGTTTTAGATGGTCCATCAAAGCATTTGGTTTACCATGAACACTCCCCCATTATTGTAGGAGGAGCTGCAGACTTTTGGCTGTTTGCCCCAGGGCTCCAATCTGCTTCCTCCTGCCTTTGGAGCTGCTATGGTGACCTCAGGCCAGCTTGCAAGTTGGACAGGAATTTCTCACAATTTCCCAGGTTGGGGCTTACAATTCTGCTCAGCTTCATGGGATCGCTATATCCCAGCAATGGTTGAGTGAAAGATGACTTTTGGCCAATCCAGTGACCATTAGAAAATGCAAGCTGAGTGTAAATCTCTTCTTTCATAAGCCACTCGTTCCTGCTAAGCTAGTTTACTGCCATTCAACTTCCTTTCCTCCATCTGTACCTCTTCCCCTGAATCATCAAAAATTTCATGGAAAAAAGGGAGAAATGGATCAGACACTGTGTTACTTGGGTTTGATTCTCCTTGTCCTAGACATCTTATAAACCTGAGCAATCAGCAAGATGAAGTAAAGAGTGAAGTGGTATAGGGCAGCTAAAGAACATTCAGATTAATGGTCAAAATGTGTACAACACAAATCCTTTTGCTAGACTGCTTTTCATAGGTTTTTAATTTCTAGAATTTAATTATGCAGGTTTAATCACCTCCAGTTGTATGGCTTTAAATGGAAGGAGGTTTGCTTTTTATCCAAATTGCCTTATAATAAAACCAGTGCTTTTGAGAAGGCTTATTCCTACCATGCTCAGATTCCTGGAAGGCTTTGCTACTCCCCACCATCTCCACCCAGCCTACCTCTGACACTTCATGATCATGGAGAGCAAACCAGTGGCAAACTCCATTGCCTAAATCCAAACGCTAGGGCCATTTTCCACTTGGACAATATATGGTGAGATAGGAGGCAGGAGAAAAGCATTGATGACAAAAACCAGGCTAGAAAATCAGCCACAGGTACCCCCCATCATCTTATCACATTGATCCAGCCTTTTTTTTTTAAATTAATTTCACTTCTATATTCCAGTGTTCCCAATTCTATTCATATGCAAAGAAAATCTCACCTTGACAATATCAAACTCATAGTGATCTTAGTCTATCTGATTTCAAATTATATCTTTACCATTCATCAATCACTTACGTTGCCCTATTCCAAACATAGTTTCCTTGTTTATTATTTAGATATTAAATTTGTTGTCTATGTCATTATATTTGCAAATTTTATTTCTAAATGACTAGACAATGTTATGACTCAGATCTTACTTCTAAAGACTCAGATCCTAAAAATTAGGATGAAGCAACCTAAACCCCTCTGGAGAGCAGTACATGACCCCTGAAATGGCACAGCCAGTCAGTGGCAGAGATAGAACTAGAGCTCAGGTCTTCCAAAACCCAGCCCTGTGTTCTTTCTACTGCTTCACTCTGTTGTCACAAGTGAATTACTTAGCTGTAGGGTACACCCTAAGAAGCTAGCTGGATTAAGGGTGTGCAAGAAAAGCTCAAGAAACAGTGTATGCCATCTCTTCATATCTATACCATATTCTCTATCAGGCAGTGACGACTTTATGCCCAGATCTCTAGGGCCATCATCTCAAATCTCATCCAATGACTTTCTCTGAATATGTATAAATATAATACCAGTGCTCATTGTTGTTGTTAAGTCAAGAGATGTTGAAATTTGAAAAAAGATAATGAGATTTTGTTTCTTGGTGATTTCCTCTACACTGATTCCTACTGATGCTTTGGGGGTAAATCAGCTTGGCTTGAACTCAGGAAAACCTCAATGGCTTATCATACACATGCAGCTATTCCTAATCTCTCTTTATCCAAATCCCAGTTTTTGAATGTCCATATTGGGTATCTTACTATCTGTCCATTGAGTTTGTAAATTCTGTTGTCTCTCCAGAGCACTGGAAATATCAGACAGATAGGCTTAAAGATGGTGCATCTTAAGATGTAACAGAGTTTTTTATGAGTGGTCTTCTTTTTAATTGAAGTATAGCTTATAATATTATATTGGTTTCAGGTGTACGACATAGCAACTTGATATTTTAATAGATTACACTACGTAAAAAGTTATTATAAAATATTGACTATATTCCCTGTGCTGTACCTTACATCCTTGTAACTTATTTATTTTATATCTAGTAGTTTGTATCTCCTTATTTCTGGGTTTTTGTCTGTCTGTTTGTTTGGGGTGAGGGACATTTAGTTAAGACACAGAATAGAATAAAACATCAGAAAGTCAAGAGAGAAAAAGGAAGAGGAGACAACTGCTGTCGAGATGACGTGACACCTATTTTTTTTAACGTCTTTATTGGAGTATAATTGCTTTACAATGGTGTGTTACTTTCTGCTTTATAACAAAGTGAATCAGTTATACATACATATGTCCTCATATCTCTTCCCTCTTGCATCTCTCTCCCTCCCACCCTCCCTCCCTATCCCACCCCTCTAGGTGGTCACAAAGCACCGAGCTGATCTCCCTGTGCTATGCAGCTGCTTTCCACTAGCTATCTATTTTACATTTAGTAGTTGACATCTATTTTCTACATGCATACTTTTCTCACGTACAGCCTGCTTGAACAGCCGTGTTACAGGATGCTCAGGGTAAACCATTAACTCTTCAGGCTGTCTGTTGGAAGCAGAAAGTGACCAGTACTTAGGACATCTCCTGAAAGTAGCTCTGCTTTCCACAGAATGAGCTGGGCCCACATCTGCTTTGGAGCATTTGACCCCACTGTAAGGATTTAGGGCTTTGAGTCAATACCATTCCCATCCACTTAGATGTGACTGATAGTCTTAGAAAGAGACATTATTCCAATTTTCCAAGTGTTGTGATTTTTCAGACTTGAGGTTATCATAGATTTTGCAGCTGGCCATTGGCATTACTGGACAAGAGAGTTGATACAAAGAAACTAAGTGAAACTAAGTCTACTAGTGTGGTTCCTAGTCTACTGTAGGCCCCCAGGGCTCTGAGATAGTGCTTGGTTACCCCAACCTTAAAGCCAGAGCACCAGTGTCACCTTCTCACATCCCTAATCCTCTTCCTATAAAACTTGTCTTGTGTTCTTGTATCCCTGGAGCTCTGCCCACATCATGAAGATCACAGAAGACAGGACAGTCTCAACTCGCTGCTGCCACAGAGACTTCATCCACCACCTCATCATCCCTCAATTTAGACCAACCATATTGTCTGCATTTGCACCCACCCTTGTTCTCTTCCCTTTCACAAAATGGAGTATATTTCCTATAGGGCAAGACTCTCTGTACTTCTCTACTTCAGTCTGAGAGTCTGGGATGATACTTGCAAAGTCATGATGTCTATCTCTTTACCCTGTACTCACAACTGGCCTCACCCAAATCAGTCCACCACATCTGTTTTCACAAATGCTACCAGCGACCTACCTCTTAGTTGCTAAACTGTTAGACCCTCATCCATCGGTTGATCACATCCTCAATTGTGAAGCTGTTTTCTCTTCTCCACACCTTTCTGGCTATCACGAATAAAATCTAATCCTTCTTTTTCAGTGAGAGCTGTTAAAATAGAAAGATCATTCTCACCTTCTACCCTACTCCCTACTCATGCAGGGTGAATAGCCTAAACTAATTCAACCATCCCCTGCATCAGAATCCCACACCCTTCATCATCCTGATCACTATCATGTGGACCCTATTCTAATGTGTCAGTATCTTTCTTAAAGGTAAAATAAATGTTGGCCTCCACGAGTGGCCTGACAGGGGGAGGGCTTCCCTTCTGCTTAGGAATATGTGTCATTGTCCCCAGGCAACAGCCATTGAGCAAGTCCACTCCCAGAGCTCCACCCTAGTCATGGCTTATGGTTGGAAAAAATTTTAAACATTTTCCTAAACAGTGGAAAAGGTGGACACAGTTGATGTTTTCTCAGCTTTGTTCCTTTTAGTCAAAGCTGCAAACGCAAGTCACAATTTGTGGAGAGAATTCTCATTTGTGTCTCTGGGTACTGCTTTGGGATTCAGAACTTAGGTTCTTAAGATTTATGACTGACTGATGCTGTGAAATCAGTTGTTTCTGGCTGCAAATCATGAAATCAGTACCGAGTTGGCCATAAAAAATGAAGGTTTTATGGTAAGTGGTTTAAGAAAAATGCAGAATATTAGTCCTTTGCAATGTATATGTTTTATAGCAGCAATTCCCTATTTTTAATTGTTTTGAAAAAAATTCTCCAATGATATGGAAGGAAAGCATCTTGAAGTAACTTCAATGAAAACAGCTATGTATGTAAAATAACATATAATGGTGCTGTCAGACTTATTCTCCCACTAACTGAGGCATAAATCTAGGATGATGATGTTTTTCTCCCTGCAGATTTAGATTTTATTAAAATAGTTACTTTGTATCCCATCCAGCCATGAGTCAAAGCAATGGGATCTTACATAAATGAAATTTGTTGATCCTGGTGCAAGCTAGGACAGAATCAATTTCAGTTTCCTCTGGATGTACTATTAGTATTTATCTGATGGTGGATTCCTGTTGTTTTTAAGTAATAGTTACAACAACCACCAAAAATACTGATTAGATTGTAAGGATCATTCTTGATCTCAATTCAGAAATTGTGTCATTAACCTTTTCCTGTATAACAATTTTTTTCTGTATTGTGGTTTTTAATTGTTCATTCCCAAGGTTAAGTCCTTCAAAAGTTGAATACTTTTTTTCTGTGGCATCCATTATCAGATGAGGATTGAGATATTCCATCCTTAGGATGGCTTTGGTGGCTTCAGCTAATGGGAATGTGTGTTTCATGGACTATGCCTAGATTGCAGGTTAAAGACAAACAGTTCCTTAGGGTATTATAGTTATTCTTTCTTGATGGGTCTGTGATTTTACTCTAGGTCCAATTAGATGAATAAAGAACTATGACTTCATGACAAAGGGATAAGGGCATGGTTAGAATAGGACTGTCTTGAGGAGGCTATACCCTACGATGGATGGATCTCGAGAGTATTTACTGAAGGTCCAAAGTTACACAGCAGCGCTGAAATTTGGGGTGCTGGTTGTTCAGACATATTTGTTAGTGGCAAGCACTGTGTTGGCACAGGTAACTTGCAGTGTCACTGGCAATGTATAGGACCTCTGCTTGTAATTTTATATATCCTGCCGGATCCAATTCAGTGGGGGTACTGTTCACATATACTCTGATTAGAATGGTCTTCCTGGAGTGATGCAGTGTACCCCTGCACAGCCATAGACAGCAGCCAGGCTTCCCCTGCCTTATTTTTCCTCATATCTCTCTCCACCTGCTTTCTCCCTTGGGCTTGAATTTGGGGGCTGTATGGATTGGAAAGGCTTGATGAGTGGTCCAGAGTGACACAATTCCCCAAAGATGCTTCATGACACTGGTGACCAAAATGACCTGACACTCAGTTAAGCGGCTAAAATATTTGATATAAGCATGTCTCCTTCTTTCTACATCCCGCCTCATACCTCTCCTCTGGATGCCTTGCTTCCCAAGTCATCTCCAGGTTGAAGTACCTGTGTTCTCCTGTTCTGCCCCAAGCACCACTCCACTTCACCTTTATTTCATTTTAAAATGAAACTTCCTGCTTTATAAAAGTGTGTGTGTGTTATCATGGATGCTAAACTTGGGTTAAGAACAGCTTCAGGAGATGACATATTCATTCACATGGTGACATGGGCACAGCCGGTGTCAAGTGTCACCCCCTTTTTAGGATGACATGGAATATTGAAGACAGGGGTCAACCACACCACACCTCCTCTTAAGAATCCCTTTATTATTTCTTATTGCCTAGTCACTACAAGTTAGTTTAATTTCACAATTATGAATGAATTATTATAGGTCTGTGTTTTTAAGGAGGGACATTTTAGGCATTATTTATCAAAATAATAAGCACTACTGCTTTTTTGAATGCTGACCAGGTCAGAGGCTGAATGGTGAATTTTCAATATATCTTCTGACTTATTTTTTTCCCCACGCAGTACTATCAGGGGGATACTATCATCTTCATTTTATAAATGAAACACTAGAAGCTTCTCTAAGTTTGGTCTGACTCCTAAGTTTATGAGGTTTTGTCTCATGTTGCGGTGCCCCCTACAGTGACATTCCCAGGCATTAACTCATGCTTTCAGATAATTACCCTTCCCAGTAGAACAGAAGCACAGACAGGAACTGATCCTTGACTTTGCTGATGGCTCTTTCTGTCCATGGATATGGGCCCAAGTTCTGCCTTTGGTGCTGATTATCCGTGAATGTTGCCTAGGTGCTCATCACAGGCACAGGACAGCCTCTCCAGCTCTCAGCTCTCCCACAGTGGTTCCGCTTCACTGGACTACCTATATGGACAGGATTGATTGGTGAAGAAACAGAGTGAAGATGACATTTATGACTTGTCTGAGAGACCCAGGAAAAACTTGGGTGTTTGTCAGTTTACCGATGTATAAAGGCAAAATCCCAAAGATACAGCATCTATTCCAAGACTCTAGTGGAAGAAGAACTACATGCTTTATTAAATTATTAAGTTCTTGTGTGGCCTGGACATTGGAAATCTTGGAAAGTTTTGAGGAAAGGAAGTTGCCCAGGAAGATTTTCCCCCAAAATATGCTCTTTGATATGTAGTTGGTGCTTCACTGGTTAGTGTACAGAACATCATGTGTTTGTTTTGCATGTAGGCTGAGCTGGTTTTCTGTCTATCAAGACTGAAGGTCAGACTTCCCATGAATGCACATGGTCAGGACCAGCCTTCCGTTAAGACTGTGTCATTTGTAAGTTGGCCATCATGTCCCTCAGGTCTTGGTCCATTGGGCCCAACCCCTCCCCTCATCCCTTTAACTTGCCTTTGAAATGTTGCCTCATTTTTAATGTCACAAGAAACAGATTCCCAAGCCTGTTGGTGAGGACTCATTACAAGGGAGTCCAAGGTCACTGTTAAGAGTCATTGTTCACTACACATCAGTGACCTTTAGGACAAAGGAACATATAAACAAAAATGGTGGGTACAGCTGGTCATAGGCAAGGCAGTATTGAAGACAAGGGCTAGACTGCTTAGATTATGTCACTGTTTAGGTTCCTGTACTGCTTGGTCACTTGTGATTGGGCTAGTCCTGCATGTAGTACTTTATTTTCCTCCTATTGTTTCTTATTATGTAACAGCAAATCTAAGCTCCTGAATTTCATGCTGGTTATTTGTACCTTGTATGTTCACTTTTTAAATGCAAATGTTCAGCCCTGTTTTCTGAGAGTACGTGGACATTACTTATTCCATGCTAAAGGAATTCCAGACATATAATTGATGGGAAAGGATTATTTTTTAAGAATAGCTCCCTCTTCTCCTAAACAAATGGATTTTTCTGTATCAGTTATAAGAGGAATCAGATGGATGAGGATGTGTAATGGGCATCGTGGATGTTTTCTCATCCATTTTCATACCCTCTTGCCCCTGGATTGGTGTAGGAACCCAGGTATAATAAGCCCATCAGTTTGTGGCATTCATCAGTTTCTGATCACAGGGAACAATTCATGAATGAGTTCTAATTTGGAAAAGCACACAGAGAAGGGAAAGTTTTCTGGGGCTCCAGGATAATTGTACTCTCTCTTAGGAGAATATCCCAAGAAAAGACTTCTTCTCTTTTCCTGGATGTTGTCATATGTGGTTATCAGGCTTGGAAACACTGCAACAGCTATTTTGTTATTAGACTGAAGACAAAGCTCACACATGGAGACAGCAGAGAATTTCAGGGACCCAGAACTGAAGCCCCTAGATAGAGTTTATTCCCAAAGTCTGCCTCACCTCTGTACGTCCAATTCTGTGAGCCAGTAAAAATTCCTATTCTTCACGCCAGGTTGAATTGGACTTTTTCTTACCTTCAGCCAATTTCCTCTTAGCTAACACAGTGTGGAAGTAGGTATGGAACCAGCGTGGCTCTGGTGTTTGGATCTACTTTGAGCGTCCAGCTGATTCATGGTGATCCCAGAGTATGACCTTCTGTGGTGGGGCAGCATAGGTACTTATGTGCCTTGTAGTATCCTCCCACCAGCCAGGCCTGTTCCTTCTTCTTAGGGAATCTATCCTGCCCAGTCTTGGCTGTTCTACTTATAACATGTGTAATCCCTTCTTCTTCCTTGCTCTCCATCTTTCACACCCAATCCTAATTGGGCTAGCAGTGAGTGGCTGACTCGGAAGTAAGCTGGGCTGAGCAATCAGATTTTTTGTCTTGTGAACTTGATATAGGAATTGTTTGTTGTTCCAGAGTACTTTAACTGGAAGGTTGGATGGATTACAAATATGGAGTGGCTATTTTTATGCCACGTGCTTAACAAAGCAAAGAAAGCTGGTTGGCAGAAGCTGAGTAGGAAAGAAACAGACATTGAAAGAAGTATCCCAGGAAGACAGGCCTTTCGCTGTCTTGTTCAGGTCTCACTTGAGGCCTAGCTCCAACTTCCTGCCCTTGAGTTCAAATCTTCCTTTTCCCTTAGATAGCTTTGAAGAGCTGCTATTTCCTGTGACCAAAGAAACTTGGCTGAGACAAGAAGAGGTTGTTTTCACCTCAATTTATAGATGATACAACTGAAGAGGAGAAAGGTTAACCAAAGCTGATTTGTAGCAAGCTGGGAGGCAGCCTGGGTTTCCTAACTTTATAACCTTTATTTTTCACATTTCACTTGCTGGCTAAGTGACCAAGATAGACCGATTCATCTACTTTATTCCCAAAGCATTCTGTGACCATTGCCTGTCCTATATCAGAGAAAAGAGAATTATTGTTCAGCTGCTTTGTAACATCCTCGACAAAAATTGAATGGATTACAAACTGCCAGACTGAAAACTCAGTAGTAAACTTGGTAACAGTCACCATAAGTCTGTTTACTTAAATACTGATACACAAGGGTAGCTTCTTTAGATTCTTGAGGACTAGCCAGCCTTGGAAGTGTTACCACAATTATTAATTATCTTTAAATAAGTATATGCCGCTCTGCACACAGGGGCACTCCTCTATAGAGTTGCCCATGTGAGAAGCAACCCACTGCAGAGCGGCAGCTGACCTTGGGATTGTCTTCTGCTGTGAATTTCAATCTGAGACTCACGAGAAACCAGCACTTATTTTCTCTGTCATGGCATTTTCATATTTCTGGCCTGTCTCTCCTAGCCAAGAAACATCTAGATCTCCCATCTTACCTCAGTGCAGCTGCTCTGGAGAATAACTCCCCTTCATGTTTGCAATGACCATCCTCCATCAGTCCCCTGAATTAATTTTTAGCATAGGACACATAGCCTCCAAATTGAATGAAAATCCACTCACCCATTATCTGTAATACGACAGACAGATTGAAACTTAATTATATTGACATGGACTGGAGCTAATGCTATCATATTTTGCTAGAAAGCCCATCTCTATAGGAGCGATTACAGTTAGCAGTCAGATTGGGGAAATGCAGCGGTGGAGAAATATCTGTGCAGCCAAAGGCATCCATACCTTTGGGATACCCACCTGGCCGGGGATTGAATGTCATCCTGATTCATCCAGGTAATCACAATTAGACGTTGGTTTCATGGCCTTGAAGAAATGTTTGATTGCATGTTAGGACAAGAAGAGACTTCTAATAATATTTAGTGTTATTCTTGTAGGAGGGTTACATCTAGTCCTTTTGATCTTTGAAGTTGCTCTAGAAGTGATAAATGTAACATTTGTTTCATGGTACCACCACCTTAAAAAAGTGGATTTTTATAATTTTGCTCCACCTTCATGCCCAACTAAAGAATATAAAAAATCTGACTATGTTTGAAAGTAACTAGTACACATAAAGGAAGCATAAATAGCAAAAGGCATTAGTTTTCTGCATCACTTTTCTCCCTCTCACCCTCATCCTTTCTCCTTGTGCTTCCAGGGCAAATACTTTAGTATTTAGTATTATGTGTAACTAACATATCTTCCATTATATTTTTGTTATCTTTCTCTTGGAAGTGTTCTTTTTTTTTTCTTATGACCTCTCCAAGTTAAAAGCAGGGATCATGTCATTTTGATGCTTGTGTTGGCTTAGCGGATTGCGTCTTGTGGAAGAGATGACTACAGGTGATGGCTCAGACAGGGGGGTGAGGAAGGAACAGTAGATGTATTGAGGGCTACTGCCATGGCTGGAGGAGCAGGGCTGTGTATCTGGACCATAGTGGAAATAACAGGAGTGAAAGAAGAGGAAACAGTGATGGAGACTATTCTGAAGTTAGGGAAAATGGATAATATAATATTTCTTCTAATTAAGGAGTCAGAAATTTTTTCAGTAAAGGACCAGATAGTGAATAGTTTCAGCTTTGTGGACCATACAGCTTTTGCCACAATTACTCCACTCTTCCATAAAGCAGCCCTGGACAAAAATACATGAATGGGTGTGGCTGTGTTCTAGTAAAACTTTACTTACAAAAAAATTGTAACTGATTTGGCCTGATGGCCATTTAGTCACTCATTTATAAAATCTGTTGTTAAAAATATGCACTAGATTAGTTGGTACAGGGTATGTCTGGTTCTAAGCCCAAATCTTAGATTTATGAAAATTCAGAGCACACTAGGATTCTGAAGATTATTAACTCCCTTTTAAGTTTAGCAGTATTTTTCAAAGCTCTTTTGTGCCATTATTATTTTAATAATATTGTAAGTGTCCAAATCTGCACATATAAAAGCAAATTTGTTTGGTACATAGAGTTAAGCTCAACACACTTTTTCCTATAAAAGAGGGATTTTAATAATAACCCTGGGAACCATAAACCCTGAAAACAACAATGTAATTCTGTGTCAGCAGAGAGCCCAATACTGTACTAACCATTTTAAGAGATTTTTCAAAGTATTAGGGCTGATATCTCTGCTCTTGAGGAACTGTCGATCACTGCAAACACTGGGAACAGTGGATGCCAGCCAAGACCAAGTGTGCAGCCATGTGGCCGATGAACGGAGCGGACACAGCAGCAGGTGTGTAGCTGGCTTATTGGCGCTAATTGGAGAGCACTTTTGTTGTAGGAAGCAGGGACTCACTCAGGTGAACTCAGCTTAGTGGAGGTTTATTGTAAGATTGGGATCACTACAATTTGCCTGAACCCCTGGAAAAGAGAAGGAGCCCTGATTACCTCAGGGGAGACCTAGAACCACAGGCCCTGTGGAATCAAGACTCCTGGGTGGTAAGGCTCTCGGTCGCCCCACCTACCTTAGAATTGCAGCATTAATGCAAATCAGTTGCTTCCTGTGTCTCTGCTTCTACTCTCATTAACAAATTCTCTTTCTGTATCTTGCTTTCAAATTCTCAAAGCAGTTGATATTAGTGGTCAAATTAGTGGTATATCACAGCGCAGGAGGTGGGTAGCTTCTACCGGCAGTCATACTGCTATTCATCCTTTATTTCCATCTTGTGTCTTCTCACTCCTTACTGCCTTCTAGTTCTCTCTGTCCTGCTTGCAAATGAGAACTCAGGCACTTGGCCACACTTGATTGCAAGAGATGCTGGGAAATGTAATTTGCCTGTGTGTGTAGGAGGAAAGGGAAACGGCTTAGTCTCTTAAAAAACAGGAAACAGTGCTCTAGATTATTGTCTCTATTTGTGCAAGTGCCCTGAAGTTGCTTGCATTTGTTTGTCAAAGAGCCTTAGGTTTGTCAAATCACTAGGAAAAACGAAATAGTTTTCCTGGGCTCATTCCTAAAAAAGAAACACCTTCTGCTCATCAGAGATAGAGAATCCAAATTGGTAGGAGTTTCCTCACTATTAAATGTGAGCCAGCACCTATTTGTGTACTCGGAAGAGTTTTTTTGCTACACAGAGGGAAGGCACTTTTTGGGGGGTGCTGCACCATGCAGCATGCAGGATCTTAGTTCCCCTACCAGGGATTGAACCTCTGCCCCCTGCGTTGGGAGCACAGAGTCTTAACCACTGGACCGCCAGGGAAGTCCCATGAAGGCACTTTTTCTGAACTTCTGGTTTGAGAGGGACAGCAAGAGCATATGGAAAGAAGTGCACAGTGTGCTTGTGTGTCCTCCCAACAGCTAATACTGACCTGGATTTCTACAGATCACATCCCATTGTCAGGCCATGGAGCCTAATTCTTGGATCAGGAAACATGGCCACAAAGATATGAGTTGTGAACACGTGTCTTGCAAGAGAATTACTATCCTATATGGTTGAGGAAAGAACTTGGAGACTCTGATCCCAGCCCTGCTATTATCCAGTCTGATGACCTTGGATATGTTACTTCATGTCTGTAATTTTGCTGGAAAGTTGAGTGTGACTGTTTAAAATATATAATTTTAGGACTTCCCTGGTGGCGCAGTGGTTGAGAGTCCGCCTGCCGATGCAGGGGACACGGGTTCACGCCCCGGTCCGGGAAGATCCCACATGCCGCGGAGCGGCTGGGCCCGTGAGCCATGGCCGCTGAGCCTGCGCATCCGGAGCCTGTGCTCCGCAACGGGAGAGGCCACAACAGTGAGAGGCCCGCGTACCCCAAAAAGAAAATAAATAAATAAATAAATAAAATATATAATTTTAGAGAAACATTAAGGCTGGTGGTTGTGGTTTCTCAGCAGTGGTACTGGTGATACTAGTGTAAAAGGTACGCAGTTCTTTTTTGTTGTTGTAGTGGTCAACTCCAAATTAGGCCTGCTCTTCAGATGGAAGTTTCCTCAGTGGTACAGTGAGACTGGGTGGACTTTGTACCTATACAGCCTAGCCCTGGGTAGAAAGGGTTTGAATAGCACCTCTAACTATGACACCCTAAGGGTCTGTGTTGATTTATCATAAGGATGAGTTCTCAGAATACTGTCTTCAATATCAAGCTAGGGATTGGGAAATGAAGTGAGAAAAAGAAGGGGTAGTGTTGTGAAGATTCTATATCCGGGACGAAATGGTGGTAGGTTCAGCTGGACCTTGACCTGCCCTTCATTTAGGTCTGTCTTTTCCTTCTCCCTAGGAGCCTGTCCTGGGTATCCATTGCTGACAACTGTTCTGGGTCCAGTGTCTTCTCTTTAATTTGACACTTCTTTTTCTTGCATCTCTCTGGCTACTCGCCTGGTCTCTTCAACCTACATCTAGGTGCCTGTGCCTTTCAAGGATATACTGCATTTAATGAGCATATTCTCATCCAGAGAAAGGTGCTACCATTCTAATAGTGCCTTCCCCAAAGGAGCATCTGGAAACAAAATTTCATTCTTGACTGTGTAACCTCAGGGAGTTGCTTTACTCAAGACCATTTGAGGCCCCAGAGCAAGGAATAATGACCATATGCCAGGCAAGGAGGGAGCTAACAGAGCTTTGAGCAGTCAAAGCCCTGTAAACACTTCCTGCACTGAAGTATCCCACTCTGAAGTTGCAAAGAGCTGGCCTTGACGTGGAGTTGCAGCGTATCCAGGCCTTAACTGATATAAGAAATAGCATTACAAGGAATTAATTAGAAGCCCTTGAGTCTTGATAAGCATTTGTTACAGGCTGCTGTGCCTTTTCGTTATGAAGCTGGGAAAAGGATTGAAGAGAGAAAGCATGGAGGATGTTTTGCAGGCAGATGTGGAAGAGACTTTGTAGACAGTGTGAGGAGAGAGGCCTCTGCATAATGAGAGTCACTTAGGGAAAACGCTGAGACTCCCAGGCTCTTGAGAAATAAGAACTGCCTGACAAGTCACTTGGTTTAGTTTTAAGAAAATGAACCTCTTAATTTATATACCATGTCCAGGGACTGGCATCTGAGTTAAGAAGCACTTCACCCTGGAAGAGAAATAGAGAGACGGAATGGGGGAAGGAACACAGTTATCAGCATAAGTAAAGCTAGCCTCTGAGGCCACAGACAAGAAACCAGTAGAAACATCAAAAATCTCCCAAGACCTACTCAGTGGAATTCACCCCTGGGTGATGAATCGCAGCACTTAGTACTGGCCACCTAGTGGCAGAAGGGGGGACAACATGCTGATTTCTGGGTGCTGTGTTCCTGGGAGCCTTAATAAAAGTCCTTATTCACAAAAGAAGCTAATGTTTATAAAAATGTCTAAGAGGGGGCTTAAGATATTTTACAACAGAGAAAGATTTTTAGCATGATAACAATATAACTTTGTACTTAAAAATTCATACATTTCAGGATTAGACAGTCTTGACCATGAACATAATGAAATATAGAAACTCCTTCTATGTCTTCAATCCATGTATGTATTTGGAGATTGCAATTATCATGCTATCTTTCAAGCGTCTGTACTGAATACAGTTCTTCTATGAGATCCTCCTTTTGATGTAACCTGAAAAGAGTGCTCTCATGCCGGGAAAATCATCTGTGTGCTGAAAATAGCTTTCAGCTGGGGGTTGAAACTTGGGTGACCACCCGGCAGAGTTATGCAAAAACTGGGTGATTGTCAGAAAACCATTTATTTATTGTGCAAAGATATTTTGGGGGGAGATGCATATGTATAAATCTATTTCTGAAATGAAAGCAATTATGAACGTTCCCACATACCTTTCAGAAAGTATTGAAGGAAACTAATAATAAATATTTATTGAACACCCTCAGTGAACTGACTTCTGGTCCATCCCAACGAAGGAGATTAGAGAAGGATGAACAAAGGCCCTATCCAATTTAAAAGAGGAATCTAAGACACGCATGAGACACTGATGGACAATATAACTCATCAGATGGCCTTGGCTTTAAGACCTCTTAGAGAATATACACAACGCCTTGAACCCATACCAGACCTGAGAGCTTGTATGCTGTCAGTGCTTGGCGGCTTCCCAGCACCACTCTGTTTTTAAGAATTTCCACTCACAGAGCTCACCATTCCTGCCCCTAGCCATCCCCACGGAGGGATGTGTAAACCCTAATCCAGCTGCTTCCCTCATCGCTTGCTCAACTTATCTCTTGACTTCGGTCCTATACAATCTTTCTGGCTCACACCCCCAATAATATATATTCTTACTTCTTCCAAGTCCAGATCCTTACTCCTATTTGGGGACACAACATAAGATCTCATGAAAACATTTTTTCTTTCCCATATTAAACCCATGATTTTATTTTTCCTGCTCCCTCATCATTAATACTAGTATCTTAGCCCCGTAATGTAATTTATAGATATAGATGCCAAATGAGTTCACATGGGAATGTGTGATCATTAAGGGTTTCATACACACACACACACCACACACACACACACATATATATATATATATATATATATATATTTATAAGTTAAGATTCATTTTTATCAGCCTGTTATGCTGGGTTAATGATGCTCTGAGTTTACCTGATCATATGGCCGTGTGCCCAGAATGGAGCCCTAAGATAAGGGTAACGTTGCTCTAGATTAATGCCAGTTGTTCTTCAAGAATCAAAACTACTTTAGCGTGATCTGTTGATGATAGTTAAAATATTTTGCTCATCAATCCTATTAGTTATTCAAGACTCTTTTGTTCTAAGAGAAGTTGTTGATCTAGTAACCAACCAGCCACAGACATTAATCAGCAGGTGAAATCCACAGTGAGTGAAATTATCGTGCGTCTTAAATTTCAGAAAGAATGAGAATATTTTAGCAATATTGAGTGACAAAGGCTAAAAGGGTTGAAAGCTAAATCACCTTGAAACTTCAGCTGCTCATTAGATTCTATGAATGTCATATAAGAGAGAAAAATAATATCAAGTACAGTTGAGACAGGAGGTGGTTTTATTGTAGAAATCCATCAGGCTCCTTTATTCTTGGACAAAATTCTGAACTTGAGAACTGAGTTTTTTCTCTCATGGGCGTTGTATTTAAAGGCTATTGTAGCCAAGGATATTCTCTGTAGCATAACTCTTGCTGTTTGCACAACCTGCAAATGATCCAAAGCCCAGAGTTATAATTAAGGACCTTGTTACACCATAAAAGATTTTCAAATTTTAATCTATGACAACCCACACAGCACTCAGGGCTTAAATACTTTATTGACCAGCCTGGCAGGCTGACTGCTCTGTTGGAGCTGGGAGAGCCTTGCTCCAATTTATCTCTCCCACACTATGTATTTGTAGTCATAAATCTTTTGCTAGGCTCTATGAACATTAAAAATAGCCCAGCATTGCTGGCTTTTCTTCTGGTGCCATGAGAGCCAAATCAAAGGTGCCAGCCTCCCGTGGCCTTGCCATGTAACGCTGTGCAGGGAACATTTACATCTGTCTGGCCCTCCCTATCCCAGAGTCAAGTTAAACAGCATTTCCCATTCAGAGTCTGCTCCCTGGTCTGGATATCGAAGCTGAGCAGCAGCCTGGATCCAGCTGGTCCTTCGCCAGCCTGCGTCTGCCCCGTTCTCTCGATGATGACTTTGCTCGGGTGTGTCTTCTTCGTTCTGCAGGGACCCCACTGCCACTAAAGCCTGGCCACTGGGCTTCCACATGGATCACAGGAAGAGAGAGGCAGAGCAGGCAGCAAACCGCAGGGAACAGTTTCTGAAGATACAAAGGAGAAATAGCTCCAGTATAGGTCCCAAAGCAGAACAGAAGTAGGCTTATAAACTAGAGAGAACCCACGAGTATGAGCCGGGTTGTTTAGAGGAAAGAGCAGTGTGTTTCAATGGAATTGTTATTTTGTGAATGTCCTTCTTCTAACATGAGAATGTGGGTTGGTTTGGACTTTTAGCTCAGCAGTGACTAGAAAAAAGCCTTATGGGAGTCATCCATCCCACAGAAACAAGGGGGGTATTACTGTGCCTCTTCTTTCTTCTTCTAAGCTCCTTCCCTGATCTTTTACAAAACCAGTTTTATTGAGGCATAATTGACATTCAATAAACTACACTTATTTAAGGTGTACAATTTGGTAAGTTTTTATAGGTATTCACTCATGAAGGCTTCACTACAGTCGAGATAATGAGTATATCCATTACCCCTTACAGCTTCTTTGCGCCCTTTGTACTCCTTCCTTCCTACCCCTCCCCATCCCATTCCCATCTCCAGTCAACCACTGGTCTGTTTTCTGTCACTATAAATTAGTCTGTATTTTCTAGACTTTTCTATAAATGGCATCAAACAACAGGTGCTCTTTTTGTTTAGGTTCTTTCCCTCAGTGTAAATATTTTAGATTTTTCCATATTGCATCGTGTATTAACAGTTTGTTCTGCTTTACTGGTGAGTACAGTTGCACTGTGTGGCTATAATACAGTCCATTTATCCACTCCCCTGTCCATGGAGTTGTTTTCAGTTTGGGGCTTTCAGTTTGGACATTCGTGTACAAGTTTTTGAATGCTTTCATTTCTCCTGGGAAAATACCTGGGAATAGAATAGCTGGGTCATCTGAAAGTTTCTTAACTTTTTAAGAAACTATCAAACTCTTTTCCAAAGAGACTTTACCATTTATGTATATTTATACTCCCACCAGCTGAGAGTCCCAGTTTCTCCACATCCCGGTGGATAATTGTTGTAATCCCTAGTGTGAGGTGCCTGACCAGCCCATATGACCATCTGCATCAAGCATGGCTTCTGGTCTCCGGCCCCACCTCAAAGAGTCAAGGCTTGGGCTGCACAAAGAAGGAAGGCACTAAGCTACGGGATATTTGTGACCTAACATCAACAGGAACTCTCTGTTTTGTGAGACTCCAGAGAACTAAAGAACTTTTACCTTATAGTCTTAGTCAAAATCATGGGGTAATAAATCAATATGGATTAAAATTCCTGACCATTATTCTGTAAGAAGAAAGGAAAGTAAATATATTTTGTCTTTCGTTTTATGGATTTCAGTAAATGTTGCTTGCACATTGACTAGAACATGATGCTCAGAGAGAAAAAAGTCCTTTAGACTGTTCCTCACTAAGAGAAACATGTTTCCGAGTGTGGTCCTTTAGCTCAAATGCCCAGGGCAGAAATCCCTTCTACGTCATCTCTGAGTACAAGTGACGACAAGTTCCTGGAGAGGCCAGGAGCCTCCACCAGCAAAAAGATTATGAACCTCTAAAGGCTCAGATGATGGTTAATATTTTTTAGCAATAAAGTATTTTTGATTAAGGTAATACAATATTTTTTTAGATATAATGACATTACACACTTAATAGACTACAGTATAGTATAAATATAACTTTTATAGGCACCAGGAAACCAAAAAAATTGTGACTCACTTTATTGTGCTATTTACTTTATTGCTGTGGTCTGGAACTGAACTTGCAGTAACTCCAAGGTCTGCCTATATCTTATAGTAGCCTCCTTAGTTATTCACCAATCTCCTGTCACTCACACATTTATTTAAACAAGGTTTGTCCAAGGTATGAGCAAAAACACTGGCCAAAACTTTTTGCAGAATTCCATATGCAACTCTAAGAATTAAGATATTTGCATATTATTTAATATGCATATCTTGTTAACTATTAGGTGACATTATCATTAAAATTATGTCTTTTTAAAGTTCTAATATGAAGTTCAGACCACAGGTACACAAAGTCATTTTAAATAAGTATCCACAGAGAAAGGCATATGCAAAGGGAATGAATATTAATTGTCAGGCACTCTACTAAATAAAAGTTATTCTGTAACTTACCTTATTTAATCTGCTTTTCAATCATATGCTATATGTATGATTATTTTCACTCTGCAAACAAAATAAAAAACATTCCCAATGTCCCAAATCTAGGTTACGATTTCGACCCAGGTCTAACTTCAAGGCTCATGTTCTTTCCAGTACCCATAACAACAAGTTTAGATATTTGCTATTAATATTTGGGGAAATAATGACAGAAAGGGGGAAGTTAGAGTTCTATATCTATTGATTCTGCCTCTTTGGTCAGTGGTCACCACAATGAGCCCTCCTTGATCCTGTTGTCCCAGAGCTTCAGGGCTAGACAGGGTGGGATGTTAGTGGGATGGAAAGGGGGTTGAACCCAAGAAGGGCTGAGGGTCATTGGATTCTTAGCTCTGGGCCTTAATTATACCGGAAAATGAAGAACTAATCATCCTCAATGCGGTGCTCACAGAGAAATCTTGTGAGTTCTTGTCATTTCCTCACCACATCATACATCTCAACAGAGAAACGAGGAAATCTTCACAGAGAACCTAGCATACCTACAATGGGAGCCAGGTGGAAGACTCAACCTACCCCTAAAACTAGCTTATGTGCACGTGATACTCGGCAGAGATGAAAACAAACAGAAAATTATAAAGTGCACAAAAGGATTTTCCACATTGCTGAGTGTTCACACTTGAGTTCCCCTTTTTGAATTCGTTGTCTCAGGGCAGCATTTGCTTTCAAAAGCCAAGTCAGCTGAGCTGAAACTGTGTGCTGTTATTGCTTGAAATTGGTGGGAATAACCTGCAAAGGCTGTGGTATTCAGAACAAGCTTTGCTCTTTGCGAATGCTTTGTCAGCAAACTCCACCCCTTATTTTGACCATTGCCAAATGTGGGACTCTATCTTAATTTAGGGCCCATTCCTGACCATTTGTTTTAACATCATGTGTATTTGGAAAGCTCACTTTATCTGAAGGTGTTTTTTTTTTTTTTTTTTTTGCGGTACTCGGGACTCTCACTGTTGTGGCCTCTCCCGTTGCAGAGCACAGGCTCCGGACGCGCAGGCTCAGCGGCCATGGCTCACGGGCCCAGCCGCTCCGCGGCATGTGGGATCTTCCCGGACTGGGGCACGAACCCGCGTCCCCTGCATCGGCAGGCGGACTGTCAACCACTGCGCCACCAGGGAAGCCCTATCTGAAGGTGTTTTTAAGCACTTTTCCTAACTTGTGTCACTCGCATTTTCACATTCTTTAATTGGAAGGGTTTTAATCCCGGGTGAATATCTAGATCACACCCACAGAGAATCCATACACGCCTGCTGTTCTGTTAGATTCTTTCCTCGGAGTCCCACAAACATGTCATTTCACTTCTAGCTCCTGTGCCTTTACTCATATGCTCTTTCCTTTCTCCATCCCAATCCTGCTTGTCATTTAGCATCTGAGTTCTTACTCTTTCTCTAAACCTTATGAAAGCACCAAAGCCCAAAGAGACCCCTTTAACTGCTATTGTTTGCAATTTGCTACTGGAAGTCGCAAGGTGAATTTTAGTGCACAAATATAATATAGTTGTATTGATTGAACTGTCTTTTTCAAAGTTATTGGTGCAATTAAATTGACCTTTTGCCAGTACAGAAATAACTTGTTTAATAAAGACTGAACAAATGAATTGAGCATAACTTTAAAACAGCAGATACGCAGAACATTGGTTATAATGCTTTTGTAAAATCAGTGCAAAGGCAAAGTATGGACCCAGTGGTTAGCTTTGTGCCTAACTGAATAAACAGTTCTTAAGAGTCCAAAACCAGAAGTTAGGTGGTTGTGGTATCATATACCAAAGGACATGCTATAAGTGTGATATTGCTTTCTAAACTCACCAGGCATTGAGGAATCCACTTGAGTGCATTAGGCACGATGCTGGATCCCAAATCCCCTTGCAAACGGTAAGCACTATGTGAAGACGAGGGTTGTTCAGGCACCACTTCTGGGCATCTGCACATATTTCCCAGCCCTACGTCCAGGCCACTGACACTAAGTGGTAGATGATAGGACCGCCGAGACCCTGAAACGCCAGGTTATCTAAGACAACAGCCAAGTCCTCTGGAACCTTGGTATGTCCTCTGAAACACAATTCCACTTATTTCTACACAGGATCTTACATTCCTGATGGGAAATATTTCACTGCATACATCGGATCTTTGGGTGAGCATTTTTTCTTTGAGAGAACATCACTTAGTGTGTTCTACACTGTGCCTGGCACCCTTACCAGGAGGGACAAAGAAACATAAGGCAGAGCCATTACCTGTGACACACTCACACTGTGCATTGCATCTTAAAAAATATACATTTTATTCAAATCTGTGAATCCTTCCAAATCTGAATCTCCTGGAAGTATGTATTAAATCACAGGCTTCAGCACCTCCCCAATCTATTGAATCATCAAAATCTCTGGAGGTGGAAAGCCTGGAGATTCAGAATCTACACTTTATCAGGGGACTTAAGTGATTCTTACAAAATCAAAGTGTGGGAACTATTCTAATGAGGGCTGTTGATTTGGTACGTGACTGAAGAAAGCACAAAACAGATTGAATGTATTTTGTTGTCTTTTGTGAGATGGCCATTCAGGTGTGACCACAAGAAGAGACAGACAGAAGGCTGAAGAAAACAAAGTTTATTAGACTCAGAGGTCCTAGAGACAGGAGGCACAGCGTGCCACACAGGGCCACCTTGGAAAGAAACCAAGATGGTCAGAAGGCAGAAGACAATATCGAGGGGAAGATTTAGGTCAGAGCCTGTGGTGAAGTTTCTAGAGAACATCGAGGCAGGGCAGGGTGAAAAGTTTGGGATTGGCTAGTTTGAATAATTTGAGTGGCTTTAGGCTATAGGAATGATCTCTAGCACCTGGTCCTGAGATGATTAAGGCAGAGAGGAATGTTGCCTTCTAGGGTTCCTGGGCCAGATAGAATCGGTGTGTTTCTGGATGGCTTAGTCTGCATATCAAAGGCTTGCTCCCAGCTGGGTCCTTTGTTATCTCTAAGAATTAACTAGCTCTGGGAGGAGCAGTTTCTCCCAGCTAGAGAGTTTTCTTTAAGGTATCAAAATACCAACTATAAAGAAAATAAATAAATAAATATTTTATATATTTAAAATATAGATTTTATATATTCTGTAGACAGAATGGCACTTGTCTACAGGTGTGTGAATCTATAAATGGAATAAGGAGTTACCTCAAGGGAGATATGTGTAGGAAGCAAAAAAATGTAGACCAGACAGCATAACAACCTAGAAACCCACTACTATATCCACTACTATTGCCTAGATTTGGAACATGAGATGTATCTGTGCACTGTGAGCAAGACACACAGTTTATTTTTGGTTTTGCTTTTTAATTTATTAGGTTATATGTGGTATATGTATCAAGAGATAAGAGAAGATCAAGGATGGTGGCCTGGAAAACATGGACATTTGAAGGGGCAGGTTTAGGAGGGGGCAATGGAGAAGACGTGGTCAAGTTAGAAGGAGGAGCAACAGATAGAGGGACACATTGCAAGGGAAGGATGGAGAAAGCTTCAAGATCTTGGTGAAGTTCAGGAATTCTATTACATGCTGTGGACAGTTCAGATGATATGAGGATGAGAACGAGGTGCAGATGCTGATGCCTGGTGTGTTCGGTATGGACAACAGCATTAAGTTGGGAAATTTGGGACCTCCCTGTTGCTAGTAGCAACCATAATAACTGCATTTGCTATGTAACTTTGATCAATATATTTAGGCCTCAGTTTCCTCACCCTTTAAATGAGCAGGCTGGAGACTTGACCTCTTAGACACCTGAAAGCCCCACCATTCTCTAATCAATCATCTCCCATCATCTAATCAATCACATCTCCCCTCTGTGAACCTCCCCCACCTGCCCGATTGCGAAGCTGTCCCTCACTTCCAGACCTTAGAGTGTGTCAGTTTGTCTGTCCAACATCATACCTCGAACAAGTCTACCTTCTGTGACCGGGGAGATAGCTCAAAGTTTCTTTTGCATTTTTCTTGTTCCCTTCTAATCATACTGTTCTGGTTTCTCAAGTCCTATCCATCACATTCTTCCATTTTAGAATTCTCTGTGCTATCTTTCCTGAGTCGTTTATGTCCAGCTTTCTGATCCCTTATAAATAAATTTTCTTTGTCATGTGCAAAACACACTCACCCATAAGCTTGTATAACATATTACGTAGGGGGATAGCCAAGATTTAATAAGGCCTGAAGTCTAGAGGAAAATAAAATTAGAAAAACTAAATGGATTCTTACATTGGTTGGATACCAGAAACTCAGAATAAATATCCCAAGTGGTTTCACTCTGCAGGTTATTGAAATCTAGAATTTTTCACTGGAGCAATCTGCATGTTGTTAGAATTGTAAAAGCCCTTTAAAATTAGCACTTGTAATTTTTCCCTTTTTTGGTGGGGGGTGATTTTTCAGGACTTTGAACTTCATATTGGAAACTGTGGCTATGTCTGTGACCTCATATCTCTTAGAGGTATTGACTAACAACTCAGTGTCTCTGTCCGCCTTTATTGTTTCAGAGGATCGCTCACCATTTCTATCATAGCCTGTTTTTTGCCCGACCTGCTGAGCAGAAGTTCATCCTTCAGTCGGTTAGCAAGCTTTTGTCAAGATGGATGAAATTTTAGACTTATTCTGAAGCACAACCTCTCTCCGTCTGCTTTGGAAACAGCTCACAAATTCTTGTTGTTTCAGATGTGATCATCAATCTCCTGCCAGGGGAAATTAAGAACTGTTATTTGTTTGTTGGGTAGAAGAGGTTCTGGAGTTCTGAACCCTCATTTGTTTCTCATTCTTTGTGCTTTGCCCATAGCATCTGACTCAGAGTTTGCAGTCTTCTTTCATTTCTTGAGACTCATTGCCTTAAAATTTGTTTTATTCCATGACTGTCCCATTTAGCCAGACTTACCAACAAACAAACAAATACAACCACTCCTTAGCCCAGTTCTTGTCTACCATCTTCCAACTACTGTGTACTTCCCTGGAGGGAGTCTCTCACCAGTTGGATACTTGATGACTTGCCCCAGGGGAGGTGTCATGTCTCTTGGTGGAGGTGGTCATAATTGGCTAACTCTCTTCCCACTTCCAGTGGTGGTGAATGTGCCTCTAGGACATAGGATATTGTTCCCTAGAATGAAGAGAAAGGCTAAGAGTTATATCAGGCCCAGTTTATGCAATGAAACAAGGTTTCTTTAAGTAATTAAAAAAAAATATTTAATGAGTAAAGCATCTGAACTTTGGATCTTGCTAGTGGTGTTACTGATGAAGAAATAATAGAGGCAAAGCATGATTGTCTGATAAAAGAGGGAATCCATATAATTTACCTGATGCTGTGACTGCACTGGCAGGTGGCAGGGCCTGGTTTTCTTTTCTGATCAGAGTCTTGACAGAGGAGCGCCAGTGCCTTTCTCTCCTCCATCATCAGTGGCTCCTTGGGTAGAACTGGTGATGATGTGGGTTTCACTTCCATGACATAATGTTGTTTCTACAGAGTAACCTGGCAGGCAAGGCAAACCTTAACCCAGAGAGAATTTGTTAGAGGCCAAGTTCAGCATCATGATTCTCCTCATTTCATGTCTCTTTCCGTATTTCATGTCTCTTTCCTCATGTATCTTTCTGCCATAGCAGAGTTTACTTTTAAAGAACTTGCAAAAGCATTGAGATCAGCTCCTCTTTGCACAGTAATCTTGGATTACTCAAGATCGCAGAGCTAATTATTGGCAGATTCAGGGCCAGATTTCAGGCCTCCTGACTTTGCATCCAAGCTCCCTCGCCACATTGCTAGGCAAAGGAATTCCTTGGGAGATGAGACAAAGGCACTAGGATACTATGTATTAAGGAGTTAATAGTATAATCATCATTACCACTGACTGAGCACATCCTATGTGTCCGGCACTTTTCTAAACCTTGCAAGTCGTTTTAGTTTCATCTTTACCAACAGACTCTTAAGCAGGTATCATTATTATCATCTTTTAAAAAAAAGGAAATTGAGATACAGTGGGTTTATAGTTGGCTCAGATTCACGTGGTAAGTCATGGATTACAGATCCAAATGTGGATCTGTGGATTCTACAATACATATTCTTAACGGCTGTACGCTGCCTGTAAACATCCTTGCATGTTATACGTAGTTGTAATCATTTGTGCATGCAGATTGGTAGCCTGCTTTTTTCACGAAGCATTACTTGTTATTAACAACCGTAAGCATCCTCGTTATTAGAAATTCTTCATGATCACCGTATTAATAGCTTTAAATCTTACTTCTCTCATCTTGCTTTAAGTTGTCTGTTTTTTTCTATTTCCTTGATGTTTTCCTTCTATTCTTTTTACTCCATGTACTCTGTTGTATTTCTATGATTTTCTGAAGCAATTTGCATTTAGGCATCTTGATTTTATCATTACTGGTTGTTGCCTTAGTGTTTTTCAAATGCCTCTTTAAACTTATGTCTAGAATGCAGTCCAATTCTAATGCTGTGTGTACTATGATATTGGTAGATATTAAGCTTTCTCCAACTAGCCAAGACAAATACTTCAAGGGGAAACATTAGCCCTAAAGTAGTTCTCAATTGTGAGCCAACTAAGGCTTACGGGAGGTCAAATCTCTGGGTTCCTGAATATTGCTGTTGATATCCTGACAGTTTTGATACCTTAATTTTAGTCATGAAAGATTAATAAATGGTATATGCAATAGCCTTTTAATAGCTCATCAAAAGTGTTTCTTCCCATTCATTTATAGATAAATTTAAGCAAATCCTCAGGAGCAGGGGTTATTAGAACCTGTATCTTGATATCCATCTTGATTATGTGCCAACTGTGTATGACACCTGGCACATGCCTTATACTTTGTATCTTGGTTTCTACATCTTTCAAATGCAATTTGTGAAATAAAAATGATTGTAACAACTGTCCAGTTGGCACCACAAAGAGGGTTTTCTGAAAGACTTCAGCATCTTGACACCCATTCCTGTTTGGTGGGCTACCACTCCCATCACTGTCCCCTATTCAGAAACCCTCAACTTCCCCCGTTTGAGAAATGGCAGTCATGCAGAGGAAGAAACCTTGACTAAGCCTCACCAGACTGCAATGAAAAACCGGGAAAGACTCAAGTAGACTCCTATTGAACCAAATAGATTGATTACCCCCAGTACATACTAAAGAAAGCCAACCAAACCAAAACTGACTTTCTATAGGTGATACACTTTCCCCAAGAGTTAGCCAAGATCTTCTGATCCATTTGACTCTCTCTGTCTTTGTTACTGAATGTTTATTTCTGAATTCTGAGAAGGCTGCAAAGAAAAGGAAATGCCAGAGAGCAAAACCTGCTTTGGGTTCTGTATCCATCTAGCTACCTGGGGAAGCCCACATTACCTGGAAACATTTAAGAGGCATTAAAGATAACAGCTTTTCCTTTAACCATTTGTGAATAGCCAACAATTCACAAGAAAATTGCCTTCACATTTTTAAAGTGCTACCCTATTAATAAACTTATAGATAAAATGTCAAAATTATAAATGGCTCAGGTGTTCATCTTTTTAATTAATTTTCAGTCAAAAGAACTTGATTTAATCCACATCATTGCTTACAATTTGTAAAATTTTGTTTATATAATAATCGGACTTAAACTTTCTTGAATTGGTTCCTCTGGGCACCTTCAACACGTTGCTTGGGCCAGTGGCCACTATGATACTTAAAACATCCCTCTGTACATTACAATAATTTATGTACACTTCTCTGTGCCGCACTATTTGGGGAGCTCTTGAAGATAAGGGACTAAGTCTTATTTATTTATCTTTGTTTACCCTCTTAATATCTAGAACAGAACCTTGTATGTCAGAACTGCTCAATAAATATTTGCTGGATTACTAAACTCTGAGGAGGGGTTAGTATTAAGAAGATAATTTAAATACTTACTCATTTGGCCATATGCCTAGTCTTTATGCCTTTACTTTTCTGTTAGTAGCATCCTGTTCCTCCTAGTTTCTGAGGTACTAGCTAGAATCTTTGCAGTGTAATGCTTAGTTCTTTAGAAATCCAAGTTCTTGTCTCAGCCTCTTGGGTTGTCCTGCCTTTTATAGGTGTTGTAAATTTGATCACCATCAAGGGCTATTAAACAACATACAGTGATAAAAATAGTTCCCTTTGCTGACATTAGGTGTTTTCTAAAACAACTTGATGAATTCTGGTCAACAGAAACTCTGTGTGATTTCAAAAGTCAGAAAGCAAGCTGTTGACACATATCTGGGCAGATAGAAAAAAATTGCTCTGTAGTTCCTCAAAAATATGTCCTAGGTGCTTTTTATTATGACTAGTGGTTGACTTTGCCTTTATTCTCTGATATTATAATAGAATTTATGCAAGCTCACGAGGTTACAAGAGGCCTTGTAGGAGGTGACTTGTCTGCAAGGTGATGATGTATCTGCAGGAGGCATAATGGATGGGGTGGGTGGGAAAGGTAATTTGATGACTTTTGCAAAGAAGAGATTTGATTTTAAATTATATTTATCAGGTTCTTATGAAGAAGTATCGTGATGTTGGTACCTACAAGGAAGCCCTGGCCTTAAAATAAGACCTGGAAGCAAGAACTACTGACAATTTCTTTTGTTCCTTTTACTTTCTACTCCAATTCTAATTGAATATAGCTACAAACTCCATTTCTTCAAACTATATTTTTGCATTGTCCTTCTCTTTATTGCCTATTATATTGAACCCAGTCCAACTCAAAGTGGAAAAACATACCAAACTGGAAGTGAAGAAGCCAGGGATCTAGTTTCCCTCTGTGTCTATCCGGGTACATAAACTTGAGGGAGTTATGCAACCTCTCTGGGGCCATTGTCTCTCCTTGAAAAGGAATAGAATTGCATGTGATTTGTTTTTTTCATTTCATAATAGAAATAACATTTTTTTCTAATTTAATTTTCTTACTGATGTATAGTTGATTTACAATGTTGTACTAATTTCTGTTATACAGCAAAGTGACTCAGTTATATACACATATACATTATTTTTTTATATCCTTTTCCATTATGGTTTATCCCAGGAGATTGGATATAGTTCCCTGTGCTATACAGTAGGACCTTGTTGTTTTCCATTCTAAATGTCACAGTTTGAATCTACTAACCACAAACTCCCAGTCCATCCCTCTTCCTCCCACCCTCCCCCTTGGCAACCACAAGTCTGTTCTTTGTGTCTGTGAGTCAACAGATGAATGGATAAAGAAGATGTGGTACATATATACAATGGAATACTACTCAGCCATAGAAAAGAATGAAATAATGCCATCTGCAGCAACATGGATGCACCTAGAGATTATCATACTAAGTGAAGTAAGTCAGAAAGAGAAAGACAAATACCATATGATATCACTTATACGTGGAATCTAAAATATGGCACAAATGAACCTATCTACAAAACAGAAACAGCTGCACATGATCATTAAAAATCACTCTACCCCTAAATCTAACAGACACCTTGATTAGTGTTCAAGCCCTACTATTCCTCTTGACCTCCATGCTTTTCTAGACTCGTTTCCTATTAGTACAGATCATTTTGTACCTGCCTGGTATTTCTTAAACTCCCTTTGGAATCCTTTCAGTAGAGTCTGGGCTCTCTACTTCACATCTCTCTCACTTTGCATGTTCCTTCAGGCCTTCCAGGCCCAAGGACGAAGTTGCGTCCGCATGTTCATCTGCCTGGTGTTCTTTTGCACGTGCTTGGTTATAAGGTATATCTCCTTCCCCGTTTCTCAAACTTCCCAATCCTCTCTCCTCAGCCTCTTTTCTTTGCAACCTTCCTCAACTAATGTCTCCTATTTCAAGATTTGGTCTAGTGACATCTTTTCAAAACTTTATTTAAGAGTCATCCATTCTGGGGACTTCCCTGGTGGCACAGTGGTTAAGAATCCGCCTGCCAATGCAGGGCACACAGGTTCAATCCCTGGTCCAGGAAGATCCCACATGCCATGGAGCAACTAAGCCCGTGGGCCACAACTGCTGAGACTGCGCTCTAGAGCCCACGAGCCACAACTACTGAGCCTGTGTGCCACAACTACTGAAGCCCGCACACCTAGAGCCCATGCTCTGCAACAAGAGAAGCCACCACAATGAGAAGCCCGCACACCGCAACAAAGAGTAGCCCCTGCTCGCCACAACTAGAGAAAGGCCACATGCAGCAACAAAGACCCATCACAGCCATAAATAAATAAATAAATAAATAAGTAAATAAATAAATAAATAAATAAATGTATTAAGAAAAAGAATCATCCGTTCTGGAAGCATCGTTGTAAATTGAACTTAATCAATAAGGACTTCACTGATAGTCAAGAGCTGTAGGATTCTGGTCCCAGCCCTGCTTTAACAAGGTTATTTGCTTCTTTGGGCCTTGTTTTCCTACTTTTGTGTAATTCTCATTGATAGGGGTGGGGATGAAGTGCATCAGAGAATGTACCTCTCAGATGTCTTCACGAGCAGGTAGAGAATATAACAGTGAAGCAGGCCTGGGGTAAGATCATAGAGAGGGTTGAAGACTGAGGTTAATTGCAAAGGCGTTCCCTTATTTCTTTGGTAAAGTAATTTGGATGTCAAACCAAACATGCTTGCCAGTTGAATTCAAACACTAGGCCACTGGTATGTAGGCTCTGAACTAGGTGGCTTCTGTGGTGCCTTTTAATTCTAAGGGTCGATCTTTGAGTATCTGTTCTTCTTTTCTGACTGTGTCTCTGCTAACTGTATTCTTGTATGTGTGGTGTTATGTTTCTTTGTAAGATTTTTGTTGAACTGCTTCATCTGTCTTGACTCTTGACTCATATATATTATTGGCATGCATTATTCATTTTATAAGCCCTGATAATACCTACCACATGCTTCTCTCCACATTGATTCTCAGGAAAAAGCTTGCTGAAATTTTCATTGAAGATGACTAGAAGTTAAGAGTTGAGGAGAACTCAGTGTGCAGAAAAATACAAAGGAAAGAACGGAGAAAAAGTATTTAAAACAGAGTAAGAAGCCATGGTAATAGAGAGGCCAGTGCAGTAGCTGGTACCTGGTACTTACACTGAATCGGTCCTATGACTTCACAGTAGAACACAGAGTCAAACTAGTCAAACTACTAGTCAAACTACTAGTCCAGAGTCAAACTACTGATAGCTTGACCGAGTGTTTCCCAAAATGGGGAGCCGAGGTGGTAGACAGCACCTTTTTGCTATAATAGCTGAGTATTTTATTATGTGTTGGAACTGTTTCTGTGTATTTTAATGTGTGATTTCCATTTTATAGAAGTAATAGGATTTTCTTATTAAATTTAGAAAAGTATTCATTAAATTATAGGATAGGTAGTCTATGGATTTAGCAAAAATCATGAAGGTATTATTCAAATTACTAGGTTTTAAGAAATCCCTTAGTTTTTCAAAGGAAGGAATTGACTTGGCAACGATCATACCATGAGCAACTGGCAGAATTAGGCTAAATCCCAGGTGCAATAGGAAAGCCCTGGGTACTGGGTGCTGTCACCCTCTCTGTGACTTGGGCCGATTTTATGTTCCTCCTCTTATTATGCTGTTCATGTGGAAACTGGACCTAAGCCCAGACTCCCAGGGTTGTCCTGGACATAGCCGGAGATGTGAAATGGCCCTGACACAGCACAGGAGTTCCATAAATGCATGTCTCCCTTCCCCACGTGCCAGCCTTACTGAGTCACAAATCAGTTTTCTTTCCATTGTTCTGTTTGAGCATACCAGTTTCTCTATTCTTTCATGATTTGCAGAATATTCAGATATATCTTACATTTGTGTTGCCCTTTTAAAATAACCTCACCCACAGAATCAGTTTGAATCCTCCCATGAACCCGGGGGGAAATTAGGAGCAGAAAGCAGTATTACCCCCATTTTTTACGTGAAGAAAGACCAAGCCCCATGGTCATACAGTGATTCAGTAAGGGCTGGGGTTCCTCTCTCACAGCTGACTGCTGTTCCTTATTTTTTCCTTCTCTCTCAGAAAGAAAAATACTGGCTGATCTAGACGAAACCTAATTTCTGGTTTTCAGTCCTATATTTGTATTTCATAATGCTGATTTCTTTCAAATTGATTTTCTTGTCGGTAGTGAATTGTCCTGGGAGACAAATGACTAACTTGTTTCCAAAAGAAAATTTGTCCACCAGACTCTCGTGCCTTTTCTTGAGATTCGGTACTTCTCCTGCCACCCCCCACCCGCCTCACGTTTTGTCATGTCTGAATAAAATGACTCACATTTCCCTGAGGGAAAAATGATGCTTTTAAAAGGATGCTACATCGGCAATCTGAGAGGCTCATGATTGTTCCAGGAAAGGGTGGATTTGTTATCTAACGTGTATATGTGTATGTGTGTATGCTATAGTATAGTATATAGTATATTTACTTTCTAGATAGTATGTGTATATATGTATGCACGTATACTACAAGCTGTATTTTACATGTATGATCCCCATTGGCATTAGCTGAAGCGACATACCTCTGCCATTGTCTTTTAATGCTAGGACTGGGTTTCGCTCATCAAATACAAGTCTTTTTAAGACTGCACCTTTCTTCCACCCTTCCGCCAAGCAGGTGGAATGTTCCTAAGAGCTTTAGACGCCTGCTTGTGCTTTTAATACACTTTTTAATACATTTGTGTCAGCAGTAATACTGCTTTATTAAATGAAGCTGTTTCAATGTGGGAATGTATTAAGTGCAGCGAGGTTTCTAATCACAGTGAGCTGGCACGGCCGCGCTATCTGTAGCTGGTTACCAGCCACCCTCCCTTTATTAATGGGCTTCCTTTGCCAAGGGATGGGATGCAGCATTTTCAAAAACCCATTAAATGGCACAGCCTTCAGCCATACAGTGTGAATGCAATTTTCATCCTCCGCATCAGGGGACATTCTTCTCAAGACTGTACGCGTGGGCTCTATCTACCCAGCATCACTCTCTCAGGTGCTCTGCGTTTAGGTCTTGCACTCCATTTGCTCCTCCAGGCTTCCTTCATCACCCTGGAAGTTGAGTTTGCTATGGTACATCGAAATACAAAATCATTAGAAGCTAAGAGAACATGACAAGAAACAGCTTCTCTTTCCCAGAAAGCATTCAGGGTCCTTCAAGAAACTGCTTGGAACCTTGTTGCTGAGACATTTGTTACCCCATTTACAAGGAACCCCTGCTTCTGGATAGAAGCTGGCTGCCTGTTCAAGTATCCATTCAACTTCCACCTGGGGGAGTAACTCACTTGGGCCATCCCTAGAAAGTGCTCATTCAGCCTCTTCCTTGAACAACTTCACTAAAGCAGAATCATCCAGGTGCTGAGGAAGGCCAAGTCCATCACTGGGAGGTCAGCATGTTATCAGCATGCTTCTTTGTTAA
Source organism: Pseudorca crassidens (assembly GCF_039906515.1). Classification (NCBI taxonomy): domain Eukaryota; kingdom Metazoa; phylum Chordata; class Mammalia; order Artiodactyla; family Delphinidae; genus Pseudorca; species Pseudorca crassidens. Next base: position 19,921,006 of record NC_090309.1, on the reverse strand, counting down.
GCAGAAACTTCAGAATTTTGCTGAAGCCAGATGCAGGACAGATTCCTGCACAGTTGTGGGTGAATTGTTATTCTACAAGCTGAACAACAGTAACTGCAGGAAGACAACCTCTGAATTACTAACACCGTTGGCTGGTCTCTCCTGGGCTCGTAGTAGAAGATGTCCATCTGTCTAGAATGCCCAGTTTGTTCAAGGAGGGTTCCTTCAACAAACATTTTATTGAGGCTTTTTGTGCCAAGGATGACCTCACTCCAATAGAACCTATGGCTATGACCCAGTATTTCCCCTTTAGTTAAAATGGACATATCATGTTGGAAGACAGCTTGTTTATGTCCTCTGGAAAGTTCTGAGGACTCAGATATACCAGTAAGAGGCCATTTCATTCTTCGTTGCAGCCTTGTCTTCACTCTACGCTTCAACTTCTTTCTTACCCATATTTCCTACCTCTTCTTAATTCTGAGATAGGTGGCTGTAATTGAAAAAAACATATAAAATATATGTGTATGTATGAATACATAAATACATATATATAAATATATATATGTATGATAATTTGGAGTCAGAATCTTAATTGTTAGACATAAAGCTATCTTGCACTGGTTATGTTATTGCCAGAAAGTCACTTAACTTATCTTTAAAGTGAGAATAATAATGAGAGCCACCTCAGAGCATCACCACAGGGAATACATTTTGAGATGATACACATGATGAAAGGACTTTTTAGTATATAAAGAAGCTTGTGAATGTTAGTGGTTATCTTTTGGCTATAGGAGAGGGCAGTTAGAAAAGAGGACCATTCATCACATTCTGTGGCCTGGGTGTGGCCACCTGATAAATGCGGTGTAGGGAGAGAAGGCCGAAAGTAGATCTTCAAAGAGGAGTTTCAACGAATATGTGATGCATGGATCTGGGTGTCAGCGAATGTACCCAGATTTGTATGTAGGAGAGGACCTAGTGTGAAGGCCAGGCTTGCCCTGACCCAGCCAGCCAGTTTCTGGATAGTGAGTTACTGTGTACAATGCAACTCAGTCCTAAGTGAGTCACATGGATCTATCTTCTCCTCCAGCCTTCACTCTCTCGGGTGTGTTATAACTCTGCCTTTGGCATTCCATCAAGGATTAGCAATAATTGAACAAGGTCAGTTCCATGAATATAGACATGCTTGCAGTGAAATCCACATCGTAGCAATCATCAACACAGTCAGTTACACTGCAATTTGCATTCTAAATTTTATTTGCATCCAGGAGGCAAGACCAGAGTCCCAAGAGGCTCTAATCCTTTTGTGGTAAAACTTAGCATTGTCACATACAATGTTGTGTAGGTTGTACACTGCACAAGGTTAGGGTGCATCAGGCACACCATAGACATCAGAGATTTGTGTACTTACCATTACAATTTTCCTAAAGTGTCTTTTTCTAGGAATCCAACATTTTATAACATGTTTCTAATAGATGGAAGTAAAGTGAGGTGCTGTATGGGCCAGCTAAAAGAATAAATTTATTTTCTTTTCTACTGGTACGCGGGCCTCTCACTGTTGTGGCCTCTCCCGTTTCAGAGCACAGGCTCCGGACACGCAGGCTCAGTGGCCATGGCTCAGGGGACCAGCCGCTCCACGGCATGTGGGATCTTCCCGGACCAGGGCACGAATCTGTGTCCCCTGCATCGGCAGGTCGACTCTCAACCACTGCGCCACCAGGGAAGCCCATAAATTTCTTTTGCTTTAAAGAGTTTTACTGCTCTTTTTGTGAGCCTTGTATGTGAGCTCTTCCTACCTTGGGCAGAGTGGCAGTCCATTCTTCTTCGAATGAAGTGAGCAAAACTTCCTTGTAAAAATCTTCCAAGGTGAAGCTTCAGGTTATTTCTACACGTGGGGAGCTTGCAGCTATTCCTAAATAAAAGTAAATTCAGTATCTGCAAAGTCAGTTTAATGTGTTCAACCTGTGTTCACAGAGCTCTGTTCTAAGGGAAATAGAAGACAGGGTCCCCGGACATACAACAGTGCAAAGCAGAATGCAGTTCAGGGCTTTATTGAGTGTCTGAGTCTGTGAATGGCATGGCAGAGTTTGTTACCAAATGCAAGTTCATATGTCTGATGGACAGTGAGGCCAAACAATACTGAAACGTCAGACTTTGGAGCAGAGAAAGGTTTATTGCAGGGCCATGCAAGGAGAATGGGTGGCTCATGCCCCTAAAACCCCGAACTCTCTGAAGGGTTTCAGCAAAGCATTTTTAAAGGCAAGGTGAGGGAGGGGTGTGGTCGGTTGTTGCAAACCTCTTGGTGTGGGAATCCTTTGTTCTCACAGCTGTCCACATAGGTCAGGTCAAAATGTTCCTGTAAACCTCCAACAAGACAAATGTTATTCTCTCTTCTGCAACTTTTTATCTCTGTATGAATGGAAAAGTGTTACACCCTTAAAGGTCAGAGGCTTGAGAATGGGCTCTCCCATATATTTCAGGCTATAGGCAACATTCTTAACTCCAAGCAAAAGCAACAAAGTACAAAGGTTTAAGTAAAAGAAACAGATCTAATACGGAATCAGATTTGTTCTTTCCTATTACAGCTTCACAAATGGGAAGGAGGTGGTGGTGTCTTCACTAGAGGAACTGACACAGGCTTGAGCAGGGAGGGGACTGTCTCACTGAATCATCTGTGGCAAATAGACCATCCCCCAGTTTCCAGACCTCATCTGCTCTTAGGAGGGGACTTGAAACTCTTTAACATGTGATTCTACATTTGAGGACTGCTTCCATTGAAGCATCTTTAGGGCATGTTTTCACAGGCATCACAGCCACAACCTGAAGGGAAAGCAGAGGGACTCCCCATGTTAACCTCAACCGTGGGTGGTGAGGCAGTTAGTTGCTGATAGAGCCTGGATTTCTCCACCAGGCAAGAGGACACATGTGAAATTAGGGCTGGCAGGGCCTTGGTGGAAAGGACTCTGCGGTAGCCTCCTCGTTACCTAGGGACAATTAGTGGTAATTGTGAATGTTATTAGCATCATAATTAAGTCTATTGCTGCAGAGCAGGAGAACCCCAGTGAAGGAGGAGAAACATTTTAATGTCTAGTCAGCAGCATTATGAGTGTCAGTACCAGAACTGGGTGAGATTCAGGTTCTGAAACCCCATCTCTGCCTTTGTGTTGCTCTGGGATGTTCTATAGCAGCTCCAGGTGTGCTTATCTCACGGCCCAATTAGACCTTCTCGATTCAGGCAAGATCCCTAAATCCTGATTTCTGTGCCTGGCAGTGTCTAGACACTGGGTAGCACTATACAGATTGGACTGGCCCATTTTGGGGTGTTTTCCAACTCAGACATCATCCCTAACGTTGACCCCATTTATTCCACTGCTCACCGAATGTCAGGGTTTTGAGTAGATGCAAGCACAACACCAGGAAGAGAGACAGACAGAATTGCACTGAGTAATTGTGGCTTGGGACATCTGCAAAACCAAACCTTCTGCGGTAATTTGATCTTTCCTGGATCTTGCCCAGCCTCTGATGATGTACTGAAGCAGGTCACCGGGCCCCTGAGCCGCCTCTTGTAGTGACCCACTCTACACTCCTCTTCACAATGGCCTTCCATCCTCTCCCATGGGCTCCTGTACCAAGAAGGGGCTGCAGTGCAGTCCTAAGTTCCCCATTCCGCCCCTCTACCAGAGGTGCAGTGCACTCATCAGATTCCCTGTGGGTCCCTCAGGATATTCCTGAGACATACTGAAACCCAGGAATCTCCTTTGGTACAATTTTGTCTCAAACAAGATGTATAATAGGCTTCTTAAACTCCTTTTCAGCATCGTGTGGCAGAAAGAGGGATTAAGCTATGATGTAGAATATGCAGGTTTCAAGCTTCATACCTCAACTAAGTTACTATGTAACAATGGACAAAGGATTTAATTCTTTCTCTTCACTAACATTTCTCCTGGCTAAATGAGAGAGCTGATAGGAGCATTAAATGAGATGATGGCTGTGCACCTAGCTTGAAAATTAAAAGGCATGTTTTATAATCTTGGACCACAACATCAACATGTGGCCCATAAGAATAATAATAACAGCTAACTTTTGGGCCCTTACTATGTTCCAGGTACTCTTCACACCTTATCTCTTTTAACTTTCATGGTAACCCAATGAACTTCGTGCTATTATCATTCTATTATTATCCCACATTATTATAGAGACTTCTAATAGTTAAATTTTTTTCCTAGTCTTCCAATTCTGTGAGAGAGCCAGTTTTCAAATCTTGGCCCACTTCTGAGCCTGCACTCTTGAGCAGCACACTATGCTATTTCTCAATAATGAAGTAATTAACAATAATAATAATAAACTACCTGAAAGATTAATGTTCTGTTAATCTGACAATGAGGGGATATGATGGAGGGTCAGCTATCAGTGTACATTTTGTAGAAATAGTTCTGGAGCCATAGCACTGTTTCTCAAAGACTTGAATCTGAATAGATCTCGTTTACTGGTGTCTAGGGCTCTGTCTTTGCCTGGAGGCTCTGGAATGGATTGGCTGATATAGTTAGGTCTTTTCTAGTCCTATGATTCCTGGTAAGTGTTTTCACAAAACAGAGGCTACATCTGTTTGTTTCCACTAATTGAAGAAACTTCACTTCTTTGTTTGGTTCTGTTTCAGAATGGGGCTTTTAAAGTAACAGCTGTGACCTCACTAACATAAACCAATGGAATAAGTCAAGGAAACCAAGACTCAGAGAGAGGCCAGAGGTTGGGAATTGTAATCAGGCTCTCAGAGCAGGAGTGATAACTCAAGTGTGCAAGACAGCAAAGAGCAGAGCCCACCTACATCACATATGTGATAAGCTCCATTCTCTCTGTTTAGTGGAATCCCAAGGGGTGGGGGAAAGGTCTGAATTGATAATTGGTAATTGAATTAAGGATTTAAAGACATACAGCTCACTTTTTGGGTTGCACCTTTTCCTGATGTCTACCTGGGCATTTCTTCCAAAATATTTAGGTGAGATTTGTTACCTACCAGGCCCAGTGCAGGTCCTGGGGACCAACTGCTGAAGGGCAGACCCAGTCTCTGCTCTCATGGTGCTGACAGTCTAGTGAGTCAGCCAAGTGCCTGGTGGCACCACAGCCACACTGTTCTAAACATCTGGAGTGTTTGCTTTCCAGGCCTTGCTTGAATTACTCGGCTATATGTTAATTGTTCAAAGCAGGATGCAACATTTCCTTCTCAGTTCACATATAAATACAGCTCTCCACAAATGACACAAGCACCTATAAGAGTTAGCAGAAGATTTAAATGCCCATTTGCTAACTTTATTTTCGTGTATGTGCTGCAAGTGTCAGTTCAGGTTTTGCTGGTCAAACACACCTTGTAATGGGCTTTGGTAATTTAACTCCTAGGAATGGCTTGGTTACAGAACCCCATAAAAGTTTATTGACTTCTGCTTGCTGGCTTAGGTTGTAGGTTAGAATGTACCTCAGAAATTAGCTTCACTCAGTTTAATAACTTCATTACAGAGCAGTTTGCATGCTCTTAAGCACTTCCTAATATATTTTTAACACCAGTTTGTAGCTATCATGAGCTGTTTCTGTGTAGTCAGAGAGGCAGGTTGGCTCCTTTAAATGGCCAAGATTTTTTTTAAATGTCCCTGAAACAGGTTTCTCCTCGTAGTGTCCAGGTTGTTGAGGACCTTTGCTAGTAATATAGTTAGGGTAACAATTTGAATACTCTAGCCAACTTCAGTGCTATAAAAAGATCACTGTGTTAGTCATCGCTTTTTCTAAGGAAGAATAAGTAGTGATTGCTCATAGCCATTTGAAAATTATATTTATGGTTTACATAAAACCAAAGGTAATAGATGTTGATGAATATTGATAGCCATTAATTAGTATGTATCTATCATCAAATAAACTCAGTTTTCTCCCTATGCCTAAATAGGGTGTTTTAGGAAGAATATTAACCCTTTTGTGATTCCCTAAGACTTGTTGTTACACCTAACTAACGAACTGTACATAATCTGGTGACATCTACTAAGCTAACTACTTGCTCTTCTGTTAGTGCATTGGAACCTTCAACTTCTGAAAAGGTGATTTTAAAAATAAGATGAATAATTGTTCTTTAAATTATAAATACATGGTACTTTTGAAAAATATATGTTAATATGTGAATAGGTACCAAAATGTTAATAGTAGTTCTCTCCAGGTGGTAGGAACATGAATGAATGAATTTTTTAAAATATGTTTTTAAATTTTAGAATATATATAATATATACTATATATAAATATATATATATAATATATACTTTATATTATATATATAAAGAGAGTGATCACATTCTTCAATATTATTTTCACTTATTTTACACTAATTATATAATAAATTTTGAAATATTTTCAATTTTGTATTCTTTCTGAATACAAATTTTGTGGGCTGCAGAGTGTTCTGTTCTAAAGATTAACTACTAACCAGTTCCTTATTGTTAGGTATATGGATAGTCCCTGGCTTTTATGATTGTACTAATGCTTGTGTATGTACAATTTTGTGTACCTATTTTCTGTACAAGTTTTGTGGTATTTCCTAATGGGAATGTCTTTAAAATGGAGTTGCTAGATAGAGTGCTTGCCTCTGGTGCTTCTCTTTTCAGCCCTGACCTTGTCTGAGGATTTCCTCTGTGGCTGTGCAGTACAAGGTTGCTGGGATCTACAGTGTAGTCCTTTGGACCTCTCTCTACCTTTGCTTCCACCATTTACACATACTCATCTTGCATTCCATTGCCTTGGGGCTGCTTTATTATTTGTGAGAAAGGGCTCTGGAAGGTTTAGCTAGGTAGAGTTCACTGTGTCTTAATCAACCAGATAGAAATATCAGTGCCATCCCTGCTATCTTGTTGGTTAGTTTATGTATTATTCTTACTAATTATCAGCATGTCCTTAGCTCAAGCCCGCAAAAGGTTCTAAAGAACTAAAAATTAGGCTCCTCTACGGAATTTTCAAATCCTAACAAAAAGACTGCCTATTCTGTCCACAACAACAATATTGACAAATATTTAAAATAACAAACATAATAATAGCTAACAAAAATTCCAGTGTGCCAGACTTGCATTATCTAACCTGACCCTTAAGAAAGGAATTTCCTTAGAAATTAATTTCAAGATACTCTTTTGACTGGGAGTGTGTGTGTGTGTGTGTGTGTGTGTGTGTGTGTGTGTGTGTGTGTGTGTGCATAATTGCTTAATTGGTTTCTTGGTCCCAGGAGAATCTCTTTATTGATTTTCATTTGTTTTCTGTCTCACCTGATAGGGTGGGAGTGGTGGCAAGGAGAGTTTAAAATCTACACCTATTTTGTTAAAACTGTTTTGTGCATTAAAAAAACTGAGAACTGGAAAGGTTAGGAGACTCTCATGTGGTGAATTTCATGGTAAGGATTGAGCCTAAACGATCTTCAGTATGCTATCCGCTAGTCACAGTAGACTACATTTAAATTAAGTGAAATTTAAAATTTAGTTCCTTAGTCATTGTAACCACTTCATAAGTGTTTTATAACCACATGTAGTTAATGGCTACCATATTGTTACAGAAATTGCTAAAGAAATGTTGTAGAACATTTCTATTATTGCAGAAAATTCTAGTAGACAGCTTTACTTTTTAACCTCCAATCTAATACTGGTTCCATGGTTCCACTGTAGTCTCTATGAAACATTTTTCACAGCCACAGAATGCTTCCAGAGCAACCTGGCTTCTTGTAACTTTGTGTGCAGACCTTCTAAGAGCAATGCATTATTGTATTCCAAAGCCATACCTAGGATTATTAAAGCATATTGTAATGTCACTGTGTTTAAATTACCCACACTGGATGCACAATTACCACCTTAGGTCTTTTAATATACACATCCCTTAATTTTGCATTCTTCTTAAACATATCAATTTGCACTTAACCATAAATAATAGAGTGCTTAGCTCATACATATCAATGAGAATCCCCTTCAGAAGTGAAAAATTGCTTGCTTAATACCAAGGAGTATTTTTGAGAACATCAAATCCCTTGACAGATGCTTGTTGCCGCAAGGATTAATTTTCTTCTGCTTGTAACTAAAAGAGCATCAGTTGCATTTCGCTATTTAACGATATTGGAGGAGAAAGTTATAGCAAAATGATTTACAAATAGTAATTGCATTTCTCAGCTTACCTATTTCCATAAATTAGCACAAAAACTTAATCTGGATTTGGATATCAGGCCCAACAGTACCAATGTCTGTATCTTCACCAACCACACAAGAAGATGTTTGCCTTTGTACTAGGTAAACAGGTATCAGAGTTGTTTCATGCCCTGACATTCACATCTTTTTCCACTTGGTTGTGACTTTACCCATTGGCAAGAGAGACATTTGTCTAGAAGTTGTGATTTCAGGGGCTTGAATGGCCACCATTATCTTCATTACTGGTTGGTGCCTGGAATTCCACTGCTAAATAAACTTTCTTCCTATTAAAATGAAAATATCTCTGGAGTAAGGTAATATTATTACTAGAAGATGATATTTCAGCTAGGACTTGAAGGATGTGTATCAATTTTCTAAGTGGAAATTGGGAAGAGAGGACAGAGGTGTGATAAGAGCATTCCAAATCAAAAAAAAAAAAAAAAAATGGGCAAAGACATAGTAGTTTTTCTGGGGACAGTGATTTTTGTGAAACTTAAGGTATGTAAAGGATAGCACTGAAAATGAAATTAAAGAAATAAGTTAAAGCCAGAATAAGAAAGGCCCTGATTGCATTTATAAGGCTTTTGGACTTTAGTTTGCAAGTAGGAAGGGCATTGCAAGAATTTTCAGCAGAGGAACAATGTGAAAAAGCTTTGTACATGTGGAAAGTTTCTCCAACAAAAATATGAAGGCTAGATGGGAAATGAGTGGTACCTGAGGAAGGGATACCAGTTAGACGCTTGTTGGTAAAACCAAAGTAAGAGATTTCAAATGTCAGAACAAGATGGTGGCAGTGGCATTGGAAATGAAAAAGTGCACAGGGATTCAGGAGACATTTGGAAATTATCCAACCTTCCCTCCTTCAGCTATTTTAATATAAATGATTCAGAGTCCAGTCCCTGAGACCTTTCCAAACTTGCACGTAGAGCACCCTTCTCTTATTATGCTTAGACTTAACTGCGGCTCCCACCTCCCTAATTTAGCCCAGTAAGTACATGGTATTCTGTGTTGATCCCTACCTTTTCTCCTGCCTGTGCCCCATCTCCTCAGCTAATATTTAAGCTTCTAGAAGTCAGAAACCTTGGATACCTTCCTTTATCATCCTCTACAGACAAAGAAACAATTGAGATGAAAGGAGTCTGAGATAGTGTTTACCAAATCTGAAAATCACCTCGAGCTTTTGAGAAATAAAGGCTCTTTGATCCCAGCTATGGAGCTTCAGATTAACTAGGTCTAGGATGGGATCTAGATATTTGTTTTTTATTTTTGTTTTTTTTACTTTCAGATGATTCTGATGGCCAGTCTGTTCTGTTAAACTATGGGCAGGGTTTCTAATTCTGACCTTAATCTTGTCTGACTGTGTGGTATTAGTCAAGTCACTTAACTTTCAGGGTCTCAAATTTCCTCATTTGAGAAATTACAGTATTGAAGTAGATGATGCTAAGGTTGGTTGCATCCGTCAGTCACGGAGTTTACCTAGATGAGGTTACTTCCTGGGTCATAACTAATTCCTCATCCTGGGAGTAGAGTGTGTATTACTTTTCCCTGACTGTATTACCTTGCGGTCCTTCATACCAGTGGTCCCTGTCACACTCCATGGAGAGGTCCTCTTGCCTGGGGATTCTCCCTGTGGGCTGCGTGGGCACACAACCGGAGAAAACTAATGGCTGGTACCGTCGCCCACAGGCAAGCGTGGTCGAGAGGCCTCTGTGGAGCACAGATGGTGGTAGGTGGCTGAAGGTGTGTGGGGGGCTCTCTTCAGAAGCCTGTGGGCCAGCATCAGCTGTGCCATGCCTCTTGCCAGCTTTTCGCCTACGGATCCTCCTTGGTTCCTGAACCACGCCTCAGGTGTGCTATAAGCTTTGTGATTCATTAGAAAATTTTGCTGTGCCCTCTTCCTTGATGGGGAGCTAGTAGGAATTTTCCTATGCTAGCTTGACAGCCAGCTCCCTCTTACTTAACCACTATGGATAAAGAGTCATTGAGGCTCAGTATTTAAAAAAATATTTTTTCTCTGTTTTCCCTTCCTGACTGTACTTCATGGGAAGAAGCTGTTTGTGGAGCCATTAGTGCTGAAGTGGGCTGCATCCTCTCCCCCGACACCTTCACTCCCCACCCCCATCTTCCCACAAGTTCTCAGAGGATGTACAATGCAGGGAGGGGGAGACCTTTAATAAATATCTTAAGCTCTCTGAATAGCATTCCCAGAATAGGGTAGGTGTAGCAGGGTGGAGAGTAGAAAGAGGGATGAAAAACTAAAAGAAAGGACTGAGAAGGAGAATCGAGAACAAAGACTGTCAAAAAGCAAAATGTTGGGCCCAATACCTGACATACTTCCTAACTGGTAGCCTAGTTGGATTTTGCCTGGCATCTGAGGCTATAAGGCTGAGGCAGACAGACACTGCCCCTGCCCTCACGTGGCTTGGGGTTGAGTAGGGAAACAGATTGCATCAAATTGCCACCCAAATGCATCATTATCAATGACACTATGTGCTAAGAAGGAGGGTACTAGCTGTTATGAAAGCATAAAACGGGGGGCTCTGGGCTAGTCTGGGGAGCATGGAAAAGCTTTCCTGAGGAAGGTACATTTGGGGAGAGACTTGAAGGATGAGTAGATACGCAGTAGACTTGAGGGCCAAAGTGGGAGTTGAAGTATTCCCAGAGGAGTGAACAGGAGACTGAGTAAGTGGATTTTTCAGCCAGTGTCAAAGAGGATAGGAGGGAGGGCAAGATTGCTTGATTCTTTGCTTCCTTTCATATACATTCCAGAAGGAATTTACTGAAGGGGGCTGTCTTAATACTTCTCATCAAACCCAGGTAAATGTGGACTTGAGTTTATGCTTTGAAGTGGCGGCAGTCTGCTCTGGAAAACGGGCAGTAAGCCAGTTTCTGTGCAAAAGCTGTAAGCCCACAGAGCCCAGCTCTTACTTTTCTGGAAAATTCTACCACACTGTGAGTTGGAGTGGCAGCTGCTGCCCTGAAGATTGTGTCCATGCCAGACAGTTTTACTTATATCCCTGGACCCCAAATACAAGCAAGCATGGACTGGCACAATTTTAAAGCAAAATTACAACCCAATAATGGAAAGTGGATGGATGGGTGTAGAATGCTATCGATTCTAAAGAGATCTCTGCTTCTTTCTGTAGTGCTTTAAACTTTGCAAACCTTTTCTACATCTATTTTATTTTCATTTGATAGCTACACACCATCTCCCTTTTATAGGAGACAGAACCATGTTATGGAGAAATTAAATGACCTATCAAAGTTCACAGACCATATTCTTCACAGTTTTCCTCATTGATTCTTATTCAGGACTAACCCTCTAGGATCAAAACCTTCCATTTCAAAAAAAATGGTAAGAAAAGTGAAATCAGAAAATCCAGAAAGACAAATCTAAGACAAGGTTTAGTATAATTTCTTACATGTTCTCTACCATCTCAATGCCTATATAATGAAATTTTATATTCTCAAGAATAATCCCATGCTGCCTTGTAAATCATTGAAGAAAGATTTAATTTAGTTCAGGCCCATTAAGTGTATTTTATTGGACTCTGAATCACTGGTATGGGATACTTATGACAACTCTTAGGAGGCTAGAATATCACAATAAAAATAAAAAATCAGTTTTTCAGCTTTTTTGTATAAACTGTTGATCACTATACTAGTCCAATGCCAGAAACTGATAAACACACCCAGAAGCAGTCCAGATGTTGGAAATGCCAGGGGCTCCTTGACTAGTCTGCAATCCCTTATTCAAAATTATGACTTTTCTAGACCATCTTTAAAGTAGCAAAGTGCACACAAGTGAGAGATCTATGTATTTCCATGGAGCAGTGAAAGAAATAGCTGTCTCCTAAAGACAGCAAGTTTTCATGGCTGTAACGTACAATAAAGGCTTAAGAGATTGTATCATCCCTTTTGCTGTTGGAACTTGAATTTTTATATTAAAGGAATACCTGAGTTTTACAAAATTGATAAACCTTTAGCCAGACTCATCAAGAAAAAGAGGGAGAGGACTCAAATCAATAAAATTAGAAATGAAAAAGGAGAAGTTACAATGGACACCACAGAAAAACAAAGCATCCTAAGAGACTACTACAAGCAACTTTATGACAATAAAATGGACAACCTGGAAGAAATGGACAAATTCTTAGAAAGGTATAACCGTCTAAGACTGAACCAGAAGGAGATAAGAAAACATAAACAGACCAATCACAAGTAATGAAATTGAAACTGTGATTAAAAATCTTCCAACAAACAAAAATCCAGGACCAGATGGCTTCACAGGTGAATTCTATCAAACATTTAGAGAAGAGCTAACACCTATCCTTCTCAAACTCTTCCAAAATATAGCAGAGGGAGAAACACTCACAAACTCATTCTACGAGGCCACAATCACCCTGATACCAAAACCAGACAGAGATACTACAGAAAAAGAAACTTACAGACCAATATCACTGATTAACATGGATGCAAAAATTGTCAACAAAATACTAGCAAACAGAATCCAACAACACATTAAAAGAATCATACACCGGGATCACAGGGAAGATGGCGGAAGAGTAAGACGCGGAGATCACCTTCCTCCCCACAGATGCATCAGAAATACATCTACACGTGGAACTCCTACAGAACACCTACTGAACTCTGGCAGAAGACCTCAGACCTCCCAAAAGTGCGCGAGGAGAGGGGATTAAGAGCACTGCTTAAAGGAGCTCCAGAGATGGGCGCGAGCCGCGGCTAACAGCACGGACCCCAGAGACAGGCAGGAAACACTAAGGCTGCTGCTGCCACCAGCAAGAAGCCAGTGTGCGAGCACAGGTCACTATCCACACCCCCCTTCCAGGAAGCCTGTGCAGCCTGCCACTGCCAGGGTCCCGGGATCCAGGGACAACTTCCCCAGGAGAACGCACGACGCGCCTCAGGCTGGTGCAACATCACGCTGGCCCCTGCCACCGCATCGTGCCCCTCCCTCCCCCCCGGCCTGAGTAAGCCAGAGCCCCCGAATCAGCGGCTCCTTTAATCCTGTCCAGTATGAGCGAAGAAAAGATGCCCTCCAGCGACCTACACGCAGAGGCACGGCCAAATCCAAAGCGGAGAACTGGGAGCTGTGCGAACAAAGAAGAGAAAGGGAAATCTCTCCCAGCAGCCTCAGGAGCAGCGGATTAAACCTCCACAATCAACCGGAGGTACCCTGCATCTGTGGAATACCTGAATAGACAATGAATCATCCCAAATTGAGGAGGTGGACTTTGAGAGCAAGATTTATTATTTTTTCCCCTTTTCCTCTTTTTGTGAGTGTGTATGTGTATGCTTCTGTGTAAGATTTTGTCTGTATAGCTTTGCTTTCACAATTTGTTCTAGGGTTCTACCTGTCCGTTTTTTTGTTTGTTTGTTTACTTTTAAAAAAATTTTTATCTTAATAATTACTAATTTTAATAACTTTATTTTATTTTATCCCCTTTCTTCCCTCCTTCCTTCTTTCCTTCCTTTCTTTCTCTCTTTCCTCTTTCTATTTTTTCTCTCTTTTATTCTGAGCCATGAGGATGAAAGTCTCTTGGTGCTGCAGCAAGGCATCAGGGCTGTGCATCTGAGGTGAGAGAGCCAACTTCAGGACACTAGTCCACAAGAGACCTCCCAGCTCCACGTAATATCAAATGGCAAAAATCTCCCAGAGATCGCCATCTCAACACCAACACCCAGCTTCACTCAACGACCAGCAAGCTACAGTGCTGGACACCCTATGTCAAACAACTAACAAGACAGGAACACAACCCCACCCATTATCAGAGAGGCTGCCTAAAATCATAATAAGTCCACAGACACCCCAAAACACACCACCAGATGTGGACCTGCCCACCAGAAAGACAAGATCCAGCCTCATCCACCAGAACACAGGCACTAGTCACCTCCACCAGGAAGCCTCCACAACCCATTGAACCAACTTTAGCCACTGGGAACAGACACCAAAAATAACGGGAACTACAAACCTGCAGCCTGCAAAAAGAGACCCCAAACACAGTAAGATAAGCAAAATGAGAAGACGGAAAAACACACAGCAGATGAAGGAGTAAGACAAAAACCCACCAGACCTAACAAATGAAGAGGAAATAGGCAGTCTACCTGAAAAAGAATTCAGAATAATGCTAGTAAAGATGATACAAAGTCTTGGAAATAGAATAGACAAAATGCAAGAAACATTTAATAAGGACCTAGAAAAACTAAAGATGAAACAAGCAATGATGAACAGCACAATAAATGACATTAAATATACTCTAGAAGGGATCAATAGCAGAATAACTGAGGCAGAGGAACGGATAAGTGACCTGAAAGATAAAATAGTGGAAATAACTACTGCAGAACAGGATAAAGAAAAAAGAATGAAAAGAACTGAGAACAGTCTCAGAGACATCTGGGACAACATTAAACGAACAACATTTGGATTATAGGGGTTCCAGAAGAAGAAGAGAAAAAGAAAGGGACTGAGAAAATATTTGAAGAGATTATAGTTGCAAATTTCCCTAATATGGGAAAGGAAATAGTTAATCAAGTCCAGGAAGCACAGAGTGTCACATACAGGATAAATCCAAGGAGAAACACACCAAGACACATATTAATCAAACTGTCAAAAATTAAATACAAAGAAACCATATTAAAAGCAGCAAGGGAAAAACAACAAACAACACACAAGGGAATCCCCATAAGGTTAACAGCTGATCTTTCAGCAGAAACTCTGCAAACCAGAAGGGACTGGCAGGACATATTTAAAGTGTTGATGGAGAAAAGCCTACAACCAAGATTACTCTACCCAGCAAGGATCTCACTCAGATTTGATGGAGAAATTAAAACCTTTACAGACAAGCAAAAGCTGAGAGAGTTCAGCACTCCCAAACCAGCTTTACAACAAATGCTAAAGGATCTTCTCTAGGGAAGAAACACAAGAGAAGGGAAAGACCTACAATAAAAAACCCAAAACAATAAGAAAATGGGAATAGGAACATACTTATGGATAATTACCTTAAATGTAAATGGATTAATTGCTCCCACCAAAAGACACAGACTAGCTGAATGGATACAAACACAAGACCCATATATATATATATATATATATATATATATATATATATATATATATGCTGTCTACAAGAGACCCACTTCAGACCTACAGACACATAAAGACTGAAAGTGAGGGGATGGAAAAAGATATTCCATGCAAATGGAAACCAAAAGAAAGCTGGAGTAGCAATTCTCATATCAGACAAAATAGACTTTAAAATAAAGACTATTAGAAGAGACAAAGGACACTACATAATGATCAAGGGATTGATCCAAGAAGAAGATATAACAATTGTAAATATTTATGCACCCAACATAGGAGCACCTCAATATATAAGGCAAATACTAACAGCCATAAAAGGGGAAATTGACAGTAACACATTCATAGTAGGGGACTTTAACACCCCATTTTCACCAATGGACAGATCATCCAAAATGAAAATAAATAAGGAAACACAAGCTTTAAATGATACATTAAACAAGATGGGCTTAATTGGTATTTATAGGACATTCCATCCAAAAACAACAGAATATTCATTTTTCTCAAGTGCTCATGGAACATTCTCCAGGATAGATCATATCTTGGGTCACAAATCAAGCCTTGGTAAATTTAAGAAATTTGAAATCGTATCAGGCATCTTTTCTGACCACAACACTATGAGACTAGATATCAATTACAGGAAAAGATCTGTAAAAAATACAAACACATGGAGGCTAAACAATACACTACGTAATAACGGAGTGACCACTGAAGAAATCAAAGAGGAAATCAAAAAATACCTAGAAACAAATGACAATGGAGACACGACGACCCAAAACCTATGGGATGCAGCAAAAGCAGTTCTAAGAGGGAAGTTTATAGCAATACAATCCTACCTTAAGAAACAGGAAACATCTTGAATAAACAACCTAACCTTGCACCTAAAGCAATTAGAGAAAGAAGAACAGAAAAACCCCAAAGATGGCAGAAGGAACAAAATCATAAAGACCAGATCCGAAATAAATGAAAAAGAAATGAAGGAAATGATAGCAAAGATAAATAAAACTAAAAGTAGGTTCTTTGAGAAGATAAATAAAATTGGTAAACCATTAGCCAGACTCATCAAGAAAAAAGGGGAGAAGACTCAAATCAATTGAATTAGAAATGAAAAAGGAAAAGTAACAACTGGCACTGCAGAAATACAAAAGATCATGAGAGATAACTACAAGCAGCTCCATGCCAATAAAATGGACAACCTGGAAGAAATGGACAAATTCTTAGAAATGCACAACTGCCAAGACTGAATCAGGAAGAAATAGAAAATATGAGCAGACCAATCACAAGCACTGAAATTGAAACTGTGATTAAAAATCTTCCAACAAACAAAAGCTCAGGACCAGATGGCTTCACAGAAGAATTCTATCAAACATTTAGAGAAGAGCTAACACCTATCCTTCTCAAACTCTTCCAGAATATAGCAGAGGGAGGAACACTCCCAAACTCATTCTATGAGTCTACCATCACCCTGATACCAAAACCAGACTAGGGTGTCACAAAGAAAGAAAACTGCAGGCCAATATCACTGATGAACATACATGCAAAAATCCTCAACAAAATACTAGCAAACAGAATCCAACAGCACATTAAAAAGATCATACACCATGATCAAGTGGGGTTTATCCCAGGAATGCAAGGATTCTTCAATATACGCAAATCAATCAATGTGATACACCATATTAACAAATTGAAGGAGAAAAAACATATGATCATCTCAATAGATGCAGAGAAA
Source organism: Pseudorca crassidens (assembly GCF_039906515.1). Lineage (NCBI taxonomy): Eukaryota > Metazoa > Chordata > Mammalia > Artiodactyla > Delphinidae > Pseudorca > Pseudorca crassidens. The sequence continues at coordinate 19,904,016 of NC_090309.1, read as the reverse complement.
GCTTTCGACAAAATTCAACACCCATTTATGATAAAAACCCTGCAGAAAGTAGACATAGAGGGAACTTTCCTCAAAATAATAAAGGCCATATATGACAAACCCACAGCCAACATCGTCCTCAATGGTGAAAAACTGAAAGCATTTCCACTAAGATCAGGAACAAGACAAGATTGCCCACTCTCACCACTCTTATTCAACATAGTTTTGGAAGTTTTAGCCACAGCAATCAGAATAGAAAGGGAAATAAAAGGAATCCAAATCGGAAAAGAAGAAATAAAGCTGTCACTGTTTGCAGATGACATGATACTATACATAGAGCATCCTAAAGATGCTACCAGAAAACTACTAGGGCTAATCAATGAATTTGGTAAAGTAGCAGGATACACAATTAATGCACAGAAATCTCTGGCATTCCTGTACACTAATGATGAAAAATCTGAAAGTGAAATCAAGAAAACACTCCCATTTACCATTGCAACAACAACAAAAAAAATATCTAGGAATAAACCGACCTAAGGAGACAAAAGACCTGTATGCAGAAAATTATAAGAACTGATGAAAGAAATTAAAGATGATACAAATAGATGGAGAGATATACCATGTTCTTGGATTGGAAGAATCAACATTGTGGAAATGACTCTACTACCCAAAGCAATCTACAGATTCAATGCAATCCCTATCAAACTAAGACTGGCATTTTTCACAGAACTAGAACAAAAAATTTCACCATTTGTATGGAAACAAAAAAGACCCTGAATAGGGCTTCCCTGGTGTCACAGTAGTTGGGAGTCCACCTGCCGATGCAGGGGACGCAGGTTCGTGCTCCGGTCCGGGAGGATCCCACATGCCATGGAGTGGCTGGGACCATGGGCCGTGGCCGCTGGGCCTGCGCGTCTGGAGCCTGTGCTCTGCAATGGGAAAGGCCACGGGGGTGAGAGCCCCGCGTACCACAAAAAAATAAAAGACCCTGAATAGACAAAGCAATCTTGAGAACGAAAAACAGAGCTGGAGGAATCAGGCTCCCTGACTTCAGACTATACTACAAAGCTACAGTAATCAAGACAGTATGGTACTGGCACAAAAAGAGAAATATAGATCAATGGAACAGGATAGAAAGCCCAGAGATATACCCACGCACATATGGCCACCTTATCTTTGATAAAGGAGGCAGGAATGTAGAGTGGAGAAATGACAACCTCTTCAATTAGCGGTGCTGGGAAAACTGGACAGGATCTTGTAAAAGTATGAGATTAGAACACTCCCTAACACCATACACAAAAATAAGCTCAAAATGGATTAAACACCTAAATGTAAGGCCAGAAACTATGAAACTCTTAGAGAAAAACAAAGCCAGAACACTCTATGACATAAATCACAGCAAGATCCTTTTCGACCCACCTCCTAGAGAAATGGAAGTAAAAACAAAAATAAACAAATGGGACCTAATAAAACTTCAAAGCTTTTGCACAGCAAAGGAAACCATAGACAAGACCAAAAGACAACCCTCAAAATGGGCGAAAATATTTGCAAATGAAGCAACTGACAAAGAATAAATCTCCAAAATTTAGAAGCAGCTCATGCAGCTCAATAACAAAAAAACCGCAAAGAATCCAATCCAAAATGGGCAGAAGACCTAAATAGCAATTTCTCCAAAGAAGATATACAGGTTGCCAACAAACACATGAAAGAATGCTCAACATCATTAATCATTAGAGAAATGCAAATCAAAACTACAATGAGATATCATCTCACACCAGTCAGAATGGCCATCATCAAAAAATCTAGAAACAATAAATGCTGGAGAGGGTGTGGAGAAAAGGGAACACTCTTGCACTGCTGGTGGGAATGTGAATTGGTACAGCCACTATGGAGAACAGTATGGAGGTTCCTTAAATAACTACAAATAGAACTACCATATGACCCAGCAATCCCACTACTGGGCATATACCCTGAGAAAACCATAATTCAAAAAGAGTCATGTACCAAAATGTTCATTGAAGCTCTATTTACAATAGCCAGGAGATGGAAACAACCTAAGTGTCTATCATCGGTTGAATGGATGTGGCACATATATACAACGGAATATTACTCAGCCATAAATAGAAACGGAATTGAGTTATTTGTAATGAGGTGGATGGACCTAGAGTCTGTCATACAGAGTGAAGTAAGTCAGAAAGAGAAAGACAAATACCATATGCTAACACATATATATGGAATCTAAGAAAAAAAATGTCGTGAAGAACCTAGGGCTAAGACAGGAATAAAGACATAGACCTACTAGAGAATGAACTTGAGGATATGGGAAGGGTGAATGGTAAGCTGTGGCAAAGTGAGAGAATGGCATGGACTTATATACACTACCAAACGTAAAACAGATAGCTAGTGGGAAGCAGCCGCATAGCACAGGGACATCAGCTCAGTGCTTTGTGACCACCTAGAGGAATGGGATGGGGAGTGTGGGAGGGAGGGAGATGCAAGAGGGAAGAGATATGGGAACATATGTATATGTATAACTGATTTACTTTGTTATGAAGCAGAAACTAACACACCATTGTAAAGCAATTATACTCCAATAAAGATGTAAAAAAAAAAAAAGGATCATACACCATGTTCAAGTGGGATTTATCCCAGGATTCTTCAATATACGCAAATCAATCAATGTGATACACCATATTAACAAATTGAAGAATAAAAACCATATGATCACAGCGAAGGAAACCATAAACAAGACGAAAAGACAACCCTCAGGAGAAAATATTTGCAAATGAAGCAACTGACAAAGTATTAATCTCCAAAATTTATAAGCAACTCATGCAGCTCAATATCAAAAAAACAAACAACCCAATCCAAAAATGGGCCGAAGACCTAATAGACATTTCTCCAAAGAGGAGCTACAGATTGCCAACAAACACATGAAAGGATGCTCAGCATCACTAATCATTAGAAAAATGCACATCAAAACTACAATGAGGTAGCACCTCACCCCAGTCAGAATGGCCATCACCAAAAAATCTACAAACAGTAAATGCTGGAGAGGGTGTTGAGAAAAGGGAACCCTCCTGCACTGTTGGTGGGAATGTCAATTGATACAGCCACTATGGAGAACAATATGGAGGTTTCTTAAAAAGTACAAATAGAACTACCGTATGACCCAGCAATCCCACTACTGGGCATATGCCCTGAGAAAACCATAATTCAAAAGGAGTCATGTACCTCAATGTTCATTGCAGCACTCTTTGCAATAGCCAGGATAGGGAAGCAAGCTAAGTATCCATCAACAGATGAATGGATGAAGAAGATGTGGCACACTTATACAATGGAATAGTACTGCAATTTTCTTGAGTAATATATTTTTCAACCCAGATAATTACAGCCTTCAACAACTCGATATAGCCTATGAGGTAAACAGGTTTTCAGAGGGGAGCTTCCTTAAGAAAATATAATTTACAGAAAATCGAACAAAGTATGGAGGGAATATTGACATGACAACAGTTGCTTCTGCTTACCAAAGGACTTAATAATTAAATGCCAGCTACCCTGGTATATTTAGATGATTGTTTATGAGAATTGGAGGGAATGGGTAAGTGGAGGGAAAAGAAATGCGCTTGCAAACTATTGCCAAGGAAATTTATATTTGAAAGTATAAAATCCCCTCCCCCAACAAATACAAGCTCATAATTACATGCAAGTTCTCAACCCAGTCTTTCATGTAATGTGAGGTGCCCCTCTAGTAGACATGGACTATTTTGTTGTCAGTAGAATGACATAGGTTTCAATATGATGAGAAATCATTAATCTAGGAAAATGAGTTTATATCTAACAGCAAGAAAGGGAGCCTCTCTATTTCCCCTTTATCCATGTAAGATTGAGAATATCTTTGTAGAGTATGCAGTGGTGACAGTAGTGATGGGATGTGTGTATGTTTACACTGAGACTAGGAAATGTCCTCAGTTTGTTAGATCCAATTATATAAAGTAGTGATGAGAAGAAGGGTCTTCCGTTCACAGATAAGACAATGAGCAAGTTTCTTTATCCTCAAAATGTCACTTTTCTTTTTCATAAAATGGAGATATGAGAAATAACCACTTCAGAGGGTTGTCTTGAGTGGTAAGTAACACAGGGGTATAGAGTAAACACTAAATAAATATCTTTGAGAAAATCCCATCTAAGGATTAGTTTAAAATGGAATGGTTTAAAGCCTTGGAGGGTCTCATCTGGCAAATGTTTGGTATCAGACTGATCTATAAGAGAATTGTTTTGTGAATGCTCTCTGCCTTGTAAATGGAAGGCTACCCCTTTTAGATTGGATTCCACTGTAATATGAATCACAGAGGACCACTGGGGAAAAGACTTTTTGAAATAGCATCGGTTACGTCTTATCAGCAAGTAACATGTTGATGTATAATTACTTATCATTACCGCAATACATCATTTCAGAAAGTATTTCCCAACTGCTTCTTTTCCCCTTATAAATGTATTATTCATATCTATATAAATAACGGTTCACTGAATTCATTTAAAGAAATCCATTGATTCTAGTAAGTTATTAGACACATGTAACTGTCACTCAGGCAATAATCTTGAAATGCCCCACTCAGGATTTCTGGAAACTAACTCCAGGGATGAAGGATGAACAAAAATACCATTCCATCTGTTAGCCAAACTGACTGCACCAAATAATTTGGAACTTAATTACAGAGTTGGTTACATTTTCAAAATGTGATTTACAAAGGCTGGAAGTTTTATTTAAATCTCTTCATGCTTATTTCCTTTAAGGACATCAGTGGTGGTTACAAATTGCAGTTTTAGAACCATTGGCTGTTAAGGACCCAAGGGTTGGGATCCAGGGTTAGGATTAGGGTAAAGCAGGAAATGGGAAAAACTGTGGGCTCCCTCTGCTCTCCACCTTTTCTCTGCCCTTTCTTCCGTCGTGAACTAGCTGTGAACAACTCCACGTTTTCACTTGCAAATAGACTGTCACATAGAATCTCAGACACCCAGTTAAATTTGAATTCAGGTGAACAAAAGGTGTTTCTTAGTATAAGTATGTCCCATGCAATACCTGAGACATACTTACACTAAAAATAATTTATTGTTTATCTGAAACTCAAATTTAACTGGATGTTCTGTGTTTATATTTACTCAATCTGGCAACTCAACCTACAAGACAACTGTTCTGTCAAGATATTTGTTTGAAAAATAGTATCATAATTACTCTTTCTAAAGACATAGTTATTTTAATTGAGAAATCCTAAGACCAAACTCTTCAAGATCTCCAAAAATGAACCTCTTTTGGTGGTACTTTGGGTACATTTGAAAGATGGTTAGAGAGATGTTTCAGTTGGGAAAGCCTTTCTGTAGTACTTAAGTTTAGAACATAGAGGTGACATTGATTCCTTGCACTCACAAGCCTGGTGGAGGGAAAGAGGAAGGAAGGAAGAAAATAAGATTAACCCCAGTAACTGTTGTGTTTTATTGTATTTTCTATTTTTAATTTAATTTTTATTTTATATTACAGTTGATTTACAATGTCGTGTTAGTTTCAGGTGTACAGTAAAGTGAATTTGTTATACATATACACATATCCATTCTTTTTCAGATTCTTTTCCCATATAGGTTATTACAGAATACTGAGTAGAGTTCCCTGTGCTATGCAGTAGGTCCTTGTTGATTATTTATTTTATATATGGTAGTGTGTATATGTTAATCCCAATCTCCTAATTTATCCCTCCCCTCACCTTTCCCCTTTGTTAACCATAAGTTTGTTTTCTATGTCTGTGAGTCTGTTTCTGTTTTAAAATAAGTTCATTTGTGTAATTTTTTTTAGACTCCACATATAAGTGATAGCATATGATATTTGTCTTTGTCTGACTTATGTCACTTAGTAAGATAATCTCTAGGTCCATCCCATGTTGCTGCAAATGGCATTATTTCATTCTTTTTTATGACTAAGTAATATTCTTTATTTTCTATTTTTAATCATAAATATTAACAGTGTGGGTGGAGAGGGAAGAAAGTTAACTTGCCAACTGACCCTTTCAGTTTCTCAAGTCAAAATCCATAGAATCGTTCTTGACTCCTCTATTTCTTTCATATTCCAGATCCAATCCAACAGTAAATGTTGTCAACTCTATCTTCAAAATATAGCCAGAAACTGTCCACTTCCTCCACTGCTAACAATTTGGTCCAGGATGCCATAATTTCTTACTTGAATTATTGCAGTAGCCTCCTTCCCTGGTTTCTCTCAGCTTCGACCATTGCTCTTTTCAGTTTACTCTGCACACAGCATCCTGATTCCTCTTGTTGAAACCTAAGTCTGAGATGTCACTTCAAACCCTTCAGTGGTTTCCATCTCACCCAGGTAAAGTCCTAAGAGTGGCCTGTAGGACAGCCCGGAACTCCTTCATTGTACCACTCTGAGCTTAACTCCTACAATGCCTCCCATCACCCTTTTCCTGCCACACTGGTCTTCCACTGTATCAGACACATCACTGCCAAGGAGACTTTACAGTTCTGTCCTCTCTGCTTGCAGCAAGTATCTGCATGGTTTGCTCCCTTGGCTCCTTCAAGGTTTCATTCAAATATTTCATTCACAGTAATTGCAACCCTCCCCACTCCCTTTCTTATTTTGTTCTTTTCTTCATGGCATGCATCATTGCTTATACTCTATCTTCTCCTTGCTTATCTTGTGATTGCATGTCTTTGCCCTAGAACGTAAGCTCCGTGAAGCTTCTAAATTTTATGTTGTTGCTCTTGTTTATTTTTGTCATCGCTGTATCCCAGTGCTTAGTGCCTGCCATATGCAAAGTGCTCCCTAAATATTTGTTGGTGAATGAATGAACCATTAACAGTTTTTAACAAATTTGCTATATGGATTAAACACCTAACTGCAAATAGCAGAATCATGGGAGAATGAGACATAGGACTGGTATGTTGTGATGGCAGTGTCATATTCTGCAGAAGATCCAGGGCATCATGGCAGGACATGGAAAAGACCAAGACAATAAGGGAGCAGGTAGATAGGCAGGTCAATATGAGGACTTTGAATACCTAAGGAAGTAATAGGGACACTTTACAATTTCACCAAGTAATGTCCTTTTGCAATATTGGATTCCAGAAGTATTCATTTGTCTCATAACTGTGCATCAATAGTCTCCACTGTGGGCCTCCTTTGTCATCACCAAGGATCCGGGAAGACAATAAGATCATTAAAAGTCTGATCTTCTCTGGGATATGGGGATCACTTCCACATTGTCCCATGGCCACCAGTCCCCTGAGGGTCTTTCTCCCACACTGCTTCTCCCTCTTGTCTTCTCCTCTGTGCTCCTCTAATCTCAATTCCCAGGCCTCTTACAACATTGCTTCCAGGAAGATTCTCTTAAAGAACAAATCAAGCCATATCACTGGCCAGCTTTTAGACTGCCATTTTCTCCCCGTTGGGGATGAGGTCCAGCTCACCCTGCCTCCCCATCCTTGTTTCTCTTCAGTCCTTCCTCTAGCTAGCCACCCTGAGCCTTTGCTCAGTATGCATGTCCCTTTACCACTCTCTAGAATGGCCTTCATTGCCTCAAGAACTTCTCAGCTCTCAAAACTCAACTTTCAAGCAGCTTGGCTTAGTGAATTTTTAAGATTTCTCCTGAAATCATTTATTAGTTTTTCCTCTAGGATCTCATAGCTCCTTACACAGACCTCTGGCACAGCACTTACCATATTAGAATGTTTTGTTGGTATATCTCCCCCAGCAGACTGGGGGGCACACCTTTGTGTCTCTTCCACCAAGTATAGCATATAGAAGGTGTATGGTAAGTGCATATTAAATGAGTTACTTTGGAAACTTCAGAGAAACCTAGTCTTGCTCCTGAGCATATTGTTCTCTATAGCTGCTAGCTTTGCTTTTCTTGGTCCTTCATAAGAACCTCCCCCAAATCAAACCCCATGACCTCTTGTTCATGTACAGATGTGTTGGTTGAACCCTGCCCCAGAGCTGGAAGGGGCAAAGGGTTTTTCCAATGGTAGCTCTTTTGTTAATGTTACATACCACAAGGAAAGATAATCATCGACCTCTGCTTCCTCTCAGGATGTGCCACATTGGTCAAATCGTGTCATTATGTGTTGTCAGGCTTTGAGAGAATGCATCCTTCATTTAAATTTTTTGCATGATTAAAGTCATTCAATTACCATTCAATTTAATTAAATGGCTTTTATGATTTAATTTTAGTGAGGGGAAAAATGATCCATCATTAAAATGATGACTGAATGATTTTTTTTTAATTATTGCTGTAGATAACAGGAAAGAGCCTTTGAGATAAGTTTTGTAATAAAAAATCCTTCTGGTAGTCAGGATAGTCAGTAAAATGTGTTATCGGTAATGAAAAAGGAGTTGTTGATATTGTTAATTAATAAGTGATGAATTAGCGTGGAACCTGACACCTCATTTACCCCAGTAACACTACCCCGGGAAATTATGGAGAATATTAGGCTGTCACTCTTTACAAAATTTTTCCTTGAAAGAGAGAGCAAGAGCAAGAGCTAGAGTGAGAGAGACAGAGAGAGAGATAGAGAGAGAGAGAGAGAGAGAGAGGGAGGGAGGGAGAGAGGGAGGGAGGGAGGGTGAGAGAGAGAATAGGGATATGGAAGCTTTTAAAGTAAAAATTCTAAATTGTACTGTAGCACTCAAGCAAAACTAATTGGTTAAAGAAAATACATGGTCTTCATCTACATTAAGGCATGTTGTAGAAATATCAGAATTTATTTAATAGCATATATTTTTCCCTCTTTTAAAAAATTAAGAATGGGTACTTTAAGTTGTATGTCATAATATTTTCTTCGTTGTGAATTTCATTAGGAGATTTTTTTCTGCAACATCCTTCAGGATGCTGAATACTAACTTGGTAATAGAGGAAAAAAAATTAGGCAATTAATGTTGGGATTCTTTTTTAAGGAAAACTATTCTAAGTGTGTACATTTTTAGTATAGCTTATTGGAATTTTTGTTTTTCTAATCCAGGAAAAAGATAATCTTATAACTGAGAAATGCTTGGTCATTTGGCTCTCGGTTCTGACACTAATTCTCTGACACAGAGTATTCTGCAATTCCATTCAATTCTGACATTACCTGGGATTAACGCAGACCCCAAGTTGAGGGCAAACTCCTTCACAAGACCATCTACACTCAGACACCAGCTGCAAGTCTCAGGGCCACCTGCACTTCTGACCAAGTGGCCAAAACATTGTGTGTTCCCACAACTTCCCCAGGTGCAATAATTTCCTAGAAGAACTCACAGTATTCACTGAATGTGCTACACTTAAGATTACAGTTTTATTATGAAGGATATACCTCACGAACAGCCAAATGGAGGAAACGCATAGGACAAGGCCTGGGAAGGGTGGGGACGCAGAGCTTTCATGTCTCTCCTTGTGGGATCGGGGCACATCACTCCCCCAGCACACTGATGTGTTCACCAGCCAGGAAGCTCTTGGTGTCCAGAGTTTTTATTGGGATTTTATTACATAGACGTGATTGATTAAGTCATTGGCCATGGGATTGAATTCAATCTCCAGTCCCACTTCTCTCCCTGGAGGTCAAGCTGGTGCAAAGTTCCAACCCTCTAATCATGTGATTGGTCTTTCTCATCACCAGCTCCCATCCTGAAACTATGTGGGAGCCCCACCAGGAGTTGCCTCATTAACAGAATAAAGACACTCCTATTACTAAGGAAAGTCCAAGGGTTTGTGAGGCCCTTAGCCAGAAACCAGGGACAAAGACTAGATATGTTTTTTATTACACCACAGACTTATTTTATAAAAATGTCTCAGATTTGGCTTTTTGAATGGTTATTAAATCAGTTGCAGTAATGTTTTCTAGGTATCTCCTATGTGCTTATCACCAGCCTTGGGAGGAGTTGGGGTCACGGAAGTATAAGGCATGGTGCCTATCTAAGGTCTATTTCAGGAGACCAGCTCAACAAGTGAAACACCCTAGTACTAAGAACTACCCAAGCTGAGCACTTTGCATCTGTGTTCACGTTGTATATCCTCACAGCAGCCTCATAAAGTAGTCCAGAAAGGTAAGTAAAAACACACCATTAGATTCAAATGCAGGTCTGTCCAATTCCAAGACTATAATTTTCCATCAATCCACATTATAATGTATACTGGAATTGAGTCATATTGAGAGGTAAAGGGCACTGGTGTTGTTAGTACAAGTTCAGAGAAAGGTAGCTCAGTGGGGGTGGGGAGAGTCGGGAGACTTGGCGGAAAATGTTGAACTTCAACAAGGCCTTGAAGAGTTTGTAGAAAATGGATCCCAAGAGGGGAAAGCAGGGTGCCTTCCTGATGAGAAGAACAAAGTGAGTACATGTGAGGCAGAAATAAGTTTGAGATATTCATGGATGGACTAAATTTCTTTCCTTGAATAACTCTGCTTATAGGGAACTCATCTTCCCTTGAATGTACCTGTTCCATATTGCATCCCTCCTTTAGTACAAGATTCTTTCTTGCCACCAGCTGAACCTGACATCTTGTCCTCAGAGCTCTCAGTTCTGCCCTCCATAGGACAGTCCCCAGAAGAGTGAAAGTTTCTCTCCTGGCCCTGAGAGTCTGCTTTCCACAGGGTAAACCAGCCCAGTCCTTACCCGCAGTCTTCAGACCACATGGTTCTGAGATCCTCTGTCACCGAAACTGTTGGAGTTTGGTGGTGGTTAAGAGAGTCTGTTGTGACATCAGAGAGATTGGGATTTGAAGTGCTACCTGCCATTCACTAGATATGGAAGTGAATTAATCTCTTGGAATCTCAGTTTCTTCTTCTGTGAAGTGAGGATATTGATAACTTCTTCAGAGATGGTGAAAATTATACAAAATAAGACAGTGCCCCCAACGTAGTAAGTATTCAATTTACATGATCTGTTACTAGGGTACTGTATCTGTTAGCATTGGCTGTATAAAAACAAAGAAACAAAAATCCTTAAATGTAATAGCTTGAAATTGAAAAGAAAGAAGTTTATTATTTCATGATTTTGTGTGCTGGCAGCTTGGGCCGGGCTCAGCTTCAGAGTTCTGGCGCTCTTGGGTGGGCTCCCTCAGGTGTAGGCCATCTGCTGTTTTTTTTTTGTTGTTGTTGTTGTTGATTGAAGTATAGTTGATTTACAATGTTGTGTTAATTACTGCTGTACAGCAAAGTAGTTCAGTTATATATATGTATATATATATATGTGTGTATATATATATATATATATATACATGCATTCTTTTTTTAAACATTTTTTTCCATTATCATAGGATGTTGAATATAGTTCTCTGTGCTATACAGTAGGACCTTGTTGTTTATTCATTGCCATCTGCTGTTGATTGAAGGTCTCACTCATGTGTCTGGTGGTTGGCTGGCTGCAGGCTGAGGTTCCAGCCAGATGTTCTTGTCATCCATCAGGCCAGCCTGGTCTAGTTCACATGATGAGGGCCTCAGGGTTCCCAGGAGCAGAAAAAGGACATGTCCTATTGTGCAAGTGCTTTTTAATGTCATGTTTGCTGCTGTCCCATTGGCCCAAGGAAGTCCAGAGTTGGTGTGGAAAAGGAATACCAAAGTCATGGATGAAGAAAGAATTATGGCTAATCGTATTATCTACCCCAGACTAAACTCCTCCTAAAAAAGCATTTTAAAGGCAGTAGTGAAGGATAGATGACTCTGTCAGAGACTGAATTTGTGTTATCTCTTGGCACATTAGTGACTTTGTACTTTACTGTGTGTATATGTGTGTGTGGATGGCTGTGTGTGGGTGGGTGCTTGTGTGCATAAGAGAGAGAGACAAAGATGAAGAGAAGAAGGAGATGGAAAACTTACAGCCAACTGAAATGTCCAACTTGGAAAAAAGATCACTGAATCAAGCAGCCTTGGTAGCCTCATGCCCCACCTGGGCAAGAGGAACAGAGGAAGGCCTTCCAGCTCGGGCCTGCCCACCTCCACTACCCTCTATGTGCTGGTGATGTAATGCAGATCAAGGGTACCAGACTTATTCCAGAGAGTTAGATTTATTTCACTTGTCTCTTCATGCTGTAAATATATGTTGAGTACTATCTCCAGGATAAGTACTGGTTTGAATGCAGCTGACGTTGAATGCTGGCACTGCTACTTTTTCTCCCTGTGATCATAGACACTCCCAGAAGTTCATAGCTTATATGAGCTTCAGCTTTCTTATCAATTTAAGGAAGGCACTAGATTTAGTGATTTTAAAGATATCTTCCAGCTGTAATACTATATAGTTTTACAATGCTATACTATTTCTTTTCTCCCTTTTCTTTTTTTAAATTTATTTATTATATCTGGCTGCGTTGGGTCTTCATTGCTGCGCGCGGGCTTTCTCTAGTTGCGGTGAGCGGGGGCTACTCTTTGTTGCGGTGTGCGGGCTTCTCATTGCGGTGGCTTCTCTTGTTGTGGAGCATGGACTCCAGGCGTGCGGGCTTCAATAGCTGCAGCACGCGGGCTCAGTAGTTGTGGCTCGAGGGCTCTAGAGCGCAGGCTCAGTAGTTGTGGCGCACGGGCCCAGCTGCTCCGCGGCATGTGGGATCTTCCCGGACCAGGGCTCGAACCCGTGTCCCCTGCATTGGCAGGCGGATTCTTAACCACTGTGCCACCAAGGAAGCCCCTCTCCCTTTTAATATTTACACATCTTTTGTCCTGACTCTTTAGCTCCCAGCTTGTTGCTTTGATGACATCACCAATGGGTAGAATGGAATACTGACCAAAATAAATTGGATCAATAGAGTCAGTTTCTGTGGAAGGAGGCTTTTCATGGTCCCTTACATCTTGTCACATAAGAGCCTTGTACATATCCTTGCCCAAGCAAGATACAGTGTTCTATGCACTGAGATTTCTGTGTCATGACCTGGTCTCCTGGGAGATTTGCTTGGTAAAATAGGAAGTTGTCCCAACTTAAGGTAGGGATAAGTGTCCCTTTCTACTTATACCTGTTTTATAACGGAGACATTTGTTAGATTTGGAATAGGAAGAATGGCATTAGCTATGGGATACTGGGCATTTGCTTACCCTCTCTGAATCTGTTTTCTCATCAGTTGAACAGTACCAACCTAAGTATTGATGTTATAAGGAGTAAATGACATAAGATTCTATAAATGCCAAGGTCAGGACCTATCTCTTTGTCTGACTTCAAACAATATTTGTTTTCCTCTCCTCCCTTTACCTCTTTGCAGAGCTGATCAAATGGGATCAGGTTTGCTGGCTGCAGCACTTGTAACTCTATAGTACAACACAGATAATGGATTATGATTACTGGCACCAGTCCATCCTCCAGGAGCCGGGAAGTACCAGAAGGTTTTCAGTGCACAGAGGTACCCAGCTGTGTTAGAGGCAGCTCTGGGGATGGACCCAGGTCTTTGCCTCCAGTCTAGAGCTTTGCCCACTGATACTTTCTGCTCACTTGTCTACTCACTGCCCTGAGGAGGTCAACATATAAGTGGGCCCATACATGTCACCTTAAGTTCTGGAGCCTTAAGTAATGCAATAGGGCATATACCCTCGATTTGAGCCCTATAAGGATGCGTACATTTAGATAAAATATTGCAGTGCAATCCACTTAGCATACCAGTGGAGTACCTAGCCTTGGCCCTTCTATAATCTTGTGCTGACCTTCCCTCTCTCTTATTTTTCACCTCTTGAAACAGAGAGCAAAGTTTCACTGGCAAAGGACTCTCAGGTATTTCTGAAAGGCATTTGGTGAACACACAGTGTTGTTTATTTCCTTTGGTGAGTTGATTTCCCTCCTTTGAAAGGTTTCTTTTTGAAATGCTGCACAGAAACACCATCATTTCTCTTTGCCTTCTCAAGAGAGCCATAAAATGTGATTGGCTATTAGCTGAAAAGCAACCTCTTGGCTCCACTGATCCAAGGGGATTTGGGATCCCCAGGGTGACCAGAGATAATTATACACAAGATATATTCAGAAATGTCCCTGAGTGCTCACTCAGGATCTGCATTGTTAAGACAGTGCATTGTCAAGACCCAGGCCATAGTTACAAGCTCATCAGAAATTCAAAGACTAAGTCCATCCAGCATGTTACATGCAAGACTGTTAAGTGATTCACTTCTGGAGGTGAAGTCATTGGAGCTCATAAAAAGGGCAGCTTATGAATCTGTGGAAATCAAGCCTATGTGGTCTTCCAAATCAGGCTTTGGGGATATGAAGGATGAGAGATGGGAATGAGAATCTTGTAAGTGGTTTTAATCTGAAATATACAAGTTAACTTTAAGCAGGAGGACTTGAGAGTAAGGGATCTAATCAAAGGTGTATGTCATTAGGTTGTTTTAAGAAGTTATTTTCTAAAAAGTGTACACTGGCGTCTATAGGCACAAAGAATCAAAGGGCAAGTAATGAGATAGACTTGTCACATGAGACCTACGCCCAAAAGGAGTAACCTCACAAATGCAACCCCAGAGATGGAACTTCCAAGTGTTTTCAATGAGTATAGTTTGATAGGCTAGGGATGTACCCTCTTTATGGCATTACTTCAATGGGAAGATGTCTAACGAGTTACCACAGATGATGACAGATTGTATAAGCCTTCCCTTTAGCCCCACTGCAGCTGGGGCAGTGGGGAAGTGTGTCCTTGTGCCCTCCTAGAGCCAGAGGGATAGCTAAGTCATGCAGCAAGAAGGTTATTTCTCCAGCCACTGCATATGCTGAGCATTTAATGAGAAGAAAGGATAGAAGGGAGGGGAGAGGAAGGTGAGGGGAAGAAAAGGAAAGAAAGGAGTAAGAAAGAAAGAGAAAGGGAGGAGAGGCAGAGTAGGAGGGAAAGGAAATGGGAGCTGGCCATTAATAATCACTAAGTGATGAATTCTAGGCTACATGCCAGGTATTTGCACTTGCATTATCTCAATTTCCCTGACCATGGCACAATTAGTGTGAGTGGAATAATCTTATCCATGGCCACACAAGTGGAAGGGATTCTGCCTTTCTGCTTCAACAGCAGTTACAGCAAGGGGCATTGCAAATTCACTACCCAAGTTCTTATTGGATGAGTTGAATATCTTAATAAAGAGTTCTATTTGTTAGAAGGAGAGCATGGAGAGTTAACAACTGAATGAAAATAGCAAGGTATCTTCTTGGGGAGTTAAGGAGGCCTAATTCTAGATGGTACAATACTGCCAGATCTCCTCTACTCCTAAGGTAAAAGTGGTCCCAACTTCAACAGTTCATTCAATCCTAAGGTGGGCAGTCAAGGAATGAGGTTAACAATTGCAAGGGTGTTAGCAATAGTTTTCAGCTCCAAGCCCTATCCAGAGTAGTTTCTCCAGCTTCTCCTCTCCCACGATCGAGCCTGAACAGCACAGAAGTGGTGGCTGTTTCTCTCTACACTGTTGTGAAACCATCTGTTCCATCATCTCTGATCTTCAATCACCTTCTTCTCATCATCTCTGGGAATCCCTCAAAATACTCACAGAGGCAAAGGAGGATTCAGCCCTGCCCTCCCTGAAAGATATTGTTTTCTCTGGCTCCTTAAGAGATTAGCCTTATGGTTTTAGCTTTTCAAACTTCCTGGTCTATACCCCATTCCATCTAGAATTTTGCTGTACCAGTTAAGATGCTTATGGCTGCAAGTCATAGAAGCACTCACTTTCCAATGACTTGAAAAATGGTTGTTTATTATCTCACACAGCAATAGGTCTAGAGGGGTATTCCCCAGGCTAGGCTCTGGGGCACAGTAGTGTCATCAGAGACCCAGTCTCCATCCATTCTTCAGCCCTGTTACCTCGCTTAGTCCTTGTGCTTGCTCATTGTAGGATTTAGAATGGCTCTCCATGAGCCAAAAAAGAGGGCCATTTTCTTCTACATATCACTTTTTTTCTAGGGATAAAATATTACTAAGTTCCCCAGCAGACATCTGTCCTGCTGGTCAGCCACAACCTGGCTTCAAGGAAGCTGGCCAAAGCAGCCTATGACTGTTTTGGCCTTTATCATGGTGACAGACTCTGCCATCATGGACAAAGAAGATGGGGGATGGCTGTTGAATAGATTGCCAACAGCATCTACCACGCTGGTACCTCTCTTCTTACAACTTTCATTCTCAGACTGGGTCTAGGGACACCAAGGAGGGCATCCAGTGTCATACTCAGAAGTATCCATTCTTCATGACCGTCAACCAGTGCCTCAAGGTCAAGCCCAGGTGTCTCAACTCTCTTACCTCACAGTGATTTTTAGTTTCGTCCAGGGAATTCATGGAGAGACTGATGGTCACTTTTGCTTTTGGTCTTTGTACAAGAGTCATAGTCTAGGGACCCAGTCATCAGTTCTGATATGTTCCTTTATTTTGCCCCAGTGGGCCCACTGGGTACTCATACAAATAGATAAAACTCAGGCAACCCAGGCATGATTCCCAATGGGAATGCAAGTTAGGGTCTTCTCAGGGAAGTTTATGAGACACTCAAAGTCTGATGTGGAATTAAATGGTCTCCTGACTGATGAGACTCCAAACACGACTTTGTTGAACACCATGACTATCAAGAATGCCGGTAATATTTCAGCCAATCTGTTTGCATGGTGTTATACAGGCATGTCTTGTGTGATAAAAGTCAGTGTAATGGATATAAAATTTACTTCACAACAAGAGTGAAAATATTTCACTTGGCTTTTTGTTTTCTTGTAAAATTGCATCTAATCTACTTGAAGCTTTCTCTCTTACCAGGGAAGTTAACTGTCAATTACTATAAGGATTCTTGTACCATACCAACCTCTCTTGATTATGTGATGGCACTGGAGGCCTTATATTGGTCCAGACTCTCAGGAATGGTGCTCTGATCTTCAGGTCACATGATCTCCACTTCCCTGATCATTGTCCGTGTCCACATGGTTCCTCAAAGGCAGTCAGATCTGCTGTTTCATACCATGCTTGGTCACTGGAGTCTTTTCTGAGGATGGTGCTCGTGACTCAGTCTCCTTAGGAGCCCCCTCATAGCCGCTCCCCTGTAAGATCCTGCCACCTCCTCAGATCCCTGCTGGTTGCAACCATGTCACCCTTCCAATCTCAGAAGACATTCTCTAAAACCTCTCTCTGCCCTGGATGTTCCAGTGACCTTTTCAAATACTTCCTTTTGATTAATAATCTCTGAGATGCTTCTGCAGAACCTCCCTTCAGGAAGCCTTAGGAAACACTCCCCGAGACTCTATTCTACTTCTAACAGTGAGCACAGGGGAAGGATATCAGAGTGGTTAGTTCTTTTCTCCCTAACTCATCCTGTTAGAAAGAGGATACATTTCCTTATTGAAATGGAACAAAATTAGATTCTAGATTGTTCTGCTGATTAAGTATCTGCTTATAACAAATCCAGTCATGAATTGCAGGTAGGCACCTTACCAGTGCATTTGGCCCATACCTCCCTTCCATTTGCCTGCCTCCATGCCATTGCACATAGTGGATTGTTCTCTTGAGAGACCCTTTCCTTCCATTCTGCCTGTCAAATCCCCACCCACCTACCTAGACCCAGAACTCTTCTACCTCCCACCCATTTCCTGAATTGGGACACTCCTCTCTTTTTGCTGTGTCCTCAGAACACTTTGATACACCTGTGTTGTAGTATATATCCTTTTCCATCTTTGGTTGTCCTCATATGTGTGGGCATTGTACCTGTCCTGTTGGACTGTAAACCATTTGAGAGCAGAGCCATGTCTTGTTCTCTTTGCTTCCATGGTGCCTAGAAAGAAACTAAATGGAATTAAATGCAAATGAGTTGTCTCCTGACCATGAATAGTGTATAATGGGACACAAAACATATATGCATGGTACATGGTAGTAAGTAAATTAATAATAGAGACAATGAAAAGGAGATATCCTGGAGCAGTCCAGACTGGGAAACATGGCTTCTAAGGTCAGTGAATGTTCTAACACCTTCTGGTGGCGAGAAGGAGAACCATAGTGAGCTGAAGACATCGGGAAAGGTTTCTTAGATATCTTTAGAACCCGAACTGGATGTTGCATCATCATGAAAATTTGAATGACTAGAAAGAAAAGTAGGACATAGAGAAGTCATGGGCATAGGGAGGAAGAGAGAAGTGGCTTCAGCATCTGTGGGTTGGATTGGACACATCAGGAATAACCCCTATTGGTGGCTTATGTTTTCATCAAACCTCACAGCTTATTATGTTATGTGATTCTGTCTAGTGATATTCATAGACTGAATTCCACTCTGTTGCCAATAGCATTGGAAAGAAGATTCACTGTGTACAAAGTCAAAACTGCTTCAGTGGTAATAGATACTTCTGGTACCAAAAGTAATGAAAATAATATGAAGAAGATACTGGTGATACTAATCATACTTATTAAGCACTCTCTACGTGCCCAGCATGTGCAAAATGTTTTACGTACATTAACACTACTCCTCCCCAAACAATCAAGGTAGAAATTTTAAACCATCCCTATACTAATAGAGGCTGAGTTGCTTGCCCCTTATCACTCACTGGGTGTATGGTGGAGCTGGGACTCAAATCTAGGTGTATTTTATTCCAAAGCCCAATCATTTTTCATCCCCTAGAGCCCTAAAGGCTGAGGACTAAAAGCAAACGCAACAACGAGAACACAAATTTTATCTCATGATATGTGCTTAAACTCACGCCTCTGATAGGGTACAAATGTAATCTGTATTAACCAGGTCAAAGTTCAGTGCATCTCGTTTGCTTAGTGCTTCATCCCGTTTGAGAATACAGCTATGTGGACTTATGCAATTATTTTCTTAATGACTTAATTACTTTCTCACGATTTGATCTTAAAACTCAAACCATCTCCCCCACCAAGCCTGTTTATTTTGGAAACCTAAGAGCTCATTTTCAGGCTTTCACCCCCAGCTGCTGCCCAGGGTCCTCAGTGATAGTTTCCTGAGTGAGGGGTATTTACCTCAAGGTGAGACAAACTGTTGAAACCCCGTGGCCTCCTTAGCACAGGGATTGAAAACCTCTTCACAATCACCACAAATTTATATTTGCTGTTGGAAAATTGCTTTGGGAAATGATGTGGATCAGGAAAGTAAATTTTCTGTCAAGATAAACTTTAGTAGTGAGCAAAGCAAAATTCGGAAAAGAGAAAAGATCCCTAGGTGTTCTATCTCATTTTTATTAACATTCTTTAATATTTACCACAGTCATACTCTGTGAGCCAAACTGTCAGTGGAAGCATTGAACTACAGAGAAGATTCAGGAATTTCTCTAGAGAGGATACCTTCAGTCTCATTTTACAAACAGAAGGTGTGGATAACAGATGTGCTTCAAAGAGCTCGCAGTTTTTAAAAGAATTAAGGTGAAAAATAAAATCCCTAAAACCCCACCACACAGATGCCAAGAATCTACTGCTTCTGGACCGGCCCAGACTTTTCAGTGTGTTTCCAGAAACTGCTGTTTTGCAGTCTGCACAGACGGTGGAGTGCTTGGACTAGCAAGGGAGGGTAGGCAGCTTGGCAGGACACCAGCTCAGAGCACGATTCTTCTTTTCTTTTACCCGAAGAGCTGAGCCTGGTAAAAAATCAAAACACAAACAGACCCTTTCCCTCTTCCCCATCTGCTTTCACCCCAGTTCTTTGGGGTTGGTATCCCCGGGTAAACCAGTGGAACCCAGCAGGCTGCAGGCTGCCGAATCTGTTGCTGGATTTTGCTGCAGTTCAAGGCTGTTTGGCTGTGGTACCCAGGAATGCTGAGTCTCACCGGCCAACAGATACAGGACCACAGCCAGAGCCTGTGCATGAACACTCAGAACAGCAGCACATGCACTTTTGAGTTTGATGGCAGTGATATGATGCAATACATGATTATAATTGAACCAAGGTGGACTTCCGTTCCCCCTTCTTCCTGAGATCTCAATTTAAATTCTTAGGAGATCTAGCAGGTCTGGAGAGAGGTGCGTGCAGAGAAGGAGGACTGGGGACTGGATCTGTTAACAGAACTGGAAAGAATCATTATATTGGGAGAAAAATAAAGGCAGTCCCCTGTGGCAAGTCTTGAATCACCTGTGTGAAGGGAGCTTGGTAACCTCCTTAACTAAGTATTCCAGCTGACTTTGCCTAATAGAGATGGTGCTCTCTTTCTTCCCACTTACCGTAGCTGCTAAACCCCAACTTTTCCCTCCATGGAGATAGTTTTTATATTACTAATATTTAATGTTCTCTTTAAATTAACCTCTTACAGCTACTTCTTAGAATCCATTTCCAGAAACCAATTGTTCCTAATGCCTTTCAATGCTCCTCTAGTCTGTTTGTATAAATACAACGTGTAACTATACCTTGGTGACACGGGCTGGGAACTACTATTACTTGAGAACTTACTGTCAGCTAGCACTGTGGTTGACTCAGTATATGTGATCCCTGATAACCTTCCCAAGAACCTGCAAGGCAGCCATCGGTGTGTCCATTTTAGAGATGTGAAGGCCACAGTTCTTAAAGCTCAAATGATGACCTGCCCAAAGGCCATTAGACTCAAGTGGATCAGACTCTGCTCCACGTTGAGGGGCAAAGTCAAGTGAAAGGAGTGCTTCCCTTAAGAAGCAAACAGTCTAGTTGTTGCTTCCCTGCTACATATGCTCTCGAGAGAGAGGATTCATGAGGGACTTAATTCAGAGCAGTGACTAATAGCAGGAATTCCACTCCCTGTGGAGGGGAGTTTGAAGCATGTGGCCCTCTAAAGTCACACTGTGGGTGGCCACCCATATGTCACCACCCTCCTCCGTCCACTGCTGTAAGTCTTTGCATGATACTACGTAGCTTCTAAAGTTGTCACTTACATTCTCTCCTTTGATCCTTACCAGATCCTTGTGAGACAGGCTGAGCAGAGATTAGTTTCTGAATTTCATACATAAGGGAATTGAAGTCTGCAGAGGAGGTGATATATCTGTCAGTAAGTGACAGAGCCAGGACCAGGGCTCAGTCTATTAATTCCATCCTAACAGTTTTTTTCTAACACATCATGAAACTTCCAAGTAAAAACAGCTCTGGGAGATGCTGAGTATAGGACGGACTGATAAGATCAAATTCCACAAATGAAACTTTGGCTGTTCAAATAACCTCTGAATTCCAGGTTTCAATATCGAAGAACCCAGACCTCCTTTGACCTTCTCAAAATCTCAGTTGGTGACCTGCCATGATGCTTTAATTTTTTTTTTTTTTTTTTTTTTTGCGGTACGCGGGTCTCTCACTGTTGTGGCCTCTCCCGTTGCAGAGCACAGGCTCTGGACGCGCAGGCTCAGTGGCCATGGCTCACGGGCCCAGCCGCTCCACGGCATATGGGATCTTCCTGGACCGGGGCACGAACCCGCGTCCCCTGCATTGTCAGGCGGACTCTCAACCACTGCGCCACCAGGGAAGCCCTGATGCTTTAATTTTTTGTGATTTTTGTCTCTTCCCCATGTTAATCACTATCTATCTCAGCATTTCTCAAACTTCTTTTTTCATTCTCTCCCTCCAAGAGATTTTTTTGGACCTTTTTTTCCCAATTGTCCCCTCACTTTGAAATTTTAATACCACAGATATATTGTGTATCTGTTTATATACTGTCTACCATATGTATATGTGTACTTTATACATAAAACTAGTAAGATTTTGTTCATCCCCTTACGAGCCAATTTTTACTCCTTGGGTTCAGTATTACCCCTGTTGAGAATGCATTCCATAGCTCAAAACTATGAATTCAGTAAAAAAAAAATGTTTTAAAAGAAGGAGGAGGAAAGAAGAAAGAAAGGAAGGAAGGGAGGGAAGAGAGAAAACAAACAACAAACAATAAAACAAGTTAGCAAAGACACAAAACACTAAACTGAAAGTGGTCCTCAATTTCCCAATAGTTACAGCTTTTCCTGGTAGTATAGAGGCATGTGTTGGGGTTTCTTTGTGGCCAAAGTCTTTCCAAAATGCCCATCCAAAGCCGGTGCAGAGCATTCTTTAGTCATTCTGTGAGCAAATCACAAGGAACAGGCTGGGGCTTGGAACAGAATTACCTTTCAGGAACTAATTCCCTCGGAGCAAAATAGAGCATTTCCTCTGACCAAACATAATCTCTGTTTGTGGTGTTGGGCAGGTCTCTAAGGAGGAGGAGTGGAAGCTTCCCTTGGGGCACGTCTAATGAATTCATAACTTTACCTATTGATAAGCAACAGCAGTGGAGAATATATTGGAAATCACCCCTGCTTTCCTCCACACCCTGCCTACCAGATCAGAGAACTAAAAAAGCTGCCCAAAATTACTACTACAGATGAGAAAGGAAAAGCCAGGCAGGTGGCACTGACTTGCCCAAAGGCCAGCAGCCAAGTGACAAAGCTGGAACCTGGACTCTGCCTCATAACACATGAGCTCCTCTCCCAGAAGAGCGTCCACCTCAGACGTGTTCTCCTTTTGTTACACTTGCTTGAGCAGCATCAAACTGCGGCTGTTAGTACACAGAGAAAAAAACATCTTTAAATAAACACCAGCAAGTCTGTTACAGCTGAAGATGTATACTTAGTGTCTCGGGGGCCAGTGTGATTTAATATTGCCGATATTAAATAAAAGTTTGGGAGCTGGGTAACAATCGCAAACTGTGTAGTCTCTTTCCACCTTCAGGAATTGACTACAGAGAGCAAACAGCTCCGATGTGAAAGTGAGTTTTGCTGTATTGCCAAAGACCCACACAAATGATGCTTCCTTGAGCTGGCCGCCAGGCTTTGGTATGTGTGAAGGTAGAAGGCGGGGCCACAGCTGCATGGGTACATAGATGTCAGACACACACACGCATATTCCAGTGATGGGCTACATTCACCAGGACTGTCTGATCTCAGTGGCAAATCCAATTCAATTAAGAACCAGAAAAATGTCAAACATGGGTATCAAGGCTAAGGCCTGAGCCACTTGCAAAACTATAAAGGAAGAAACGTGTCTCTCTACCCTCAGACTTCACACTCTACCTCCTTAACTTCTCCTTCCAGACCCAGTGCTTTCAGGATCTCAGATTTTTGGGTAGTACCCTATCACAGAAGAAAATGGGGGTAACATGGCTTTGCAGCCCTGTAGGACTCAGCACCCCTGCCGGCTGTGTGACCTTGTTTTATTTATCTTTCATTATCTTTTATTAAAGCAAACCAAAGCCCCACTTATCTAGTACCTACCATGTACCAGGCACCCACTTTACAAAGAATATCTCATTTAATTCTCAATAATAACTTATTTAATTCTCCTAATAACCCTATCTCCATTTTATAGTTGAAGGAATTGAGTATCAGAAAGGTTAAGTAACTTGCCAAAGTCACTCAGCCAGAAGTAAACCCAAGCACTGTGTCTCCAGAATCAAGTTTGACCCCCCCTCACCACTAAGGTAAGTGACCTTGGGCAAGTCATTGAACCTCTCTAAACCTTAGTTTACCTGTCTGTAAAATGAGAATATTAATACTCCTCTGGACAAGGAAGGATAAAGGTTTGTTGCAGGGTTTAAATGAGAAAATGTTAAGGATTTAGCAGGTTGCCAGGCACCTTGTAAATACACTGTGTAATAAACATGTCCATTGCAGGGTGGGGGTGGTGGTGTTTGCCTTTCGTAAATGGATCAGGTTGAAGTGGAGGCCTCTCCTCCACACACCCATGATGAGTCTGGTGGACCTAGACTCTTACCACAGTCTTCTTGCTAATGCCTCACCTTCAAGTTAAATTGGTCTATTGCTCACTCAACAAACATTTCCTTAATCCCTGAACAAGAAATGTTGTGTCACTTTGATTGAATGAGTTGACCAATTCAATGAGAACTAAAAAATCTGAGTGATGCGTTACCTTTAGTTGCAGTTCAGTGATGACGTGATTCCTTCTCTTTTTCCTTACAGTATGTTTGTTCTTTTCTCTTTGCACCTTTATGATTTTTGAAATAGTGTACAAAAAAGGATAAAAAGAGAAATTGAGATAAAAATGACCTGGACAGAAAGCAAAAGAGTGAGGCTGAATTCCAAGAAGGACCATTACTTTTAGAATAAAACCCATGCACACACACACAGACACAGTTGCAGGGAAGTATAGATTTCACAGCAAATGCAATCACTATGGAGCAGACAGTGAGACAAAATCACAGAGTGTGTGGTTGTCCTGCAGCTGAGGGACAAATGACAAGATTGCCTTGGCCAGCCAAAGACAGATTGTTGCATTATTCCATTAATTTTGTGTAGCTTGGCTTTTCCAGACCTTTCTGTGGCAGACTAATCCAGCTCTCACTTGCCACTGACTGAGCCATCTCACTTTTATCCAAGTCTGCCTAGAATATCTCTGAGATAGAGGTCCCTGCCACACATAGTTTGCAGTATTGAGAACTCTTAACTGAAGATAAACACACTGATGGTGAACATTTAGTAATACATGATTTCTAAAGAGGACATTGGTTTAAGGAGATAAAATATGCTGGAAGATTCAGTCTTTATCCTGGCTTTATTTTAAGTCCCATAAACTGTTGGCAGATCTGAGCTTACATATGAGCAATTGCCTGTGTTGTTTCATTTGAGAGGAACAAGGAAGGATCTCCTCTCCAAATATACATCACCCAGTGTTTCAGTACCTTCAATTCTAGCATTAGAACAATTTCCTTAGGTTATTCCCCCAAAAGATCTATTTTAAACTGCAAGAATTTCTGGGCAAAATAGGTATCAAGATCCATCCATCCATTTTCTACTAGCATTTAGTTTTCACATCCTTTAAAGAGTTGCTGGTAAAGAAGTTGATGGCAGTAGGCTGAATGGAAAGGGAACATTTTGATGTTCGCTATTTGGGAAGGGTTGGCATGTATTTGGAAGTCTCTGAGGCATCATGGAGGCTCCTGTGGAAATGAGAAGGGGAGGGGGCTTGAGGGGGGCACCAAATGGGCAGTAGTGAGACTGTGATGCCAAATTTTGTCATTGCCAGACTCTGGCTGGTGAGGGAGAAGGTATAGGAGTATGAGTGCAATGTGTTCTCCAGGACTCCTGCTGGAAGACTTACTGAGGTTTGTACTTTGAGCAAGGCCAGCCATGTCTCATCGCAACCAATCAGAGAAGGAAAGGGAAATGACGGAGGAGGACACAGAATTTAGAAGACGCAGTTCCAGGTGCTAGGCCTTGACCTTCGGCAAGCTACTTAACCTCTTCTGATCTGAGTCTTCTTGTCTAAAAGATGGCACAAGTTTGTGTCTGCCTTTTGTGATTGTTGGGAGAATTAAAGTAAATAAAATAATTGTAAAGAATACTTAGTAAACTATAGAACACTCAGAAACAAATGACAAGCCCATGTATGCTTGTACATCTTTCTCACAAAATCAGCCCCACCTGGAGGAGTCAGTGAGGCTGGGGCCTCCGCACTTAACGCTGACCCCCATCCACCAGCTCACAATGCTTTCTTAAAGAGCTGCAGTCTGACTTGTGGATCTTACAGATTGCTGAGCTACAAATGTGGCGATACTTGTGACCCTCTAGCTCAGTGTTTCCCAAATTTGACTGAACTTTACAATCACCTGCGAAGTTTTAAAACATAACCTCACCAAAGCCACGCTCCAGATCAATTAAATCCACATCTCTGTGGGAGGGACCCAGGCATCAATATTTGTTAAAGCTCCCAAGTGCTTTCAATGTGCAGTCAGGGTGGAGAAGCATTTTCCTAGCTGAGCAAAAGAAAGAAGGATGCAACTAGAAAATTATCTTTTTTCTCATAAAGCAGAGAGAAAAATGGCTTCCCAACATGACATTGATAAGAAGCCAATAGCCAACCTGGTAGAGCAGAGTCAGGAAAGAAACGATTAAAAAGGGTTGTGGAGTAGAGTTGGTGTATCACAGCCACTCCCGATGATTATTCGATCAATATAAAGCACAAATCTTGAAAC
The DNA here is from genome assembly GCF_039906515.1 of Pseudorca crassidens. Lineage (NCBI taxonomy): Eukaryota > Metazoa > Chordata > Mammalia > Artiodactyla > Delphinidae > Pseudorca > Pseudorca crassidens. Next base: position 19,878,182 of record NC_090309.1, on the reverse strand, counting down.
TCTCTCCCCTCTTGCTCTCTTTCTTTCCTCTCTCTTCCCCTCTCCCCCCACCTTCCAACCTTGACTTTTACTTTTCCCACCTCTCCCTTTCTCCATCCCTCCCCCTTGCTCTCATTTTACTAAAGGGCTCTGAACCCCTAGTTTTCATTGTAGCCACTTACTCAGATCTAGTAAGTTATTTCAGGAGTCCTGTGCCAACGTTTGCCTGTACTTCTTCCCTGCCCCCACCCTCCACCGCAGTGGCTTCTTCAGCCATTTTACTGGTCCTGCTTCATGACAGTTCCCTGTGTCTCCCCATCTCACGTGTGGGTGAGTGTGAGTGTGTGTCCTCTCTAGGGTTTCCTTTCATCTTCCTGCACGTTCTAAAAACCCCATTTTCCACCCACACTTGCCCGTGCTTTCTCATCTGTTTTCCAGCATACCCACATCCCTTTCTGAAGCCCTGGTCTCTTTGTGAATTTTTATCTACCATTACACGTTCACATGCAGTCAAGCCTGATGAATCAGAATATTTGGGGAATGGGAATTCAGGGGAATTTTAATTTTCTGTTTAAGTGGCACTAGCTTGAAACCAGTTTTGTTTTATTGTCGGGGAAAATGATGAAATAGAAGCCTAGAACCCGAAGGGTCCTTAGGGAATACCTGGATGAACCCTCCCAAAGGCAGAGAGAGAGGCTGTCTGCAGTTAGGATGACTACCAGTTGGACCCAAGGCCTGTGAGTACCAGCTCCAGGTCTAAAGACCATCTCTCCTGACTTCAAGACCGGGGTTCTTTCAGAGCACTCTCTCGACATAGCCTGCAGAATTGTTGATTAACCAGGACCAATCAAAAGTAAGTTGCATTTTTGAAGTGAACTCTCTAGTTCTCTCCTAATGTCATAGGCCCATAAATGTCACTCATCAATATGGTCTGCCTGGCCCCAAATGCCTTTCAGTTTGTGATGCCTGCATCTCTAGACCATCCTGCTTCTAAGGTCTGAAATCATGGCCCTGATTAATATGTCCACCACTCACTAGACTAAGCAGATTGATTTTTATTTTGGCTGCACCACATGGTCTATGGGATCTTAGTTCCTCAACCAGGGATCAAACCCATGCCCCCTGAGTTGGAAGTGCGGAGTCTTAACCACTGGACCTCCAGGGCAGTCCCAGCACATTGATTTTTCAAATGAAAGCCCATTCCCACCTTGGAGACATTCCAGGCTTGGCTGGAGAAGGGGAAAAGCCCAGACATCAGAACACCTACTGAAAGGAATATCAAGTTTCTCATTTTCCTTCTTGTTAATTAAATATCCATTGTTAACTCAATTTTTTTTTCTGTTTCCTAAATGAGGTATTGCCAGAGAAAAAGTGGGTCAGTGGAGGGCTCTGACGGGTTTTGTCCCAGTTAATTTAAGTTTTGCCATATGTTGTTTGAGAAGCGTGTGCTAGCTACGGGTCCTCGCGCCGATTAGCAGCCAACCTGAGGGGTTTTCTTTAGACTTCCAATCCTCTTGCAAGAGAGGAAGGTTAAAAGGCAACAGAGCTGGGTGAACGAATCCAAGCAAAGCTGGAACGCAGCTTGTTGGTGTCAATGGCCTCATTACTCTATACCAGGGAGCAGAGTTTCTGAAACTCGGCACCCTTGACATTTTAGGGTAAATGATTCCTTGTTGAGGGGGCCTTCCTGTACATTGTGGGGTGCTCAGCGGGATCCATGAGCTCTACTCACTGGATGCTGGTAGCATCCCACCCCCAAGCATGAAAATCACAAATGTTTCTGGACATTACATTGATTGGGTGGCAGATCTGCCCCTGGTTGAGACCCACCACCATAGAGACATAGCCCATTTAATGACCAAGAGGGGTCATTAAATAAATCCTCAACAGTAATATATGAACACCTGGAAGACCTTAGTCTCTCTGAGTCCAAAATCCTCTGGTTAGTGGTTGGACTGGATGATTAACTGAACTTTGAGCTCCTGGAAGCCTGTGAGAGGTCTCCTCTGTTGGCAGAGTCCTGCATGACCCGATTACCAGAGGCCAGAGCAAACAAAGTCATGATGAAAATTCCTGGATTCAAGCATTGCACCCATGTCATCCACCAAGAATAGGGTGAGCATGTACCCTTAGCCCAGGCTAGCCCTAGGGTCTTTGCTGGTTAGAGCAGTGGAGGAGGCAACCATTCAAGGAAATTAGAAACAGGGTATAGTTAAAAGGACACCAGACTGAATGTCCTGTGCTTCCAATTACTAGCTGTACAAAAACACTCAACCTCTCTAGGCCTCAGGTTCCTCATGTAAAGATAAGGTCTAGATAAAGGCTCACATACCAAGTAACCATTCAATAAATGTATTTTCTCCGTCTCGTTTACAACCCTGACTAAGCCTTAAGGACGTAATAGCCAGGCTTCTGCTTTGAGCAAAAAACTGTAAACTGTGTCCAGATGAGGAAGGCCAGGAGATGGGGCCCAGTCACAGGAGGAAGAATTCTGCCTGCAGGATCCCTGGAAAAAAAATTGAGTAGAGCAATTTTTAATGGAGAAATGTTTTGTAACCCTGAGGTGGAACTCCTTAGTTAGGTGCATGCTCTGTAAAGAATGCTTTGCTGGCTCTTACCACTAGGTAGCAGGCATACACCCTTCTATGGAATGAGGAGCTCAGAAGATCCCCAACCTGCAGAGCCTCTACCACTCGTCAACTAATGCCTGAAAATACCATCAGCCACCTCAGTCCTTTACACCTTGTGATTGATTTTATCAGATCCTTTTGTGAGTAAAAGTTTGATCATGGAAGAAGAAAGCAGGAGGATAATTAATGCTGGAGGGATTAATTTTATAATATGATCATGTGTATGTTGTTATATGTGTGGTTATATATATATATATATATACATACATACATGACAATGTAGTATGTGTGACTATTACATGTCATTTTATGTCATTTACGTATATGTATGTATGTATGTGTATATCCCTAAACTTCTCCCAAAATATATCTCAGGAGCCTAATAGTCATATTCCAATTAACTCCTTGCTATTTGATATTCCATCCATGGCAAGCCCAAATCAACCAACATAACCACCTATCTAGAGGATATAATTGATGCTTATTTTGACTACCCTGAAACATTATAATACCCATTCTCCAAAGCATATAGATTCTGGCCTCTTGATAATGTTCTCTGTGAGAAGGGTATCTGATGCCTTTCATGATCCCAGGATGTGTGATCCCCCAGTGCTTCCTTCTACACGGCTGCACCAGACAGAATAAGTGCCGAACTTGCTGACAAGTCGATTAATGTAACCCAGCAACACAGGAGGCCCCTAAGCCCTCCAGTGATCTGTGTGCAGTTGCTCAGGAAACTTGAGAGAAATAACAGGTAGTGTTTGCCCCTCTAATGACTTACACGTACTCATAAACGTGTTGTTGATGCTAAGTCATACCGAATGTCTCCTTCCTGAAGGCAGGGGAAAAAAGGTAAGGCACTCTTAGACTTTGAAGAGCTTGAGAGAATATTAAACATGAATTTTAAAAGTTTCCTTTTACTGGAATAACCTTTTCTTTATGACGGCAACTTTGCAGTCTTGAGAGCCTGGGCTGGCTGGTGGTCTCAACTATCAGGGCTGGAGTCTGAGCCCCAGGGGCTGCGTTTCCTCAGAGTGAAGGCCAACGGATGGGTTTCATTTAACCTGCTCACTCTGGTACCACCTAAAAAAAAAAAAAAAAACTATTGGGGCTAAGGCTGGTCTGAGAGTGTCATTTGAAAGGACTTTTTTTTCTATATAAATATTTGAGAAACCTCTATACTAGGGCTGAACTTTAATCAGCTGGGAAGGTACTGCAAATGGAGGCTTAATCCATCACAATGCCCAGGAAGAGACAATGCCCAGGTCTTAAATTCCTTCCAGACAGCACAGGACAAGGAGATCAGCCCCCTCTGAGGGAAGAACAACAACAAAAAGGGCGCTACACCTTTAAAAAATCAGATTGTCTTTTAAATGCTCAGTAGTTTCCTTAGAGGGGGTCAGACAGAGCAAGTTTCTTGAAGCTTAAAGATCAATTAATTTAAGAAAGAAAAGATTTCAAGTGTCATAAAACCTTAGTTAAATCTACCAATTTCCCTCATTCTTGCCTTCCCCCACCTGCTGCCATTCTCCAAAGCAAGAGGTGCAGGAGCATGAAATGATGTGAGCTAAATTTCTGTTTGTGTAGGAAACATATTTCCTTGCCTATAAAGGCACACAGCACAGAGACAGTCAGACACACACACACACACACACACACAAACAAATTAAGAACACAGTATTCATGACCATCATTTGTTCTCCAGGTCTCAGGTTACAGAGTCCTGTTTACAATAGTATTTCATTAGATTTACTGGACTTCAGATCTTCTACATATGTGGGTTTTAGTCATACGGTGGGTAGGGGTGGCAGCAGCAAATACCAAAGCATGATTATTCTCTAGCTTTTTTTCATGGCCACATTTACAAAAGAAGAATAAAGAGGGAAAAAGTCTTAGAGATAGGAGAGAAATTCTCCAGTTTCCAATATCCATATTTCTAGGGGGTAGGATGGATCTGTGCTTCTGATGTTTGCCAATAAGGTTTTGCTTCTGGAAGCTTTCCCTGTAAGCACACCAACACCGCCCTTAATGCACCAAGCCAGAGCAGCTTTTGGCACTGGATTTCAGGAACCTTCCTAGGAGCACATCAAATCCATGGAATCCAAGGATTGAATTGAATCCTTCAGTTGCACAATTGGGGGATTTTTTCTTTTTTTCCAGAAAAGGTCTTTTGTCTCCTAGAGGAGGTCTCTTTATTGAGGTTTCATTATAGATGTTCCTGCAGTCCCTGCCCTCCAAGTGAGATGCTGTTTACAATGGCATTCCCAAATGATCATTCTTAGACTAAATCCAAAACCCCCTCAAAGTTATCAAAGCGTCTCTCTTCTAGAACATTACTAGTTTAAATGGGTGTTGCGTGCATGGTATGTGTCATAAAGTCATGTTTTAATTATAAACAAAATAAGATGAAGTTTCCTGGTCAGAGAAAATGAGATTATGGGGGGGGTGTGCGCACGCGCGCGCACGCACGCCCACGCGCACCCACGCGTCTGTGCGTGTGTAAGAAGCTCTCCACCAAGGCTTAACATCTTAGAGACATTTGCAAAATATTTCTCTTGAAAGAACCTCTTAGAAGCAGTATTTTTAGGCATACTGGGTTCTCCATTGGTAGAAGAGAAATCTACTAACAACCCTCAGATTAAGTAAACCTCCTGGTGATGCCATTCTGCATTTCAAACAGCTGATTGTGCCTTTTTAGGTAGGTGGCCGGAGGCATTTGCATTTTGGGAGAGGGTGGTGTATGTTTTCTCCCGCCATCCCTCTTCCTGTTATTCAGACTTGGCTCTCCCTCCCAAAAGAAAAGGAAAAAAGAAAGATGCCAGTCTGTAAGATCATTCAGAGGGGTGAGCACCTGAGTTTGAGAAAAACTTCTGGACATGGACAACATTAGCTCACCAGCTGTCACTCATGACAGTTTATTTCAATCACACATTTGCTTAAATTGCTAGCTAGTGAAAGACCATCACACATACTCCTCCCCTGTCCCTTCCCCACATCGCCACCTGCTACCACTCTTGAATTTAGTTCAATAAACAACCCACACCTCTGTGGACCTGGAAACCTATGAGGTTGGGAAGGGGAAATCACTGACCCCAACACAGAAAAAAACTAAGACAACACAGGAAAGCAGGCATCACACAACAGGGCAATCTGAAGAGAGGCAGCTTTTCTGTCCTGGGTTAACAAATTATTCCTGTTTCAGTAACATTGGAACATAGGATCAAAAGCTCATTTTCCCCATCCCACCGCACCCCCATCACTTCTGTATCCTGTCTGCCCCTAAAGTCTCCTGCTACAAGCAGCACCCAGGGAGGAGTTCAGCCCAGGGTAGGATTTTCCCACTGTTCCCCAGAGCAACTAGGAATGTGCTGTCACTGCTGAGAGCCTCAGCTTGCTGCAGTCTTACCAATATGCTCCAGAAAGCACAGTTTTCATCACCGAACATTTGTATTCCGCCTTATTTCCCTGAGTCAGACCACAGAGAGCAGATGAGGGTCTTTCACTTGAGAGAGTATGGAAAAGGGAACAAATGCTACTAAGTCTGGTGAATCAAAGGCGTAGGAGAATAGTGAACCAGTGGCATTTGGGGGTGAGATTTTGAATCGATTTGAAAGATGCTTGTATTAAGTGCAAAAATGTTTCCTGCTCATAAGAAAAACTGTGTGGCACTGCCTTTTAAAAAGCATTTGCAATGATCTCTGCCTTAAAGGCTGAGCAAGGATGCTCAGTCCTCAGTCTGCCTTTCAATTGCTTTGAAGTGGCTAGATTGCACTGCACCCCCCACCCCCAAATATAATATAAAGGGTCTTGCTTTTTTCAGTCCTTAATCATGTGGGGTACATCCACCTGATAAGCTGTTTGTCCTTCTTAATGTTTCAAAATGAGCCTGGCTACTTCTGAATTTCTGGATTTTCCCTGTGGCCACTAGATCACCCCTACACACACACACACACACACACACACACACACACACACACACACACACACACATACACACACGGTGGGGGGAGGAAATTCTAACTGTTGCTTCACTCTTAACCAGGTAACAATTCATTTAGGTTACACCAGTCTGTAAAAACTGTAAATGCTATTTTATTTTAAACATTTTAAGTTTACAAAAAAAAAATCAATGATTGGTACCTTTTTACACTCTCAGATTCCTGAATATGGACAGATCTTCAAAGGGAGGAAGGAGTTCTCATATGAAATTTAAGATAGACTGTCCTGAAGGTTGTGGGGTGGGGTTTTGTTGTGTTTTATCTCGTTTTTGTTTTTAAGACACAATAAAGCTAAAATGTCAAGTCTCTGGGAGAGATCCCCTTGCGGTTTCAGTCAAGGAGCATATCAGAGCACAGACAGGAGACCCCAGCCTGGTGCTTGCCGGCCCGCCCCGGCTGTCCAGGCATATTTGGTAGCGCACGGGTTGGGAGCCACTGGGACAATCACACCTCGCATTCCCTGGCGGGCTGCTGGTGGCAGGTACACGAGCCATACTCGTTGATGATGACCAGGGCTCCCTCAATGTGGTTCGGTTTGTAATCAACGTAGTATTCCTGGGCAGACATGGCAGCCATCTGATGCATGGTCTGTTTCTGCTTTTGCTTCCTGCGCTGCGTCACAAAGCACTGTCTGAGCTGCCTGAGACTGGCTGGGAAGCACTTCCAAGAGACATAGAGCACCAGGACCACGATGAGGAAGGAGAAAATGAGGGCCATGGTACCGGTGACCACCTTGTGAATCTGCACAGCGTTCTCGGCGTGTTCGCCGCCGGGGAGGGCCACGGTAGCCAGCTCAGGCGTGCTGTCGGGCTGCCCCTCCCTGCCGTCAGCGAGAGTGGTGGCCGGGCCGGCGGGGGATCCCAGGTCGCTGCGGTTGGTGACGGCGGAGAGCAGGTGGCCGCTGGTGGGCTCGGCCCCCTCCTCACACAGGTGGAAAGCGTACACTGCGTCCAGGACGTCCTCGCCCTGTGCGTACTCGGGGCTGGCGCACTGCAAGTTGCCATCGTAGCGCCCCTGGAAGTTGCTGAGCCACGAAGCCAGGGCGCACACGTTGCGCCCACAGTCCCAGAGGTTCCCGGCCAGGGTGACGCTCGTCAGCGACTTCCAGGAGTTGAGGATACGGGGCTCGATGTAGGTGAGACGGTTGGAGTCCAGCTGCAGGGACTGGAGGTGTGGCACGGTCTCGAACACATGGGGCTCCATGTACTCGATCTCGTTGCCCGACAGGTCCATTTTCTCCAGGTTCCATACCCAGTCCAGTGAGCTGACCACAATGGCCACCTTGTTCCTCCTCAGGCAGAGCGAGTGCAGGGAGATGAGGCGGGGGAAGTGGGCAAAGTTCACCTTGACCAAGTCGTTGTGCTCCAGGTGCAGCTCGGTGAGCTTGAACAAGCCGGCGAAAGAGTTGCGCGCCAGACTCTTGAGCTGATTGTATCCGATGTCGAGAAACTTGAGGCTGCGGCAGTCCTGGAAGATGCGCACGGGCACGAACTGGATGGCGTTGGCCCGCATGTGCAGCGTGGTGAGCTTCCGCAGCCCGTGGAAGAGATCGGGCGCGAGCGCCTGCAGCTTGTTGTACGAGAGGTCCACGCTGCGCAGGTTGGGCATGGGCCGGAAGGTGGTGTTGGCCAGTTGGGTGATCTGGTTGGAACTCAGTGTGAGTTCCTTAACTCGGCGCAGTTTCTGAAAGGCGTCCCCCTGCACCGAGCAGATGTGATTGTGATCCAGATAGAGCCACGTGAGCTGCATTAACCCCGTGAACTGGCCGGCGCGCAGCTCCGAGAGGCTGTTGTAGCGCAGGGACAAGCCCAGCAGGCCGGACAGGTTGTGGGGCGCCTCGGTGAGGTTGAGCGCCTCGCAGTACAGCAGCCGCCCCTCGCACCGGCACAGCTGCGGGCACCCGCTGGGGGCGGCGGGCAGCATCTGAAAGCAGGCCCCCAGCAAACACAAGACCACCCCCGAGGGCCTCCTCAGCAGCCAGTATAGACAGAGACCGAGCAGCAGGAAATCCATTAGCGAGAATCTTTCCAGAGAGGCTGGAGAATGTCCATTGGAAGCGCTCGGTCAGAAATCTACATCATATTTTATTCCGAGGGAGGGGGAGCGGGGGAGGGGGAGAAAAGGGCAAAAATCAAATAAATACATTGAAATAAAGCAGGACCCCCCCTCCCCAAAGCCACACGTTCACCTCTAAGCATGCAGAAAGCTGGGCAGCATAGAAAGTTCACAGCCACGTAAAGATCAAAGAGATGGTGATTTGGTCCATGTTAGATGCTGCAGCAAAGGGAGGAAAAAAAAAAAATCTTCGGGAAAGAATTTAATTAAAAAGTGTCTTACCCACCCTTTTCCAGAGAGTGACAACCTCCATTCAGCTGCTCCCTTTGTGTGCAGGCTAATTATATGCAGGGCGAGAGAAGACCCCTCTGTGTTTCCGAGGCAGCCCCGGTCCGCGGCCGGCGGATCTGGCAGGCGCACAATGTCTCACTTTGCTGCTCCGCTCGGGGCTGCAAGGGCGGCCGGCGAGGCGGGGAGGCGACTTCTAGGACCCGCAAGTTTCCCAACTGCGTGCGGGAGCCGGGGCTTCGCCTTCCTGCCGCTGTCCTTTCCCTCTGCAGTTCGGACTGTGACGTTGTGGGGAAAAAAAACCTCCAAACTCGGGGCTCGCGACTCCCCAGGATTTGACAGTCTGGTTAATGTCCGTCATTGGAAAGGACCACTGACCGGCGCCACCTTTTGCTCCGCGGAGACAGCCTGCCATTCGCGCCCGGGGCGGCTGCGGAGAGCGGGCTTGCTCATGCTTTGCGGGCGGCGGGGAGGTGCGGGCGGCGGGCGGCTCGGGTGGCGACGCTGGGAGCGGGGAGCGGCGCCCGGCGCCCGGGCTCCTTCCCTCCGCCAGGCAGTGTGAGGCGCGAGCTTGCACCGGCACCTACTGCTCACTGAGTGTCGTAAGCTGCTCACGATTGTGCGTCTTCCCGGAGCACCTCAGACATGGGCAGATTGAAAAGGGGTGGGCAGAAAACCAACATTCTCCAGAGCCACTAAAGTAATATATGTTCTTTGATGAAATGGAAATAACTTTCAGCTTTTTGGTCCATATTTCCAAAAAGAAAAAAAAAAAAAAAAAAAGGAGGGGGGATGGAGGTTTGGAAAAGCATCATCAACGACAAGAGATTTCCAAGTGGGAGACTGAAATATTCTGTTCCGCCCTCCCCTTCCCTTCGGGGAACGTTCCCCCCTCCCCCTTTAAAGCTGTCTACGTGTAAGAGATACGTAGGAATCTGTAGAGAAATCAACATTTGGTCCTTTGCTTTAGAAAAGCAACTTGAGAGAAGCTAGAGGAAAGCAATGATTGTGGGGATTTGGCTGAGATTTTTCTTTTTTCCCTTGCGGGCACTGGAGTTCTGCAGTCAGCCAGCAATTTTAGGTGGTGGGTGGGGGAATGCTTTCCAAACTCAGCGGATTTGGAAAGCCATCCTGGTCCTGGCGGTAGACCTAGAGTGGCAGAAACCTATGTCTGTGTACAGGGAGTTTTTCTTGCCCGAGATCCCTCTGGGGCTTCACCAGTCTCCATAGATGTCTGTGGGGTCCCGGGTGGATTAAAGAAAGATTCTAATGTCTGACACCGGGAGGGCTGACCCTGACGTGCTACTCATGGTGATTACAGAACCCTGCAGTACACTCCGCTCCAGGAGAATGTGCGAGAGGATGAGAGGAGAAGGGGTAGTTTAAACCCTCATGAAGCCTACCCCTTTCTATATATACACCCAGTACTTAATCTTTGAGACTGTTACTAAATTGTATCATCTGAGCATGAAGAGGTCTTAGCCTGATTATTTCCATTAACACTCACTTATGGATGGGCTCCTTAAGTTTCTTATGTTGAGCTCTGTCTTGTTCCAACTGGTCTGGAGAGGGTCTGCATTGCTGTTGTCAGGGACCTGTTGGTCATCTGTTTAAAAAAAAAAAAGAGAGAAACCCGGCTGGAAGTGAGTGGATAAGCCTACCTTCTTGACAAATATGCCCAAGGAGGCAATAGGGAGAATCCAATGTGAATTTCCAGCTCCTCACTTCTAATTCCCATCATATCTGACTCTTAGGAACTGAAAATAAGTGGGCATTATCTATAGTTGTGCTCTCATTGATAAGAATGAGGTGGATTACCAAAGCTCCAGGGTTGGACTGGCTTTGGACAAATAACTAAGTTGCTCCTTACATTCAAGCTAAAGACACTACTAACCAGTGGAATCAAAGTCACCAAAGACTAGTAGTACTTTTCAGGAAAAGTTTTATGAACAGGGGCATGAATCATTCCGTTTCGTATTCCTCTGAGCTCTGGCCTGGTCATTCATCTCTGAGATGCATCCTTCAATTGGAAAGAAAACAAAGCTGAAATGTCCTAGACATCACATGCTGTCTTAGGAGCTAAAAGAGACATTAGAAAATCTGAATTTTGCACATGACGAAACTGAGGTACAGAGACATCGGGTGATTATCCGAGGTCTCACAGCTTGTTACTGGCACAGATAGGTTATTTTCTGTCTCGCACCAAAGTGGTGGCCTTCCTTTCCCATTCTTGATGGTCAGCTCTCCAGCCCTCTTGCCTCCTGCCTGACTCTGGACTGGGCACTGGCACCTCCAGGGTGCTGCGGAACACTTTAACAGACAGACAATTTCACCATCATCAAGTGTTTTCACCTCTTGCCAAGATAATTATTCCTCACAGCAAGCCGGCTGATTGAGCCATAAACTCTAAAGGGTTGGGGAGCTGGGGCAGGCAGGGGTAAACATTGGCCAACCATTCAGCAAGTATTGTGAGTACAAGCCACCCAATCCCCATGGCTGCTAGGAAGAAAATTCTCCTAATGCAGGCAGCTTGCAAAGTGGTGCTAGAGCCTGCCAAATGGGCAAGAAGAGGTCCCACTTTGGATGTCACTTGATTTGTAGAGCTGGTACAGAGGCAGAGAAGAGTTGAGTGTTGGCAAGAAGGAAGGAAAATAAAATTAAATTCACTGCATTTATATGTGAGCTTTCTTCTAAGTATGATCCTCAAAACGTAGAAGATATGTCTAGGCTGTAATTAAAAAATACATATGTACATATATATATTGCTTTTCACATTATTATCCTGCAAATCATTTCATCTGGATGGTATCTTTAAATCTTTCCCACTTCTAATGTGGCAAGTTTGCATCTTTTCTACGGTTTTAAACCCCTTGGCAGAACCGTATACATTAACAGATTGAAATGAGCTTTATTGAAATTTAGCTATTCTAAGTCATCTAAGTTGCAGAATCCCAATTTATTATGTATTTAAAGCATACCAGCCCTGATTAAATCAATGCAAATTAGGTTAAATAAGAACAACATGAATCAAGTGTTTCAGCAAAGTTGAGTCGAGAAACGACAACTTTTGAGTCACCAGAGCAGGCTGATATAGCTGGTGTTCATGAGTTTTAATGTCATGCCTCTTAGGGTCCAACACACTAAAAAGTAAAAAAAAGGAAAGAGCTCACATAAACTTCTTTCTTTCCTCATGTTTGATCTCTCATAACTCTTTACCTCTCTTGTGAGAACATCTAATGCATCAGGCTGTAATGTGACGATTGTGTACATACATGATCAATCTCTTTTTCTGGGCTAAGCACAGGTTTCTGTCGGTAAATGTCTTCTCCTTCAGCGTCAGATGCTGATGAGAGATATTTTACACACTTTAAAAACACCCTTGTTATTTTCCGTGTTTGTATGGGGAAAGATATTTAGCATGTCTTGCTGAACTGCCATAGTAGCTGGGCAAGAAAGGCACCTCAAGCCATTAGGCCAACATGTGATTGGGGAGTGGGGTAAGAAAGGATAAGAATCTTGAAAACATGGACTCAGCAAATGGGAAGGAACTCAGGGGTACGTGAAGTATGGATCTGATTGCCAAAACACAATCTGGAACTAAGAGGTGGAAGAGCAAGCTCGATGCAGTTGGAGAGGCCAGAAGTATAGTTTGGAGGAGGGAGAGGTAATTAATTCCTCCTCTTCTAAACCTTATACTGATACATTAACCTTTGCATAATAAACCCTCCTTGCTTCTTCTTGGTACTTTATGTTGTGATGGGGTGCTAGGGGGGGTGGTCACATACAGTTTTTTTTTTTTTTTTCTTGAAATGTTGTACCTCTCCCATTTCATCTCAACTGAAGGCCACCTCCAATTCATTTATTTGAGTCAAAATAGTTTGTGAACATGGAGGTGCAAGTGACAAAAGTCTGAAATGAGCATGCATTCTGAGGATTGGCCGTCCAATAGTCATCTTCGACAGTGTTCAAGGAAAGACAAATTCAAGTGGTGATTTTAATGTTCTGTCATTGCTTGCTCCAGCCTGGACCTTGGTCTTTATGTGGTTGTCTTTACTTTTCAGCAGTGAGCACTGGCTTTTCTTTAAAAGGAAACGTTTAGATGTAGGGGAGGAGGGTGGGAGTCACAATTTCAAAAGGAGAGAATTAACTCTGTTGTTCCTGTGGGCACACAGCATATAACTGGCCTTTTACAGAGCACCTCTGAAGATGTATATGGGGCCAAAGGGTGAGGGTTGTAAGGTTTCTCTCGGGAGATCCACTTAGGAGGAACACATTAAAAAAAGGTCATTTTTCTTATCAAACTTATCCTCCTCTTAAGGTAGTGATATGGATAGCACTAAGGCAACACCTAACATCTTGCATTGATATTAAGTCATGGGAGTAAACCAAAGAAATGCAATTACTTAGTGCTTTCCTCCTGGAGCTTTAGGTAGGGAAGAGCAGCAGACACTGAGAGACTTAGCCGGTAATAATTATATATGGCCCAGTGCTTGAGAGTAAATGTCTCTAGAACATACAAATGTGAAAAGCTGACAGGTCAAATGGGACCAGTGAAGGAAGTAAAGTGTATGAAGTAGTTTAAGGACTCAAGGCTCACTGACTGGAGAGATGGTCATCGTGAAGGCATACCTACGATGGGGAACTGAAATGCATATATCATGATGAGTGGATTAATTCCCTAGTTCTCTGGGGGAAGAAGATATACAGGGACAAATGGAATCTGTGTTGGGAGAGGAAGGAAGTTGGTAAAGGGCTTCCAAACATTCGCTATATTAAGACCATCCATTGGTCCCCAGACCTAGTTCTTTCCCTAGGCCTGGTTTTATAAATATTGGTGATAAACCAAGTCTGCTTTGTATGATACATCTTATGTGGGAAGTGTGTGTGACTTTAGGTATGTGACCAACCTTGAGAAATGACAGCACAGCTAGTGTAATAACTTTTGAAGATAACCATTGTTAATTGGATGATTACCATTTGCCATTAAATGAACTGTAAATTTTTTTTTAAAAGGGCTTCCAATGCTATACTGAAAATTTTAGTTTGCTGTATTCTTCTAGCCTCTAAGACTGAACACCTTAGGGTTATCTTTGACTTTTGTAATAAATACCTGGGTTAGTTCCTGAGGCCTGTTCTGCTGTCCTGGGCCCCTCTCTACAAGCTTCCTCTGCACTGCCATGTGCTCTGATCATGCCATATTATACCTAACTGCTGTATATACTCTCTCCGTCTTTGCTTGCCTTCATTCTAGCCATCCTTCAAGGCTGATGTCAAATTTCCTCTATGACTTTTTTTTTTTCTTGCCCACGCCACGCAGCATGTAGGATCCTAGTTCCCTGACCAGGGATCGAACCCATGTCCCCTGCAGTGGAAGCACAGAGTCTTAACCACTGGAGTGACAGGCAAGTTCCCTTCTATGACTTCTTAACTGATTCCCATGTAAAGTGATCTCTTATTCTTCTGAACTATATAAGCAGCTTACCTTTACCAATACTGCTCCTGTGTGGTTCACTTTATATGAGTGTGGCAGCCATTTCTAATTATAGTATTTTAGAACTGAATGGGACCTTAACATCTTGGAGATTAGGAATAAAAAGACTTCAGCTGGGGTTCCTTGCTTTTCCATTTTCTCTCAGTTTGATCCTACACAGGTCACTCCATTATCAGTGAAATAGGACCAAGGATGGCTATCTTAAAGGATTCTTGGGGAAAATTCAATGATATCATGTATATTCGAATTTTGCAACTTGAAAATATAAGCATAGGACTAGCAGGCCTGGAGCATGTTAGAAAGGCAGAAGTTTAGGGTGTCTTCCTAGACCCATTGAATCAAATCTGCATTTTACCATTAGTTCCAGGTTAAAATTAAATTTTAAGAAGCACTCTGTTGGAGCACTCACAAATTCTATCCTGAAAAAGTAACTCAAGTATCATTAATTTCCTAGTTTATAATTCAGGAATTGAAGGGCCAGAAATGTTAAGTGATTGCCCAAGATGGGTGCTAGAATTTGGACAAAAACCTCATGTCTTCTGAATCTTGTTCTCTGTCCTATTAGATTTCAAACACGTAGAATGCGAAGTCTGTGTCTATCTCAGTACTTAGCACTTAGTAGGGCTCTTAATAAAGTTTGGTTTTACTGTTGGTAAGGCAGTAAGTATAGAGAGCCCTTGTACATGCTAGCCTTAGGCAGTTCCTGGCTTATATTACACCTCAGTTTTCTTATCACTGTCAATCTGTATGTATTTCTCATGGATGTCTAAGTGTTACCTTTTTATTATAGAAAAATGAAAAATGGGAGAAAAAAGCAAGAAAAAATATTTTAAATGAAGATTGTCACCTAAAATTCAACCACCTGGAGATAAACTATTAAGTTTTGGGTACATATTCTTTTAGAATTTTACTATTTCACATATATCTATATTTTCTAAAAATATGATAACATTATACATATTACTTTGTAACTATTTTTTTTCATTGTTGATATATTCCCATATCCAGAATACAAATTGATAGGATCATCTTCAATGGCTACAGACCATTCTATTTATTTTACCCATCTCCCTTTTTTACCAATTATGTTGTTTATGGTTTTTAGCTCTTATGAAATGACTGGGATGAACTTCCTCATACATATACTACTATAGACTGGATGTTTGTGCCCCCCCAGAATTCATATATTGAAACCTAATCCCCAATGTGATGGTATTCGGAGGTGGGGCCTGCCAGAGGTTATTAGGTCACGAGACTGGAGCCCTCATGAATGAGATTGGTGCTCTTATAAAAGAGACCCAGAGAGCTCTCAGGCCCTTTCTGTCATGTGAGGACACAGTGAGAATACGGATGTCCATGAACTAGGAGGCAGATACCGAATCTGTAGGTGCCTTGACATTGGACTTCCAAGCCTGCAGAACTGTGAGAAAGAAATGTTTGTTGTTTAACAACCAAGTCTATGGTAGTTTGTTATAGCAGCCTGAACAGACTAGGACATATACCCTTGCACATTTAGGCAACTGTGTCTTTAAATTTTAATTCCAGAAGTAGTATTGGTATTCAAAGAGTGGGGAGTTTTAAAAGACTTTCAATACAGAAGGCCAGATTATCCTCCTGAAAGGTTGTACATATTTCACCCTCAATATCTCTTTTGCTGCTTTCTTCTTCTCCTTGAGAAACTCCATTACAACACAGATAGAAACATCTTTTGGTTCCCTTTCCTTCATCTGGCTGGGGCACCGACTGAGATCCCTGTCGGAATCTGTTCTTGGTGCCTTGGAACCATCCTTCCTTCCCATTGCTATTTCCTCCCTCCTTCCTGAAGAGGCAGGTGGAGGCTTGGGCTTTGGGGTCTTCAGTGTTCCTTCTGGGAGCTCACGAGCATTTCATTGCCACATCTTATTAAGTGACCGTCTAGCCAAATTATTTTTGCAAAGGTGTTAATGTCTGAAAATAGTTTAATGCCGTGTTACTTAAAATACTCTGTGGAGGTAAGAATGTTTAAATATATTTGTGAAATGCACTAGACTCTGTTCTTTGCTATTCACAACACACTATCTCAATCACGAGAAATCTTGTTTTTCATGGTTTCACCCACTTATTTGGGACATCTGTTAACGTCAAACCAATGTGCCAAAACAGCTTAGGAAGCATTTATTTAATTGTAAACCCATAGGTATATTTGACTTTAACTTGGCTCTCACCATACCAAGAAGTGATTCTAAGGTTTAGATCTCAAACACTGTAACAGGATGCTGGTGCAAGAATCAGTTCTCTGTCAGGCCCCAAGAATTTATGGGGATAGCCAGACAACTATAGTTCTTCTGCTTGGTATTAGCAAGTCTTACCTCCTCATCCTAGCCACAAGTAATGGAACCAATTTGATTCTGTAGTAAGTTCTGTCCCTGATACATCTTGGCATTTAATTATCTTGTTTTCCAGATGTTGCTAATTTTGTCTTTACAGGTAAAATGAAATTCCTTAAGGAAAGACTTGTTATTTTCCTGCTTTTAGTCTCCTTTAATATCTACCTCTAAAGATGTGAAAGACTATCATATATGAGAAACCATATACAAAGAGCATTGGAATTGCCACATTACAGTGATAAACCTGCCCCCTTTCCTCTTAGTGCAGTCTGGTACAGTGCTGGCTTTGTAGAGATTCTTGTTGAATCGACTTTATTAACTGGTTTGAATTCTTGCCTAATCAATAGCCTGGGGAATCTGAGCTAAATATAAAAAGCCTTTATATTACATTGACGTATAGGCACAAATTATTAACCCAGGAAGGTGCAAACTTTCGAAGTCACACACATTAATACCATTTATATGTGGCTTCATTTCACAGATCTAGTTTGTATAGGAAATCCCCCACCATCCATGAGCAGTGAGCCTTCTGTAGTAAATTAACCAGTTGGATGCATTTATGTCTTTATTCCATCATCTCCCATTCTCTGGAACCACTTCTTAATCTCTCACAGGCACCTTGAGAATACCTTTTAATAATTTAGCATAAATGTCTGTTGCTGTTCTTATTTTTTTTCGTTAGTTTGAGTCAAATGGAGATTTAGCTGATGAGATAAAGTTAGATAAAATGTGGGGCCTGCCTTAGGTATTCTTAGATCTGGAGTGGAGGTGATGGGTAACAAGGCAGTATGATTCATGCTATGGCAGAGATGTAAGCAAGAACTGGGATTGGAGAGATTTCTCTAGCTAATTGAGCAAGGACAGTCAGAGGAGGTGGGAGAAAAGGAGGAGGGGTTGACCAGATAGACAGAGGGAGGCCACTCCGGTCAGTAGGCAAAGTCTGTGAAAAAACTACAGGGGCTTCTGAGATGCTTATGGTGTCTGGAGCACAGGAATGAAAGAGAGGGGATTGTGGAGAGATGAGACTGGAGTGTTAGCTCAGAGCCAGATTGGGAAGACCTTCAACCTGGATTATGATTTCCAAAATGTGGGTACAAGGAATATAATCCTGATGATGGTCTTGAACACGAAGGGCAGGGAAAAGGATACTGAAATCAAGGAGAGCAGCTGGGAGCTTCCCATATCTGCCCAAGTGAGATATTGTGTGAGGCTGACTATATTAACATGAGAGATGGACATGACAGGATAAGTACAAAAATAGTTTTGCAATGGGATTGACAATCTTTTAAATGGTGCTTTTTCCAAGAAACAATTTAAGATGATTTCAATGAATGGATTGATTTAGGGTAGATGGGAGGAAAGGAAGAATAAGATGTGAAAGAAAACTCTAACTTATAGAGCTAAGAGTAAGCAGTTAACCCTGGCGGTCCAGTGGTTAGGACTCCGAGCTCTCACTGCCGAGGGCCTGGGTTCAATCCCTGGTTGGGGAACTAAGATGCCACAAGCTGTGAGGTGCAGCCAAATGAATAAATAAAAAATAAGAGTAAGCAGTTAAAGATGTGGACAGAGGTTACATCTGGATCTAAAGATCAGGGAATCCCTGGAACGTGCTTGGTAGTTATAGTGGTCGCAGTATATGCAAATCCTCAGCGAGAAAGATGAGAATACAGCTGATGTACAATCAGAGGCCTTTGCAGTCTGGTAAGGTGCTGTGATGTGGGAAGCAGCTGGGTGATAGGGAATATATGGCCTGTGCTATCTGCAAAGTACATGGTTTGATTAAAGGCTTTCAAATTCTAATTTTTAAGAATCCTATGCTATTCATAAGCAAGTGACACTGCAGGCGTTATTCAGCTTGTGGAATACCAGTTTGAAAAGCTTCTTTTAACGTGATGATTCTCAACGTGGAAGAATAGGAGGGAGCAGAGGAGGTGGAGGTCACTTCAATAGGAGGCACAAAGTAAGGAACACTGCCCAAGTCCGTAGTGAGCAGCTTTTAATATATAGTCATGGCCATGAGACTGTGAGTAATAGGTATTTCACATGGCTGTGAAAAAGAAAAAATATGGTGGAGATTGACAGGTTTTGAGATGAGCCCAGATGGTCAAGGACCATCAACATTGGGAGAGGCTGCCCAACAGTGAGTAAACCTGCAAAGGAACAGTGCAACACCAGTGCTGTCTGTCTAAGGACTCTGGGTCAAAGACTGGCTGATGTTGAGTCCTTCCCCCAAGAGGGTTTGCCATTGACATCTCATATCAGTGTAAGATCATTCCTTTGTAATTGAGCCTAGCATTACCTTCTCAAACATGAAACAGGTGAGGGCTGGAGATCATGTCCTTCAGAATGTAATTCTGTATTTGCATCTTAGCAGAAGAATTGAGACACTGAATAACTTACTGCAAGGAACTTTTGAAATTTCTGACTCTGTGCTAGGCTAAAACAGTGTTCTGCCATTTACAAACTGTGTGACCTGGGCACGTGACTTAACTTCTAAACAGGAGGATTCAACATAGTAAAATACAAGGTAAAAATAAATTTAATTATAATATAGAAAAATAGTTCAAATTCTATTGCAGTAACTACTGATATCCATTTCTATTATATGAGACCAAAATTATACCACATAGAATGAAGACGAGAAGGAAAAAGAATCATAAGCACAAATGGTGTTATGCACCTCTGACTTAAACTCTTATTGCTCCTTCTTAAGTATCAGTTCATATCTTAGAGGCTGCATGAAAAAAATAAAACAAAGCCAACAAACAAAAACCTTGGTGGTTAAAACAACAATCATTTTATTTAGCTCATGGTCCTGTGTGTTGGGTCAGATCTTCTGTATAAGCCAGCTTGACTGTGGTTAACTGGAGAATTAGCTGGAGACTGTATAACCTAGGATGGCTTCACTCAAAGGGATGGCGATTGGCAGGCTGTTAGCAGGGGGACTTTGCTTCTCTTCCATGCGGTCTGTCATCCTCCAGAAGGCTAGCTCTGGTGCAACTGTGTGGTGATTGAAGGATTCTAAGAGCAGCGAGAGACTGCAAGTCTCAGTGCACAAGTACTTTTCAGCTCTTGCCTCCAGCAGGTTGCTATTGTCTGTTGTCCAAAGCTAGTCATGTGGTCATCCTGACTCAAAGAAAGGAGAAAGAGGCTTCATCTCTGCATGGATGAGGAAGAATTTTGGGTCATTTTTGTAGGTTAAATAAAATAGTACTGGCTTAATGTTACTATAACTGTTAAGTACAATACTAAATGCTCTAAAGTGATTTTTATTTCTCAAGCCACGTGACCCAAACAGCATCATCCTTAAACACAAGGACCAGCGGAACAAGCATCACCTAGAGCTTGTTAGAAATGCAGACTCTCAGACTCCACCCAAGATAGACTTGAATTAGAATCTACATTTTTACAAGATTCCTAGGTGATTCATAAGCCCGGTAAGGTTTTAGAAGCACTGTGTCTTTTCTCTGTTCCTCATAATTCCCTTTCCTAGGTTGCTATGTTCTCCTGTTGAGTGATAGATCTTTGATTTTTAAAGGTGCCAGAACTGTTTCCTCTGTACAATTGAAACAGAACAAACACAGGCTTAAACAGTAAAACGGGTTGCCTCACAGCATGAGAGAGAGGGTATAACATTTTTCTGCTCAATTGTCCTTTGCCTATAAAAATAGAAATTTAAAATTAAAATAACCGTACATAAATATTAAAGAATATTGTATTTAACTGGGAAGAACCATTTAGATGTTAGAACAATTTTTAAAGTAGAAACAGCTAGGCACACACTTATTTAAACTGAACTTTTATATTCCTGAGCAGTTGCTTAACTGGATCTTGGTTTTCTGAAGGTTGAAAGATTGATGCTCCAATCTTAAGACCACAAGTTAAATATCTCTAGGAAATGTACAGGTCCCTAGGTACTGTTAGGCCTTTATACAAGTAATAAGACCAATGGACCTTATTAAGCTTCTAGCATGTGCAAGTCACTGGTCTAAGTCCAGCATTACTGTAGTTTGTTGGATTCCCTTCATTTCGGACCCCAGAAGTGAGGCAGGGGAGTATGTAGGAGAGGCTAAGCTTTCCACGATACAAGTTTATTTCACCAGGCTGAGGACAGACATGGGCATCTAAAGGACCTAAAGCTTTTCTCAACTTTTGACTTTGTTTTAAGTGAAGGAACCTGGTTACAATGACCAACACTCTCCTTTAGTTTGCCTTTCACCTCAAGGCTGAACAGAAAAAGAGAGAGGAGAGAGAGAGAGAGAAATTTTCCACTAAAGCCTACTGCTGTCATTCTGTATGAAGTCTGATTTGGGTATTTGCTCTTTTCAGAAGAGGATTACTTATTCTTTGAAGCTATAACTAATACTGTTTTCAATGTATATGCTTTGGGGCCCTGTTCTTGTCAATCAATCAGCCCACCAGTTAGGAGTTAACAAATATCTGTTGAGCACTTAACATATGCAGGCATATTCTAGTCTCTGAATAAGACTGAGTAACTTTGTAAGCAAACAGACATATAAGGTAATTTTTAGATACCGAATAGCTAGGGAAAGTTAAAATAGAGCCATGTGGATGAGGGAAATTGAGGGAAGGGGCCTACTTTATCTAAGGTTAGGCAATGCCTCCTTGAGGAGGTGACATTTGAGTTGAAACCTGAATAATGAGTAAGAGGGAGCCAATTAAAGCTCCAGGAGATGTGAACTCCAAGGAGAGGGAATAGCAAGAGCCAAGGCCCTAAGGCCAAAACAAGCCTATGTTCATGAACGTGTGAAATAGCTAGCATGCTGGATCCTGTGTGATGGAATTGGAGACACAAGAGGAATGTTGAACACAAGATAACCTCCTTAGAGGGTTAAATATCTATATTTAAATATCTATATTTATAGTAATAACCCTGTATGGGTAATTACTTATTTTAAAGATAGCTCATTCTCTGAATGAATTTAATTTCATCTACCTGATTTCAGTATAATCGGTGTTTGAAGGATGCCTACAAATTTGAAATGTTTTTAATGGAATTCAACCACTTCCTTTCAGTGCAATTGCCTAACAAGGGCTGATGGATACCAACCATTTTATTATTGTTGTTTTTGTTTCAAACAACGAAATAGTTGTTTCACAAAGTGCAACAGGCATATTGCCAAACTTGCCACATCCCTTTGAGCCCAAAGTTTGTTTCATTACATAATATGGTGAATAGTACATCTCTCCTATAGTTGTTATGAACATTGCAAAGGCTTCCGAAATCTTTTTGAGATCCAAGTGTACCGCTCAGGATATTATTCAACCAATGTGGAAAGGAAAGTACTGTTTACTTTGATGGTTTTGCTCTTTCAGAAACCCTGAGAGCTGAAAAAGGAAAGCAATACTGTGTGACTTTGTTGATGTGGCTATAGTAAGGCTGTATCTGGGTCTCCAGTTCCAGGATTCTGTCTACTCTGTTTCCATTGCCAGCTAGAACATCATTCCAGCTGTCATAAGCATTCTTGATTGGTAAATGGCATTTACCACCCACCTAACTGCAGTAAACTACATGGCATTTACCACCCACCTAACTGCAGTGGTGTCAGGAGGGTTAAAATGAAACATATTTAAAAGCCTTCCAGAAATTTTTGATGTTCTGTCTATATAAAGACAATAACAACTCATGAACTGGGTCTCTTCTGCAGCAGGGAGAGCATCTCTTCCTGTAGCCTGCTGGTAAGAAATGAGGCAATGTTTTCCACCCAACTGTTCAGGAGCAGATAAGGGAAGAATTGCATGTTAAAGTAATAATCAGAATGTCGGGGAATAATTTTGCTTTGATTCTGAGATTTACCTACTGTCTTAATCTTGGGAATTATATTTCATCCATTTAATAATTTTAAACAACTCAAGGATAAATGTATATGTTAACTGTCAGGACCTAAGTTTCTACATCCATAAAATGGGATTAATGTTCTTGCTTTATAGAACAACTTTAATGAAATAAACTTGCTGATACATATACTGTTAGTTTTAAAGTTGCATTCTACACCTGGGAGGTAGAATGCAACTTTAAAACTTTTTCATTATTATTGTAATTTTTCTAGCATTTAGGATTGTCATTCCCTTCTTTGGCCAACAGGCCATTTCCCAACAAAATGGGAGATGTCGATGGGAAGAGAGCTTTAGTGTTCTAAAGTTTACTAGCTGTTTATCTCCTTGGGCTCCAGCAGGCCTAGTACATGCCCCTAAGACTGAACTATGATTTATCTTCTGTGAACTGTGATACAGTCAGCTGCTTGCCTCACAGAGCGGTTACGTAAGGAACAGGCAGAATATTTGAAATCACCTCCAGATAATTGCCATGTGGAGGTATAGTCTTTACTTATTTTCATTCTTCTTATTATTTTATTCCTTATCAAGTATGGTATGAAGAGAGGTGACTAAAAAATTACTTCATTAGACTTAGACTTAATTATCAATATTAGACTTAACAATTATTAATGTCTTGCCACTATTTCATTATCAGTTGTGAGTATTTTAAAGTAAATCATGCATCTCGTAACATTTTACTCCTAAACATTTTTAATATACATCTCAAAAAAAGAACATTTTTATAACCATAATACCATTATCACACCTTAGCAAATAGATGATAATTCCTTAATATTACTAATACACAGTCCATATTCAGATACCTCCCATTATCCCTCAATTTTTTTTTTTTGAAGTATATTTGAATCAGGATACAAACCACATCTCCACATTTCATTCCGTTAGGGAGGTGATGTCTCTGAAGGGGCAGAGGAGGAGGATAACCATAGGAATTCCTCTAAGCAGCTGAGTCAATCAGAGTGTGCCTTATGGACTCAGTGTGCCTTATGAACAATAATATTCATTAATGTTCTAATGTTCTAATGTTCATTAGAACATTAATGTTCTAATGTTCTAATGTTCTAATTAATGTTCTAACATTAATATTAATTAATGTTCTAATGTTCTAATTAATGTTCTAAGATCCCTTTCATTAATGTTCTAAGATCTCATCCCTTTCAGTGCCTTATGGACTCAGTGTGCCTTATGAACATTAATATTCATTCATTCATTCATTCATTCAAGTATTTTTTTTAAATGTGCTAGCCACTGTAGCTGATATAAAGATAAATTCAGCATAGTAGTTTCTTTGACATGTTCATATATAAAAATGAATAAAAGAATCAATATAAGAAAAGTCCATAACTGACATAACATGGAAGAACTCAAAACCTACCAAGTAAATATTTACCACGGTTAGAGTAGAATGGAAAGGCCTCTTGGGCAAACAAGAAAGTGTGACTTGAATTGAGAGGGTTTGGTGATTCCACATGGTGGGGGAGTGCGGGAGATGGCACAAGGGAAAGCATATTATGATGGTTCTCCAGGCATGACTTGAAGTGAGGAGGTCCTGGACCAAGTCTGACTGGTGGGAACAGAAATACACCCAGGGGAGTATTAATTGGACAAAGTACAGATGCTGGAGAAAGTGCATGTAGGGATGAAGTGAAAGAAGTATGTTAGAATCAACCAGTGATTTCTCTTGAGTGTGTTTGTTTATTGAACAGCATATTTTAAAATAATTTGTGGTATATAATGAATTCATAAAATTTATGCAAATGAACCACAACCAAGGATAATTACTATATCTTTTTTTTTAAGTATATGATAGTGGGCTTTAAAAAACCTGTCTTTTCTAATATTTAAAAGGCTATATAAATCCTGTTAATTGTGGCAGGGTTTATTGTTTATAGATGTGTGTATACATGCATTCGTAGGCTCTGATGGATGATGAAATGCTAAATCACCAGTGGTGGGTAATATTAATGTAAGTTTCATGTTTACTATGACTGTATTTAATCAATACCTTATTTCTGCTAACATGTTTTGTAGGCTGGCTCTGACATGGTAGATAATATATACTCTAGGAAAAGCTATAGCCCTTCTGAAGGTGCTCTGCATTTTCTAGTTTACTTTTTTGAAAGGTGTAACAGGCTTCAGAAAAGAGTGGATATCCCTCTTGCAAGCAACAGCAGAACCAATCACAATTTTATATGTGGTTGTCTTTTTAAAAGATGATATTTGAGACATTCCTGGTATGTATAGAATTTCACAGAGCCACTTTATCAGGACATTTAGCTCATTTTTTTCTCTTTTTTTTCTGGAGAGCAAATTAATTATCATCTGATGAGCATACTTCATTCTCCTCTTTCTACTACCAGGCTTTAAAAAAATATATATATATATATTAGTTGGAGCCACTGAATCAAACTCAGTATAGGTCACTGCAAGGAAAATGCCCAGTGACTAAAACTAAGTGTTTCAGTGGCTTTCCTAAGCCCCTCGTTTTCTGCGATGTGAAAACAGACCCATGAATGGGTACGTGTGTTCTGGAACTGGAGGGAGATTGTGCCTTCCGCGGCTCAAACTGCACGTAGCCACTTCGCTGAAAGCCAGTGAACCTATTTACCATTGTCATAGTAACACATAATCCGGGCCCACGTCGCCTGCATCCCGAGAGGCAATTGTACCCTTGCCTGGGCGGCAGCGCTCCCCGCATGGCTCTGCCGCCTCCGGGCTCCAGCGGCTCCGGGCGGCGCGAGCGGAGGGGGTGGCGGCCCCAAGTGCCCACCAGGTCCCAGCGCAACCACGCTTCCCCCGCCGCATCCCGGCCGCTGCGCGCGTTACCATGACGATCGGAAATGCGTGTCAGGCTAGACGGCTGCCATTGCCACCTGGTCGTTTTCCGAGACCAAGTCACTTTTGCTAGCTCCTCCGCACGTGGGAGAGATTCTCTCACAAATCGGCGCTAATCGGGGGCCAAACTCCACAACCACCCTGGGCCCCCCGGCAACCCCAGAGCTGGCTGGCCGGCCAGAGCTGCTTCCCCGCCCCCGGGCACGGGCAAAGGAGAACTCCGTTTCCCAAGTAGTTCCCTTCGTGGTCAGCCACGTGCTGTTCCAAACGCCACTGAAGGGCATGTCATGTGGGAACAGAAGTTGGGTACCACTTCTACCGGGAGAAGAACTCTGGTTCTTGTAGATGAGCCATGTGCTCAGAGACAAGTGGATGCCCTGTGGCAGCGCCACAGTTGCCACCTCCAGGCTCAGTGCAGGCACCAGCCCCGCTACTGCCCTCCAGTCACATCTTTCCTCTCTTCTCCTTAGCATATTCCCAAATCTACCTGCACATCAGCATCACCTGCGGAGAGCTTTGGGGTTTGACTTTTGTTAGATCCCGGGGCTACAATTCAACTCCACCCCCAGCTTCTGAAATAATAGATCTGGGATAGGGCCTGGAAATCGGTATTTTGAGGCTGATCCCCTCGGGTTAATTCTGATAATCATGCAAATTTGGGAATAATTGCCTAGATGTTTTCTCTTGTTTCCTCTTCATGTCTAGCTTTTCTTCTTATTTCTCTTTCCTTCTGGCTTGCCTGCTGTCTCTCAAATTCACCTCTTTTCTCTACCCACGCTTCTCTCTCTCTCTCTCTCTCTCTCTCTCTGTCTCTCCCCCAACCCTCCCTCCCACGTTTCTCTTTCTCCCTCCCCCAACTACCCCCTCTCCCCCAACCATGCACCAGGCACTGTCCTCTGTGCTTGGGAGGTTATGGTCTCTGCCTCCAAATAGCACCGGTGGTCTCTCATCTGTGATCTCTCTCTTGCAGTGTTCCATACCTGCCAGTTCCTTTCTTTTCTTTCTTTCCTCTGTCCCTTCCTCCCTCCCTCCCCTCCTTCTTTCCTTCCTTCCTTCTTTTCTTCTTTCTTTTTCTCTTCTATTAGTGAATCCATATGTACTTCTTAGCACCCCCAGTATCACATAGGATTTTAAAAATGCTGGCATCTACCTGGGTTTCCAAGACATATGTTCCTCCCGTCATAGCCTAGAGGACCTCTTTAGACCACGAGGGACCAGGTAGAAGGAGGACGATGACCCCTCCCCAATTTTTTCTAATTACAAGGGATTTGCTTTTTCTGTAGCTCAGGGTAAAAAATAAGTCAGGTTACTCTCAGCTAACATTAGAAGCATTCTAGTTTTTATAATGTTTAACAATCTCTTTATTATACTTGCTTCCCTTAAAGCTGCAGTTAAAGATGGCTGTCCAGTCAAAAGAAAAACATATAAATATGGGCCATGTATTAAAAGAGAAAATATGGAATAACCTCTCTGAATTAATCCTCCCTGTTATTCAGGCTGCTGTTTTACACAGAGATACTTTTTTAAGCGTGATCACCATGAATTGTTACAGATATACCTGTTCCAAAGTTTCAGTTATAGCTGTGTGACACGTGAGTACAAAGACCCTGTGAGAACCTCTCTTCAAAGTAGGAGGATTTGCTTTGCTCTGGGAGGAGGCGACAAAAGATGCTCCCTTCATTCCTAACGGGCAGCGTGAGGCATTGTCACACATCAGGGCTGCCAGTCATAGGCTGTGTCTGAGGGCAGCTGCCTCCACGCTGAGCTCATTTCTTCAGCCTTCCTGTGGCTTTGAGTTTGAGGGCTGCAATCATCCTGACCTCTGACTGCCCCGAGGTGAATCTCCTACTTAAAATATTATCTAACTTAAAGATTTCATGTTACTAGCCAACCGGTCAGCCAATCAGCAGCAGTTTATTAAAAAGCCATCTATGTACAAAGGTTTGGGCCTCCTAGGAGTCGTGAGAAATTTTCTAAAAATAATTTTAAAAGTAAGAGGTTAACCCTTGGAGGTCAGGACGACTGATTTACATGAAAAGAGAACTCAGTTCTTTGCTTAGCTTCCCAGAATGCTTGGAATAAAATCTACATTTCTCAGCGTGACCTTGAGACCCCCCAATCATCTGCATCTTGCTTACCTCCCTCACCTCATCTTTCCTCACTATCCCGCTTGTTGATTTTATTCCAGCCTCATTTCTTCCTTTGATTTCTTTCCCCCAAATGCCATTCTGTACCATTTTAGAAAGAGCCATCTCCTTGTCACTCAAGTCCCCACTTAGTGGGCACTTACTCAGAGAAGTCTTCCTTGACACTCAATCTAAAAACAGGTATCAAATCATTTTCATACCACCCTGTTTTAATGGTCTGCCATGGTACATACTACTGTTGGATATTTTCCTATTTATATATGTTTCTCCCCATCTCCCATTAAAATATAAGCTTCGTGAAAATGGGTTTAACTCTTCTGTTCCACCTAAAAGAATGTAAGCCATCAAAAATGTGTTCATTAAATATTTGTCAAATGAATAAATGAATAATAAGCCATCTATGTTCATTGATAAGTGAGGGATTTAAATATTAAACACCAGTGTTTCCAAAGGAGGGAGGACTCACTCTGGGCTGGAGAAGCATTGGTTGGAGAGGAAGCGTATCCTGACTTGGATGCTGTAGGTATGCAGGATTTAGAGCTTCAGAAAGAAGGATGGGTTTGTTTCGGGTAAGGAAGAATTTTCCAATTAAATGATTAAATCCATTTTGTTCCCAAACCAGTATGGATGAGTTCCTTAACCTCAGTTTCCACTTCTGATCTACTAGGTTGCTTGCTATTCTAACTCTGTGGTTCTTAAAGCTGTTTTCATGGATCTTTTTCCTCATCAGGGAAATTTCTTTTTTTTAAAAAAAAATTAAACTGAAGTACAGTTGATTTACAGCATGTCAACTATACTTCAAGTTTTATATATATATATATATATCAATTTATATATCTATATCTATATAAGGATGCACAGCATGTCCACAGGGTTCCTGACACTGGACTCTTCCACTTCTTAGAGCCTACACTAGGAGCTAAATGAAGGTGGCATTATTAGTAACACCCCCACCCCATTTCTGCACCATCTTCAGACCATGTGGCCTCAAAGCGTTAATGGTACAGAGGCTCCAGCCTCAGGGCAGGGCACTCGGAGTGGAGAAAGCAATTAGGGTGATGCTGAGGGAGAAAACCTCCGCTGCCTGGGGCAGTTCCGGGGTGGCGATGCAGGGATTCTATACATATATATATTCTTTTTAAGATTCTTTTCCCTTATAGGTTATTATGTAATATCAAGTAGAGTTCCCTGTGCTATACAGTAGGTCCTTGTTGATTATCCATTTTATATATAGCAGTGTGTGTATGTTAAGTCGAGCCTCCTAATTTATCCCTCCCCCCTCAGGAATTTTCTATGGCATTTGCTGCCACAAGAACAGTGTCAGAGATAGCAAGTTTAAATAAATGGTTCTTTCTCTACAATATGAAAAGGGGGAAAACATCTTTCCCTTCATTGGTAAGGAAGATGGTTTTGGCTTATTGATCAAGCCATTAGATACTGTTTTGCTGCATTCCGTAGAAGCAATGATGAGAATTTAGATTGAATATTCATGTTATAAGTGAGTTTGGAATGAGTTTGAAATGCTTATAGATTCACAGAATTTGAGAGCTAAAAAGGGCCTCAGAGATCCTTTAAACTCTGCAGCCCATCTTCCATATCATTTATAATTTTACAGCTTAAACTACCTAGGCCCAGAGGAATAAAGTGATTGGCTTACAATTACATTGGTGGCTGGTAGGCAAACTGAGATTATCCACCTGTCCATCCTGACTCCCAGTCCAGTGCTCTCTATATTGAACTTGAGTAAGCTTCATGCATTTGGCCATGTTACATAAGCAGAAAGAAAATCTGGAAGCAATGACTAGGCATCCTTATAGAAGAAACCCCATCATCAATTTTATTTTCAAAGTCGCAGTGGTGAAAGTGAGAAATACACGTTGAAGGAACATGCTGGCATTTGAAAGCATATAAAGCAGTATTCATCATCCCTTTTAAGAGCATGCAGAGTGCAAGTTAAGAAAAGAGGATGCTATTGTTTTACTCCCCCCATATATTTTCTACATTATTCAAAGACTGCCATGCTGAAATAATAACACCCCCTTCCCAATTTTTTAATCCTTTAAATGGCAGTACACAGTATTTGGAGATTTATTATTTTGACTGAGTTTAGCTTTGCTCTTGCAAATAGTGAGTGTCAAATGTCATTCTTTCTATCCTCCAGCAGATGGCAACTCTAGTCTTCCTGTCATTTTATCTGCTTCTACAGTCAGATTTTGTCCTCCTCCACGCCCCCCCCCCTTGCCTCTCCTTCAGTTCATCTTTGTGCGCTGCTAAGGGTTATATGGACATGCGACTCCATTCCTTTTCCTTTGGAATCACCACCTTTAGCATTTGACACTAATGGCCAATCTTAATGTGCCCAGAAATAACAAAATTCACAAATTACCAACAGTTCAAAAATTTTTTTAGGTAGGGAAAAAGAGAAGATAAAGTTAGAGATTCTAAAATAAGATGTACCACAGAAAACTTTCCATTTAAGGAAACAAAGTAACTTCTTAAAAAGGAAAAAAAAATGTCAATTTCTTCAGGTCTAGCTTTTAAAGGAGGATAGTTTTGATTAGATTTTCTTTTGTTATTTATTGGTTAAAAAGTTATAAATAGATCCAAAATAACACCCTAGAGTGAAATTGGATCAAATTTCACATGACTGCATGTTTTTGGTCTCCAGCAGTCTTGTCTCTTTCATTTTCCCCTCCCATTTACACATACCCTTTCATTCAGTAATCAAAACTGCTGAATCTAGCTTCCTTATTTCTTTCCATTTTAGAAGTTCAGTTTCTCTCTCCAGGAATGTTCCTAAGGCATTGCTGATACAGACCTTGATTTATCTCTTTCCAGTCTCTGCACCCACCCCTTCCCCTACTGCATAGATCCTGATGACTCTTACAGGGTTGCAGAAGTTAAAACACATGCTGCCTTCTGCTTGTAAGTCTGAGGCCAGCTGTAAGAAATCAACAGTAGACTAGCAGCTACTCTTTTGTTAAAGGTAGAAATTAATCAGAGGCATGATCATACCAGTTCTATCACTGGTTCCTCATTGGAAGGCTTCCTTATTGGAAGATTTCCAAACCAGATCTCCCACCAGGATGTGCTACTGGAATTATGAATGCCTGAGTGGGGGCAGAAGAGGGACAGAGGAGGGGTGTCATTTGTAAAATGGATTTGATGGTCTGCACATTCTTCACAGAGGGATCTCTTGCTAGCTCATCCTCTTCCAAAGAACCTAACCATTTCGTCTTCTCTGGTTACCCCGATGTACCAAAAACCAGACAGAAGCCAAAGTCTCAAGGAAGAACAGTAACATACTTTTGTTGAAAAAAAGCATTTTTAGCTTCAGTGAGTATGTGTTTCTTGATTATTACTGTCATTATGTGAATATATGAGCTAATGCTGCAAGTACAATCCTTGGAAACAGCAAGAGATACTTGTGGAAATCCAAGTACGTTATCATTCGCTGACAGCCTCTAAGGAAGACAGAGGAGCTTACTCAAACCAACAAATAATTAGCACTGACAATAGAAGTATAAACAGTCTTAATTAATTAATTCCCTAATCGTCTGTCCTGATATCTTATCTGTACCCCTGTTGGACTTTAGCTATAACATATGCCCTAGACTTGCTTCTTTCAACTTTGTGATAATCACTTATCCACGTGCTCCATGTTGGCAACCATCAGTGCTAGAAGTCACCCTCCCTTTTGCATGTATATACAGTTCTATTCTTTTGTTACTCCCTCTGTTTCCTCTCAATTCTGATGTCTGGAAATGTTTCCTTGCTGATATGGATTCCTTATCTGGCGTCCAGTGCTGGATGCATTTCACAGTTAATATGACGGGGGAAATGACCAGTAGGTAATTCTGGAGTGAAGAGGGGAACTCTCTGAACTCTCCATTTTGCTCTTTGTGGCAACAAACTCTTAGCTGTCTCTGTCCCCTGGCTCACCCATATTTCCATTCCGGCAATCAGAAAGCAGATGGATTGGTTTTTTGTCATTCTCCTCATTTCTCAGGGAATGATGATCAGTTCCTTATTTCTTTTTTTTTGTTTGTTTGTTTGTTTTGTTTGTTTTTTGCGGTACGCTGGCCTCTCACTGTTGTGGCCTCTCCCGTTGCGGAGCACGGGCTCTGGACGCGCAGGCTCAGCGGCCATGGCTCACGGGCCCAGCCGCTCCACGGCATGTAGGATCTTCCCGGACCGGGGCACAAACCCATGTCCCAGGCATCAGCAGGCGGCCTCTCAAACCCTGCGCCACCAGGGAAGCCCTCAGTTCCTTATTAAAGCACCCATAACCATTTGGTCTTTTCTCTCTCCTGAATGAGGAGGCAACAACGATGGAAACTTGAATGTGTTGATTTCAGAGTGTGTGAGGTTAAAGGGAGATGCATGTTTGCGTACTGCAGGGACATCCCTATCTATGGGGGGATGGCAGGGCTGGAGGGGCCAAACTCAAAGACCCACTGAGCAGGACGAACGGAGTAGAGGGGAAAAGGTTGGGAGCAGTCAACTGGAGAAGCACTTAGCCCAGAGAATCAGCACCAGAGGCTGGGGGGTGGGGCGTGGGACAGCCTTGGTCCTACTACAGAGGCTCAGGGCTCTTTCCCAAGGTGCTTTGCTGGTATGAGCAGCCCTGGCTCACAGGAGTTGATTGTAGTCAGAATCGAAATCAGATCCTGCTTAGGAATCCTGCCTCTGGGAATGACTAGGTGGAGATATAACCTCATTGTGTGTGTGCGTGTGTGTGTATTTAATGTATAGGCTTATGTGTATATGCATAGATGCTGTTGACATTCTTTCTGTGACATTCCTTCTGAATGCCTTGCATATTGTCATTTCTCTAAAAGTTTGTGGAAAGTTAGAGAATCACACAAAGGTCATTCGTTCCTGTCAATACACTGTGAACCAGGTACCTGCTGACTTCCTTTTACCGTTTATTGCATGGGTGTTTGTTGGGTCACATGGGTGAGCAACCAGACGGTGGAGGATATACGCCAGGGAGATGTTCCTGGTTTGGAGAAGTAACGTTTCCTTTCAGGAAACAAGATATATATGTTGTAAACAATGAGAGAAATCTTCGCAGTATAGAAGCAAATGACAGGGTGTGATAAAGATTGAGAAGAGATGAGAATAACCCTGTTGTACTAGGATTCTCTCTCTCCCTCTCATACAACGAATGGGAATGTTGTATAGATTATTTCAGGATTAAAGACTATGTAGAAATTAGATTGGCAGGGACAATCTCAAAGAGCAAGCACAGGGGAATGAGAAAGTCATCATGTGGTCACAGAGAATGTTGGGGACCAATTGGCCAGCCTGAAGTGGAAGGGCTGGTCAGGGCAGTGAGGGTTGAGGAGAAACAAGTTAGGACAGGTTGCCTTTCCAGGCACATGTGTGCTTGCCTCCTACCAGCTGATTAGGTGGATTCTCTAGAGACGTGATTTAATTTTTTATTTGACTTTACCTGCCTAGACATAGATATACTCTGGAACCCCAGAGAAACCTTCCAATCCGCTGATTAAGGCTGAAGATTTTTTTAGCAAACACAGCTCCGTAACTGGCATTACTGGCTCTTTTTAAATGTCCCCCTTGCATTTTCAAGGTGTCCTGTCTCCCTTTCTTGACTTCCCTGGACCTGGCCCCTTCCTGCCAGAACCACAGCAGCTGGCAGACCTCTTCAGTTTGGTTGGATTTTTCATTAAAAGCTCTTTTTGTGGCCTTTCCACCAGTGGCCTTGTACCAGCAGTTAATTTGTTCTGAATATGTTGTGAACTGTCGCGTGTTAAGCAAGGTGCCAAAAGGATTACATATCTTAGCTCTCTTAATCTTTATAACAGTCCTTGAAGATAGAGCCATTTGATGTGTAGTTAATGAACATCTATTATATGATAAGGCATGTGAGGATGTAGCAGCAAACAAAGACATGGACCCTGCCCACGAGTAACTTATGTTTAGCTGAAAGCATAATTCTAGTGGCAGAGATTGAGTCTTAAGGAGGGAATAAAATTTGTCCTGGATTTAAAATTTGAATCTAGGTATTTCGGACCCCAAAGTTATCATTATTTATTTTTTTTATTCCTCTATTGCATCTGCCGGGGTTTTTTTAATCAAAAAATCAATTTTCAGCAATGGTTCATTTGAAGACAAGCTGACAATCAGAGCATTTCAGCCAGAGTGATTCTTATATGACAGATTATCACATAAAATAATGAAATCTTTTCTTGGATGTCCTGTTCTGCTCTGGATGGAGAGTTAAGCCCTTCAGAAGCTGCCTTCCAGGGTCTCCGCAGGTCTAGGGGGCCATTGCCACCAAGTGGCATGTTGCTTATTATTGCATTTAGTACTATAGCAATGATTCCGTCAGTGTCTTTATTAAAACTTGCTCCCGGCTAGCATTTTCCCCCGGGTCAATAATGAGTTTAAAGGAATGAATGTGGAAATGAGATTTGTTCTCACCAGTGGAGTGAATTATGGCTTGTTGGGGCCCCCAGGCTAATATAATATTTCAAATTTGCTACAAGGTAATTCATCAAAAATTCTATTTTGGTTCCAAAAGGACCATGCATGCCTATTAGCAAATACAGAGCATACCTTTAAACCTCTTTTTAAAATTTTTTTTTTTATTCCTTCCCTTGGCTCCACTGAAGACTTTTGGCATTAGCAGTTTGAGAAAATGGTCCATTTCTACAGGCCAGTGAAGGGTGTGGGAAGAAGTGCGGCCCTTTTATCTAACAAGCCTGCGTCTGTGACAACTGAGGTGAATCAAATGCTCTGCCACAGCCACAGATGCATCACACAGTAGGCATGCATCCTCTGTCCTCACCATGGGCATCAGGACTCCACCAGGCATGCTCGTGGGGCAGGATTGTGCTTGCTGCCTTTTAGATCTGCGTGCTGGTACTTCCCTGGTTGTCCACTGGCTAAGACTCCATGCTCCCGATGCAGGGGGCCCGTGTTCGATCCTTGGTCAGGGAACTAGATCCTACATGCTGCAACTAAGAGTTCACAGGCCGCAACTAAAAGTCCCGCACATGGCAACGAAGATCCTGCGTGCGGCAGCTAAGACCCGGCACAGCCAAATAAATAAATAAATATTTTTTAAAAATAAAAACTAAATCCGTGTGTCTCAGTTTGGTTGCCAGGGCTCATTTTAATGTGATTGAGACTTGTGGATTTAAATACTCTCCAACTGGTCCCACAACATTCCAAAGAAGCCAACTGCAGAGATGGGTCTATTAAGATATAGGGCTATACATCAAGCTCTAGTTTTCCAATAGTAGAGATTCCCAGAAGTCCTAGATTGTTGGTTAGCGGACGGTAGCTGCTGGTTATCTTCACAGGTCTTCTCTGTGGTGGAAAAGGGGGAGAAGGGATCTTGCACGATGTCCACTATTGCTCCCATCCCCTCTCCACTCCCCCTGCCACTTCTGCTGTCTCCCACATAAAGGGTTGTATTCCAGAGCAATGGTGACCAACTATTTTTTGGTGTCAAAGACTAAAAGGACAGAGATATCTCTACCCTGTGACAGGTTGAATATGGACTGGCTTGAGAAAAGAGTGAAACTCCCCTTTTTTCTTCTTTATCTCCATTGCATTCATAGCTGCTGCCCTCCAAAATCTTGGTATAAGCAGTCATGGGTTACACCTAGTCTAGATCTGGAAAAAAATGGTTTCATTGATGCTACTCCAATTCTTCTGTTTATTGAGTCAAAGTTTATATCATTTTTTAAGCTGTGCATATCCTTGATTTGAGGTACTGTTCCCATACAGAGATACACCAGACAGGAGTACGGTCACTGCTGGGCACAAGTTAATTCTGCAGAAACACATTTGGTGAGGTGTGTTTAAGAGAGGACCTCCAGGCTTGGTCTAATTGACCTATAATGAAACAAGAAGGAATGACTGTCACTCTCCTTCTCACATGCATGGCTTAGTTTAGTTTTAGAAATGATCATGCATATGGAACAGTATTTCTCTTTAAACAAACAAACAAATTGTATTTATGAGCAGTGTAGAGTTTCACATGCCACTGGACAGACGTTAAAATATTAAATCCTGTGCACATCGTTAGCACTTTAATCTGCCTCCTCCCACCCATGAAGCTGGCAGTCTGGATCTTTGGGTTGTCTTTTTTACTGGCTGTTAATTGTTAATAGATTTCCAGGTGTAGGTCATGCTGTGTAGGCATCAATCCTTCATTTAGGAAGGGCTGAGGCTGTCTGTGGTTATGAAAAGGCAAGTGGTAAACAAAATCTGGGGAAATCTCAGCATCCTCACTAAAAATGTCAAACCCAGTAGTGCTTCTGGTAGTAAAAGTAAAATGTATTTGTGAGAGAACAAACTTGCACAATAAAAAAGAAAGTTAAGTGGAGAAAGCAGAGAGAAAGAAGGCCCCCAAAGAAGTTTGAAGAAAAAGAAATCGTTTAAGAAATCAGTCATTTTTAAAAGATGAGGTAGAGCTTAGACACAATGGGTTTGTAAATATCTTCCTTGTTTTTGAGACAAGGAGAAAGGGAAGGTGTTTGGCGTGAGCGTGTCCATCATTCTTCACGAGAATCTGATGCGAATCTGCACTATCCTCCACTTAGGGAAATGGAGGTATTGGTCCGCGGTTCGACATGCTACCTGCAAGCTGCGAATGGTTTTACGTTTTTAAATGATTGGAAAAAATCAAAAGAAGGCTAGTAATATTAGGTGATGCGAAAATTAAATGAAATTTAAATTTCAGGATCCATATGTTTACACGTTGTCTGGGGCTGCTCATTCATCAAAACGGCAGAAAAGAGAAGTGACAGGAGATGGCGTATGACCCTCAAAACCTAAAATGTTTACTATGGACTTTTTATTGGTGTATGCAGTCACACCGACTGGGAATTAGTTTATATAGCCTTGTCACCAGTCTCACTCTTATATGTCTAGTCTTTGCAGAAGCTAATCCCCTTACCTACCTGCCCATTTGTCCACCTTCTTCTAAGAGTTTGCATATGCTACCTCATGACAGATCTTGTGCTAGGCACTGTGGTGGTCAGAGAGATGAATCCAGCCTGGTCTATGCTCATGAGGATTTATAGTCTGCTTAGGGTGTGTCAGGGGAAGAGCAAGATAAAACATGCTCATAACTAAGAGATAAGCCTGACAAAATTAATGGTAAGGATTGCTGCATGTTATAAGAGTATTTCAGAAATGATGACATGAGATTCTGAATCTCCTTCAGATTCCCTGTCCTAAATTTCACCATTGTCCAGCCAGTGGCTCATACCAGAAAGCTGGCCATCATCCTTGACTCTCCCTCTCCTCTGCCTCTGCCGAGAAGGCTCAAATTTCAATGCAGCCTTCATGGTCTTCCACGCAGACACCCTCCAGTTCTGTTCAGCCCGGGTGGCCAATTGTGTCAGCCCTGACTCTCCCACTCCCTTGACCCTTCAGCTATCATACTGAGTTCTATCAATTATTCCTCCTAAATATCTTATGAGTTATCTACTTAGCTCCATTGCTGATGCTTCCACCCTAATCTAGGCCACTGTCATCGCTGGCCTGGATCACAATAAAAGCTCTGCTAAATGGAACTCTCACATCCACTCTTGCATTGACTGTGTTTAACCTTTACATGTAATCGTGATATTTCTCTGTGTATGACTCTTCTCACTGTTCCCATATTTCTTTTTTTAAAATATTGAAGTATTGTTGATTTACAATATTATATTAGTTTCAGGTGTACACGTATTTCTTAGGGATAGACACGTAATATCCCAAATTTTTGGAATTTTCCTCAAGACCATGAAAAGTTGGTTTTCTGACACCTCAGCAGCCTCATTTGCACCTCTTGGGTCCCTCTGTACCAGCCACAGGGACATCTTAAAGTTTCTCTGGGGTGAACATGTATGTCATTTTTCAAACCAAGACACTTGTGAGAGTGAAAGGGGTCATGATTAATTAGGCCAGGGCAATAGGCTATAACCAGGACACTTCCAGGCAAAACAAGACATAAGATCATCCTAAATTTCTCAGATCTGCCACAGTGTTTCTCACCTCAGAGCCTTTGAATGTGATTTTTCTTTCCCTGGAATTCCCTCACAGTCTCATCATTTAAATCTCAGCTCACAAGCCCACAAATTCAGAGGAGCCTTCTGTGATTTCACAGATGGGGTTCTCTCGTTTTACATCCTCAGAGCACCTCTACAATCCTCAGACAACTATAATTGCATCATAACTTAGATATTATCATTTATGCATCAGATTAAGGTGACCCACTGTCTTGGTGTGCCCAGGATTGAAGGAGTCCCGGGACATGAGATTTTCAATGCTAAAGCCAGGAAAGTCCCAGATCACCAGGTGAGAATATCATTCCCTCAAGGGCAAGGACCATATTGCTCTTATTCTGCACTGTATCCTCTGCACCTAGTATAGTTCCCTATAAGTTATGGATGCTTAATAAACTTTAGTTGGTTGAGTGAATTAAGGAAGAAAGGAATAAAATGAAAGAGAAGAGAAATGGCTTTCAGATGGGTTTAGTAAGGATGCTTTGTAGGTTCCATTTCAGGCCAAAGGGTGAGTTTTAACTGCAGTGTGAAGTTAGGAGAAGAGTATTGTGGGAGGGGAGAAAACTCTCACAATAGTTCTTCTCTTTCCACTACTAAGTGATATCTGGAAAGGGTTTGAAGGTCATCGCTGTGAATAAATGTTTGTGTACCCCCAGAAAACTCTCCTATCTCTTCCAAAATGTAAGGGCACAGGGAAAACATGGCCATCTATGAACCAGGAATCGGGTCTCATTAGACAGTGAATCTTCCAGTGATTTGATCAGGATTTCCAGTCTCCAGGACTATGAGAAATAAATTTCTGTTCTTTATCAGCCACCCCATCTAAGTTACTCTGTTATAGCAGCCCAAACAGACTAAGATAGTCATTAACAGTGTGGTGTGAATGGCTACTATAGTTGGATGTATTTCCCACCAGGAGTAGTTGCATTTTTAATAAGAAACATAGCCTTCAATCAAATGATTAACTCATAAGGCAGATATTTTGACCTGGGAATGGGGGATGTGGTTTGGGGTAAAAAGAAGAATAAGAAGGAAGGCCCACTTTCAGGTGGCCTCAAATACTCACCCCATAGCTGGCTACCTGCTCTGCTCAGATGTGGGATTCCAGGGCTGAGAGCTCTGAAAGGGCAATGAGGTGTACAATCACATCAAAATAGTTTGGGTAGAACACCATGGGACAGCAGTCTAATTGTGTTCTCTCAAGTTATCCAGACCAATTTTTACTAGCCTCTCCAACTTTGGAGAGGTTATTTCTACCCTCTGTGTTTCTGGCATCTGCTCTTGGCACCAGATGAGAAGTTTGCACTGGGAGAGATGAAATGATCAAAAAGGCACATTAGACCTTTCCAACTGGTGAAATGTTGGATAATATGATTTTCAATGTTTCCTTTGGACTACATAAATTCAATACATGAGAGCCCAAGATTCCTATGAATTGAAGCCTTCTGACCATTGGATCCATGTTGGTTTCATAAAATAATAGATTATCAGACACAAAAAAACACATTTGAGATTCTCATTTTATCAATGGGGAAACCAAAATCCATTGAAGTTTAAAGCCTTGGCCATGTTTTATAGCTCATTCATGCCACACTGGGACTTGGACCCAAATCTCCCAATTCTAAGTCCTGTGCCTGCCTGCTCCCACATCTGCATTTTATTATGAAAACTTTTTGACATATTGACATACAGAAAAGTTGAAGAAGTTGTAAGGTGAGCATCCGTATACCCACCACCTCAATTTTACAATCATTTTTCTATCTTTGCTGTATCATGTATCTACTCATCCTGTGTTTTGAAGCTTTGCAGAGTAAGTTACAGATATCAGTAGACTTCACCCTTGACTATCTCAGGATGCAAATCATTATCTAGCGTTTGATATTTGTTTACCATTATTTTTATGTAAAATTTATACACAGTGAAATGAACATGTTTTAACAAATGCCTACACCTGTGTATCCCCAACCCCTATACAGCTCTGCTTTTTCCATTTCAAAGATTTGAAAACATGTTATATTTTGCTTAAATAATCATTTTTAATTAATTTGCTCCAGAAGATGTACTTGCTTATTTAGAAAACATTTTTATAGGAAATATATTTGTGTTTTATCACATCATCAAGCTATAGTTTTAAAATGAGGATTTATAAGGTGCTGTGTTCAAGTAGTTGCTAAGAGGCAACTCTATGCACATTTAAATATATATTTATTATTTATTTATTTATTTTTGGATGCGTTGGGTCTTCGTTGCTGCACGTGGGCTTTCTCTCGTTGTGACGAGTGGGGGCTACGCTTCACTGTGGCGCATGGGCTTCCCATTGCAGTGGCTTCTCTCGTTGCACAGCACAGGCTCTAGGCACACAGGCTTCAATAGTTGTGGCACGCAGGCTCGGCAGTTGTGGCTTGCGGGCTCTAGAGTTCAGGCTCAGTAGCTGTGGCACACGGGCTTAGTTGCTCTGTGGCATGTGGGATCTTCCCAGACCAGGGCTTAAACCCGTGTCCCCTGCATTGGCAGGCGGATTCTTAACCACTGTGCCACCAGGGAAGTCCCTCTATGCACCTTTTAATTCACAAGAGATGAAGTCTTGAAGTCAAGAAAATGCACTGGAGTGGGAGAGGAATGGAGATATTCACACTGAATACTTGAGAGTTACAGAGCTTTATAGAAAATTTAGCATTATTCCTGGGAATTCCCTGGCAGTCCACTGGTTAGGACTCCACGCTTTCACTGCCGAGGGCCCGGGTCGGGGAAGTAAAATCCCACAAGCCATGCAGTGTGGCCAAAAAAAAAAAAAAAAAAAAAAATTAGCATTGTTCCCAACTCAATACATACTTGTGCACACTCCACCCCCATCCACAGAATCTGAATCTCAAAAAGGCACATTACCTGGAAATTTCCAACTGGGTGGGAAGTGGGAATAAGAAAAGAGACAAAGAAATGTCACAAGTTCTTTTGCTTCTGTTGCAGGAATGCTCTATTTGACTACATTATTTTTTTCCTTTTTTGCTCCTATGGGAACAAATCAGAAAAAACTAGAGCAGTTTTGAGGGACAGATGCTAAAGAATGATACTCTACACCCTCTTCCTGGCTCCCTTCCCACATCCTGCAGGGTGTGTGAGGCGTTCCTGCTCATGCACACACACATACACACACACACACACATCCTACTGGTTGTACCAAAGAAACAAAGGATGATTAGGACACATTTAAAGGCTGAAACTGTGGGTAGCTAATGGTTCAGTAATGTCCCCAGGCATGATGGGGACTGGGTACCAGCAGCTGGGAGAAACTTGAAGCATTTTAACTGCCAACCCCTCACTTCAAAAGGTAGAGATAAATCATTGAAGGACATGGTGCAGCCCCTTCCAGTAATCCAATTCATCCCACCGTGTGAGGTCTGTGGGTCAGAGCAAATGGCAGTAGCAAACCCAAGGCAGCCAAAGGCTTGCTCCCCAGCTTCATGGAGCAGAATTTATGGACAGCAGTAGAATTGGAAAGGCATTATAGCCTGCTTCTAAAGCAGAGAGGGGAGGGGGAAAGAATGGAGAGGGAATGTTCTAGAAGTCTTTCTGTGGGAGATCCAGAAAACCATTTTAGAAAAAACCCAGAACATCTCAGAAACACCTGGGCCTTCAGCCAAGGCAGATGGTCCAAAATGAGGAATGGGGAGCAGCAGTTGCTGGCCACGGCGGCGACATACAGAGGTGGTGGTGGCTGTGTTCAGTGGGGTCCATCAGTGCCGACCCTGCATTTCAGGAGCCCACATTTAGTCCTCTCGCTTGGCCTCTGAGCCCCGTCAGCTCCAGAGACGGGCA
The DNA here is from genome assembly GCF_039906515.1 of Pseudorca crassidens. Lineage (NCBI taxonomy): Eukaryota > Metazoa > Chordata > Mammalia > Artiodactyla > Delphinidae > Pseudorca > Pseudorca crassidens. The sequence continues at coordinate 19,836,684 of NC_090309.1, read as the reverse complement.
TTCGCCACATGCTCATGTGCAAGTGAGATTCTTTTTTTCTGAAGAAAGCCAAATGCCCTAATAAAAAACTCTAAATGATCAACAAACAGAAGACAGTAAGTGGTGCCAATTTGCCTCAGTCTTGGTGGTTTGCCTAATGATCTGAGAGAGCTAAGCTTGTGGTTAGAATTCAAATTGCCAGGCAGGACAGGGAGACTCCATAGTTTGGGGTAGGTCAGGGTCCAAAGGCCTGAGAACAACAAAGGAAACTTAACATGAACAGGAATGCACATTCTCTCCCTGATTACAATCAGAGCTAGCTATTATTAGTGTATTTCTTTCTTTCTTTTTTTTTTTATTACTGTATTTCTGACAGGTCTACTTCGCTGTACTTTATTTCAGAATGGTACAATAAATGGTATTTTCTCACTCTTGGCCAGTAGCTGAAGAGAGAAGTCTCCATAGAAGTGTGTGTTCAGGAAGAGGTAGAGCTGACATATGGTAGATTTTTTTCTCATTTACAAAAAACAAATCAGTATAGGGGTGGGGGAGTGGGAGGCACAAACTACTGGGTGTAAGATAGGCTCAAGGATGTATTTTACAACACAGGGAATATAGCCAATATTTTGTAATAACCATAAATTGTAAGTAACCTTCAAAAATTGTATGGAAATTTTAAAAGATTTTTAAATAAAATAAAATTAAAAATTTTTAAAGGTCACTTCTGTTAATAATGTAAGTATGTGCCTGTATGTGTGAATGAGTGCACACACACATGTGCATCATCCAATCAACTGAGTTTCACTAATCAAATCTGTTTTCCAAATGCAAGGAACAAACTATTTTATGGTCAGACAGTCATCCCCAAACCATGATTAGAAACTCTGAGGTTCAACTAGATGGGCTGTGGCACTGAGCTAGAGTGAGTGTTAATGAGACCTGGGTCACAGGTTTTAACAGACAGAATACTTGATTTTTATTGGAGATGGGTTTGGGTGGGGAAGGGGGTATCTTTGACTCAACCATAGAAGAAAAAATAAAATACCATAAACCAGCTCCACAAAAGTATTCTGCATAAGGTGAAGTGACTACCTTGACAAATTTTACTCCCACTCTATAGCAATAGAATTATCTGTTCCAATATGCATTTAGAAGTCACAATTTTCTCCAAAAAGAAGTTGCATATTTCCCTTTATACCTTATCGTGATGTTCTATGAGCTAGATTTCCACCTGCTTCTTCAACTAGTTGGCTTCTACTGATCAAATGCCTACCATGGGCAAGATGCTACCAGAGTTGCAAGAGAAGAGAAAGTCTAGATTCTGTCTTCAAAGAGTTGACAGTCTTAATAAGGACATGAGAGGAAAGTGTAAGAAACAAACCATTTCAGTAAGAATCAAGAATCAGACACAGTATGGATTTGAGCTGGGGAGGTTATTTGTGTGGGAGCAGCTCTAAGATGTTTGACCTTGATGTTTTCTATCAGCATGATCTTCAGGGACTCTTTTGTATCTTTGGGAAGCTGATTTCTAAACATTGTTAATTAAGGATGATACTTTTAGACATTGGGGCTCCACCAAGTTATTAATGTAGCTTCTTGTGAATGTCAGTTATTGTGCTTACAGAGTGTATGTTGCTTTTTCATCAAACACACAGGTAATTTAAGAGAAAATGAATACTTTTTTTTTTTGTTCTTTTTCTTCTTCTTTTGACTGACAAGGTTAATCTCTTTCATGCAATCTTTATCATTTAAGGTCAGGCTGCACCTGTCAGTATTTGCTAGATTCTTTACAGACATGGATAATAACTATAATCCTCAGAGAAGTCCTGTGGTTAGGTCAGGACAACCTATGATTCTCAAGCCTGGTTCTGCATCAGCATGTCCCAGGGAAGGAACTCCTTGACTGCTCATCTGTGTGAACTGTGTAGAGAAGGATCAGTCAAGATAACTTTCAGTGAGGTCTCCTGTGGCCTTTTGCTGTCTGCAGCTTTATGGTTTTAAGAGAGAGGCTTTGGCAAAATTCTGATTATTGTAAATACACTTTTACAATGGTTCACTTTTCAAAGGCTTTTCATATTCATAATTTTCTTTGATCTTCACTGGAAGGAGGAGAATTGGATCTTTTCTCATTTTGCCTTTCATGAAAGAGAACCAACAAGAATAGTTGAAGGTATCAAGGTGATATACAACCCTTTACATTACAACCCATGCAATGGTGATCACATCCCAGTTTCCTGACCTCAGACTTAGATTCTCATTCTATCTCTGTTGCAGGACATGTAACTGGGCTTAGTTGATTGCTCTTGCTGAAGACTAGATACAGGATTTGGGAACCAAGTTGCAAATGTTTCACTTTTTTGGTTAGCAATGATTAAGATAAATGGAATATCTTAAAAATGGTCAATAGACACCCCTTCCCTTACACCACATGCAAAGTTAACTCAAAATGGATCATAGACCTAAGTGTAGGAGTTAAAACTGTAAAACTTGTAGAAAAAAAAAACATAGGCGTAAACCTTTGTGACTTTGGTTTAGGGATTGGTTTCTTAGACATACCAAAAGCATATGTGACTTTTTTGTTTCGAGAGAAATTATTCTCAGAAACTGATCGCCTTTGCCAATGTTTTGTTTAACACAGGTTCACTGCAGGAATTATAATACTTTCACAAACCAATAGCATCCAGGATAATGTCTTTTAATAAGTCAATAAAAAATGACATACTCCAAATCAATGATAGATTAATCACACTATTGTTCCAGGGAAGGGGAGGTGAAAGAAAGAAAGTCCAAATTTAGTTGAGTTACTTCTCTGGAGAAGCAGCTTAACCAACCAAGAGCTGACGTCCAGCTGCCTACAAAAACAAAAGTCCCTTGTTGCTAGAGCAAGTTGCTAGGGAACAAATGTGCTGGTGTTGGTGGGCAAGATGATCTTCTTGAAGGACATCTGCATGGCTTTCGCCACTACTGGTAAAAGAGTTGCCTTTACCTCAGCAGAAACTAGTGCCCCAAGTTCTTCAGAGAGCTATTTAAGTCAGCAAAGGGTAGCCTTGCCCAAATTAAACACTCTGGGATAGTGCTCACAGACTCAGAGTTTATAGTCTAAATGTCCCCTCTCCAAAGTTGCTCCTTCCTATGTTCTTATTAATAAGCCCCCAGTGGTTCCCCATAACAGCTGTGCTGCTAAGTTCTTATAAGCAACCATAGAAGTGGATGATGACCTCCTGACACTCAATTTCACTTTTATATCAAAGCAAAAACTTCATTCTTAGAAACAACTTTAACCTTAAAAACAATTTATTTTTGTCAAAAACAAGTGGATTTGAAATCATATCAAACCACTACACAACAGTGACAAAAGAAATAAATAGATGAATGGACTGAATCAAAATTAGAAACTTTTATGCTTCAAATGATGCCATCCAGAAAGTGAAGACAATTCACACAATGGGAGAAGATGTTTGTATATCATGTATCTGATAATAGACTTGTATCTAGAATATATAAAGAACTGTACAAACTCAATCATGAAAAGACAAATAATGCAATTATAAAATGAGCAAAAACTTTGTGGGATATTTTCCAACACCAATACCCAATTCTCCAACTCTCTGATACCAACTGGGTGTCCAACAATTCAACTCAATTCTGTCACTACCTACAGGGAGTTAGCACCAGATCCCACAAGTTGAGGATCCAGTCCCACGAAATGTCCCCACTTCAGACACTAATCACAAGTCCTGAGCCAACCACCTGGCCAATCACCCATAAACTGGGGATTCCCACAACCCCCTCCTCAAATTTGATAATTTGCTTGAATGGCTCATAGAACTTGGGAAGATACTTTACTTACATTCACCAGTTTGTTATAAAGGATGCAGGTACACAGCCAGTTGAAGAGGATCATGGGAAAAGATCCCAAAGGGTCCTGAACACAAGAGCTTCTATCCTTCTGTGGAGTTGGGGTACACTACCCTCCTGGCACATGGTTGTGTTCACCAACTCAGAAGTTCTCTGAACCTCATTGTTAATGGGCTTTTTGTGGAGGTTATATGACATAGGCATGATTCATTAAATCACTGGGAACTCAACCTTCAGTCCCTCTCCCCTCCCAGGAGGTCAGGAGTAGGGCTGAAATTTTCAACTTTCTATTCATGCTTTGGTGTTTTCTTAGGGTTAGCCCCCATCCTGAAGCTATTGAGGGGCTCCTAGCCTGCAGTCACCTCATTAGCCTACAAAGATCCTCATCACTGTGGAGATTCCAAGGGATTTAGTAGCTATCTGCTAAGAACTAGAGACTAATAAAATTAAACTTTTATTTTAATACCACAAATTTGAGTAGACCTTTGTACAAGAAGACTTGCAAGTGGTGTATAAGTACCTGAAAAGATGCCCAACATCACTAGCCACTAGGGAAATGCAAATCAAAACCCACTAGGATGGCAATAATTAAAAAGATGGATAATAATAAGTGTTGGAGAGGATATGAACAAATTGGAACCCTCATTCATTGACGCTGAGACTGTAAAATGGTGCAGCTACTTTGGAAGATAGTTTGGTAGTTCCTCAAATTTATAAATATAGTTTGCATATGAGCCTTTAGTTTGACTCCTACATATAAGCCAAGAGAAATGAAAATATATGTCTGCAGAAAAAACTTGTAGATGGATATTTGTAACAGCATTTTTTTTTGTTTTGCGGTACGCGGGCCTCTCACTGTTGTGGCCTCTCCCGTTGCGGAGCACAGGCTCCGGATGCTCAGGCTCAGCAGCCATGGCTCACGGGCCCAGCCGCTCCGCGGCATGTGGGATCTTCCCGGACCGGGGCATGAACCCGTGTCCCTTGCATCAGCAGACAGACTCTCAACCACTGCGCCACCAGGGAAGCCCTGTAACAGCATTTTTAACAATCACCAAAAATTGTAAAAAGTGTAAATGTCCATATGCTGATGAATAGATAAACAAATGTGGTATATCCATACAATGGAATATTATTTGTCAATAATACTGATGCATGCTACAGCATGGATGAACCTTAAAAATATTATGCTAAATGAAAAAAATACTACTCAAAAATGACCACATATTGTATGCTTCCACTAAAATGAAACATCCAAAAGAGGCACATCTAGAGACAGAAAGTAGATTAGCATTTGCCTATAGCTGGGGCAAGGGGAGAAATGGGGAGTGACTGCTTTTGAAAGGAATATCTTTTGGAGGTGATAAAAGTGTTCTAAACTTAAATTGTGCTTATGGTTACACAACTCTGTGACTGTACTAAAAACTATTGAATTACACAGTTTGGGTGAATTTTATGGTATGTGAATTACATCTCTATAAAAATGTTAAAAAAAACAACAACAAATGGCTGCGTCCTGGAGTTTGGCCCTTAAGACAGTAGATAGGTATATCTAAAATTAAGTCTCCAAGCACTGTGATTCTCTTTTGCTCTCTAATGAACATGGTGAACTGGCACTTGGAGTTAGCTCTCCTTGTTAATAAACAAGACTGCTGCTGTAAGAGCTAATTGACAGCATTGCCAAAATTGGCTTTGCCAGGGAGCAAGCGGTTGGTCAGAGTGATCCTGAAATTAACAGCCAAGATATAATGATACATTTTATTCAAATTTTATTTTTTTTTCTGCTTATATTATTAGTTCATGTTCATCTCCCTGATCTTTTAACTCTGAAGTGCTCCAGGCCTCAGTGTTTGGACCTTTTCTTACATCTACACCCACTTCCTTAGTGATCTTATCCAGGATAAGACCAACATATTTAATAGGACTTAAATATCATCTGTATACTTGTTGATTCCCAGATTTATATCTTGAGCTCAAACCTTCCCCTTGACCTTCATTCTTCTATGCCCAGCTACCTACTGAACGTCAACACTTGAATATTTCATTGGCTTCCTGAACTTACCATTTCAAAACTGAAATCTTAATCAACCCCCTCTTCCTAATTTTTCAACATCCATCAAAGGCAACTCTGTGCTGGTGCTTTATTTTGAAAATCTTGAAGTTCTCTTTCTCTCACATTCTATATATGATCCATTAGCAAATCCTGTTCGCTGTACACTAAAAATATATCTAGGAAGTAACTGCTTTTCACCATCTCCCATCACTATTAAGTTTCCATCACGTCTCATCTGAATTTTTACAAAGACTCCCTAATGGCTCTTTCTGCTTCTGCCTTTGCCATCCTTTCTCCAATTCTAATCTCATCACAATAGCCAGGGTGAGCCTGAAAAAAATGTAAGTAAGAGTGAATCACTGCCTTCTGAAAACCCTCCAGTGTTTTCCATTTATCTATAGTAAAAGCCAAAATCATCACAGTGGCCTACAGCTGCTGCACATGAGGCCCCCTCCCCCTTATCTCTCTGAGATAATATTTTCCACTCTTTGTCTTCTGCTTTCAGCTCCAGGCACGCACACTGGCCTCCTTAGCACTCTTCGAACTTGTCAGGTATGCTCCTGCCTCAGGGTCTTTTTGTTTGTTTGTTTGTTTTTGTTTTTGTTTTGAGGGTATGAGGGCCTCTCACTGTTGTGGCCTCTCCCGTCTCAGGGTCTTTTATATCTGCAATTACCTCTGTCTGGAAGGTTCTTTCCCCAGATATATTCACGTCTTGCTCTCCTGACCCCTCTAGTCTTTGCTCAACTGGTACCCACTAGGTAAGGCCTACCCTGCCAATATGATTTTAAATTATAACTCTAAAACACTGGTTTTCATTGTTTGTCTTCTCTGCTTTATTTTCTTCTGGAGAGATATTTGTCTGTTTTGTTCACTGCTGTATCCTCAGTGCCTGACACATAGTAGGGGCTGAGTAAAAATTTTTGGAATGAATGACTGCATAGTTCTTAAACTTTTCTAGTTCATAGATTCATGAACTATTTTAAGATTTGATGAAGCCTATGGAAACTTTTCCCAGAAAAAAAGATGCTATACACACATAATTTGGTACCTAAATTCTGAGGTTAATATATCCCCTGAAATCCATCCAGGGCTGAAATCCCTCTAGGGCTTCTTTGCCTGCCCAAGAACTCCGGGTTAATCATCTCTGGCCTAGAAAAAAGGGGCAAAAAGCAAAACCAACTCTACTATTGATGACTGCTACTCTTGCTACATGAGTTTTCTTTGTTCATTTTGCTGTTGGGGCCTCATTTATACTTGGGCCAGTATAGTTTTGAAAAGGTGAAAGTCACATTTTGGAGAAACCTTTGTAGCTTTTTGCCCATACTCTTCCACACCCTGAGTTCTCTCGTTTTTCTTTCTCTTCTCTCTTGCCAAGGTATTTCACTAACCTTCATAAACCTTAAAGAGGAAATGACTAGAAGATCATAATTGGTAGGAGGCTTATGTAAAAGGCCAAAAGTGATATCATTTTAATTCCTGCTTTTCCCATTTAAAGCTCTGCGTTCATCTCCTAACTAGGTGTCCTCATGGATGGAATAAAATGGTGCATTTATTTGTTACTGAGAAGTTCTATAATAGCAGAATATTGCCCTCAGCACTTCCCAAAGAAAACGGCCTTTGTGAATTAAGGATTTATGGGTGCCCATGTTTCTGTTGGAAGGATTTGAAGATCTGGACTTACATGCTGGGATCCCAGCTTGATTAAAGGCTGCAAAGAAGCTGATACAGTAAGTAGTCTTTGCTATCAGTGGACTCATATTTCCTGCTAGAGATAAACCAAGCCTTGTGCTATAAAGCAGTCAGTAAGCACTGCAGTGGCTGATTCAGCACTCTGCCCTCTACTGTGCTGGGCACATTTCCTTCCGTTGGAAATGCCCTCAAAATCATAAATGTTGTTAACTTCAGAGATGCAGGACATGGGGATGAGTTGAATCTAAGGTTTATTAATTCCTTCGTGTAAACAGCTGATCACTTTTCCCACCTTACACTGTAAAACAAACATCTGTGGTTTTATTTCTTTGAGCCCTCCCTGATGTCATTCATCTGGAAATCCAGTTAAAACCCAGGAGAAGTGTACAGATTTCTTAGAAAACTTGCCTGGGGCTGCCCTGGCAGAGAGAGTGTTTGATTGCCATGTATGTACGTGCAAATGTCAGCACCACAGGAGAGGGGAAGGCACAGGAATAATCCAACCTAATCCATTTATATTTGACTTTGAAATCATCATGCATCTCAGATTCTTGCTTATTTTTAATGGTAAATTTGGGGGAGTGGGAAGGTTAATAGTAAGACAAATATGTTCTTTGAGGTCTTATCGGATAAGGGAAATAAGTAACAAGCTGTGTCTTACAATCCATAAAGATATCGAGCAGTCAGTATTGTTTCAATTTAGAGCTTGCTACTCAAAGTGTGGTCCTAGAGTATTACCATTCCCTGGGAGCTTTTTGGAAGGTGGATTCTGGAGTCTTGCTCAACACATAATCCCTCAGGATCTACAGTTTAACAAGATCTTCAGGTGTTCATTTATACATTATTGTTTTTTGGAAGGGTTGGTTAAAGCCCTGGTTTCCAAACATGACTGTGCATTGTAATCACCCGGGAAACTTTAAAAAGATGGATTGATACCTGGGTCCTACTGTCAGAGAACCTGATTTTATTCATAGGGAGTTCAGTTTGGTCATGGTTGACTTACAAAATACCCCATGTATTTGTAATGCACAATAGTTTGAAAGCACCTGGTTTAGAGCAGAACCAGAATTCATCTCCAGCACATGTGGATAATAAGAGTTGATGAGGAAGACCTTCAAGATGGTGGAGGAGTACAACATGGAGATCATCTTCCTCCACACAAATACATCAAAAATACATCTACATGTGGAAAAACTCCTACAGAACACCTACTGAACACTGGCAGAAGACATCAGACTTCGCTAAAGGGTCTTGGAGCTCTGGTCGGATGTCAGGTCTGAGCCTCTGAGGTGGGAGAGCCAAGTTCAGGACATTGGACTACCAGAGACTTCCCAGCCCCATGTAATATCAATCAGCGAGAGCTCTCCAAGGGATCTCCATCTCAACACTAAGACCCAGCTACACTCAACGACCAGTGAGCTCCAGTGCTGGACACCCTGTGCCAAACAACTAGCAAGATAGGAACACAACCCCACAACCCCACTCATAAGCAGAGAGGCTGCCTAAAATCATACTAAGTTAAAAGACACCCCAAAGCACACCATGGGACATGGTCCTGCCCACCAGAAAGACCAGATCCAGCCTCATCCACCAGAAGGCAGGCACAAGTCTCCTCCACCAGGAAGCCTACACAACCTACTGAACGAAACTTACCCACTGGGGGCAGACACCACAAACAACGGGAACTACAAACCTGCAGCCTGTGAAAAGGAGACCCCAAACACAATAAGTTAAGCAAAATGAGAAGACAGAGAAATATGAATCAGATGAAGGCGGAAAGTAAAAACCCATCAGACCAAACAAATGAAGATGAAATAAGAAGTCTACCTGAAAAAGAATTCAGAGTAATGATAGTAAAGATGATCCAAAATCTTGGAAATAGAATGGAGAAAATACAAGAAATGTTTAACAAGGACCTAAAAGAACTAAAGAGCAAACAAACAATGATGAACAAGGCAGAAGAATGGATAAGTGACCTGGAAGATAAAATAGTGGAATTAACTACCACAGAGCAGAATAAAGAAAAAGAATGAAAAGAATTGAGGACAATCTCAGAGACCTCTGGGACAATATTAAATGAACCAACATTCGAATTATAGAGGTCCCAGAAGAAGAGAAAAAGAAAGGGACTGAGAAAATATTTGAAGAGATTATAGTTGAAAACTTCCCTAACATGGGAAAAGAAATAGTCAACCAACTCCAGGAAGAGCAGAGAGTCCCATACAAGATAAATCCAAGGAGAAACACACCAAGACACATATTAATCAAACTATCAAAAATTAAATACAAAGAAAAACTACTAAAATCAGCAAGGAAAGGGCAACAAATAACATACAAGGGAATCTACATAGGGTTAACAGTTGATCTTTCAGCAGAAACTCTGCAAGCCAGAAGGGAGTGGCAGGACATATTTAAAGTGATGAAAGGGGAAAACCTACAACCAAGATTACTCTAGCCAGTAAGGATCTCATTCAGCTTTGACAGAGAAATTAAAACATTTACAAACAGGCAAAAGCTAAGAGAATTCAGCACCACCAAACCAGCTTTACAAGAAATGCTAAAGGAACTTCTCTAGGCAGGAAAAAAAAGTGAAGGAAAAGACCTACAGAAACAAAACAAACCAATTAAGAAAATGGTAATAGAAACATATATATCACTAATTACCTTAAATGTAAATGGATTAAATGCTGCCACCAAAAGACACAGACTGGCTGAATGGATACAAAAACAAGACCCATATATATGCTGTCTACAAGAGCTCCACATCAGACCTAGGGACACACACAGACTGAAAGTGAGGGGATGGAAAAAGATACTCCATACAAATGGAAATCAAAATAAAGTTGGAGTACCAACTCTCATATCAGACAAAATAGACTTCAAAATAAAGACTATTATAAGAGACAAAGAAGGACATTACATAATGATCAAGGGATCAATCCAAGAAGAAGATATAACAATTTTAAATATTTATGCACCCAACATTCAAGCACTTCATAACATAAGGCAAATGCTAACAACCATAAAAAGGGAAATCAACAATAACACAATCATAGTAGGGGACTTTAACACCCCACTTTCACCAATGGATAGATAATCCAAAGTGAAAATAAATAAGGAAACACAAACTTTAAATGACACATTAAACAAGATGGACTTAATTGATATTTATAGGACATTCCATCGAAAAACAACAGAATACACTTTCTTCTCAAGTGCTCATGGAACATTCTCCAGGATAGATCATATCTTAGGTCACAAATCAAGGCTTGGTAAATTTTCAAAAATTGAAATCGTATCAAGTATCTTTTCTGACCACAACCCTATGAGACTAGATATCAATTACAGGAAAAAAAACTGTAAAAAATACAAACACCTGGGGGCTAAACAATACACTACTAAATAACCAAGAGATCACTGAAGAAGTTAGAGGAAATCAAAAAATACCTAGAAACAAATGACAATGAAAACACGACAACCCAAAACCTATGGGATGCATCAAAAGCAGTTCTAAGAGGGAAGTTTATAGCAATAAAATCCTACCTCAGGAAACAAGAAACATCTAAAACAACCTTAACTTGCACCTAAAGCAATTAGAGAAAGAAGAACAAAAACACTCCAAAGTTACCAAAAGGAGAGAAACCATAAAGATCAGAACAGAAATAAATGAAAAAGAAATGAAGGAAACAACAGCAAAGATCAATAACACTAAAAGCTCGTTCTTTGAGAAGATAAACAAAATTGATAAACCATTAGCCAGACACATCAAGAAAAAAGGGGAAAAGACTCAAATCAACAGAATTAGAAATGAAAAAGGAGAGGTGACAACTGACACTGCAGAAATACAAAGATCATGAGAGATTACTGCAAGCAACTATATGCCAAAAAAATGGACAACCTGGAAGAAACGGACAAATTCTTAAAAAAAGCACACGCTTCTGAAACTGAACCAGGAAGAGATAGAAAATATAAAGAGACCAATCACAAGCACTGAAATTGAAACTGTGATTAAAAATCTTCCAACAAACAAAATCCCAGGACCAGATGGCTTCACAGGCAAATTCTATCAAACATTTAGAGAAGAGCTAGCACCTATCCTTCTCAAACTTTTCCAAAATATAGCAAAGGGAGGAACACTCCCAAACTCATTCTGCTAGGCCACCATCACCCTGATACCAAAACCAGACAAAGTTTTCCCAACGAACGCAATCTACAGGCCAATATCACCAATGAACATACATGCAAAAATCCTCAAGAAAATACTAGCAAACAGAATCCAACAGCACATTAAAAGGATCATACATGGGGCTTCCCTGGTGGCACAGTGGTTGGGAGTCTGCCTGCCTATGCAGGGGACGTGGGTTCATGTCCTGCTTCAGGAGGATCCCGCATGCCGTGGAGCGGCTGGGCCCATGAGCCATGGCCTCTGGGCCTGCGCGTCTGGAGCCTGTGCTCTGCAATGGGAGAGGCGACAGCGGTGAGAGGCCCGCATACCACCAAAAAAATAAAGGATCATACACCATGATCAAGTGGGATTTATCACAGGAATGGAAGGATTCTTCAATATACACAAATCAATCACTGTGATATACCATATTAAAATATTGAAGGATAAAAACCATATGATAATCTCAATAGATTCAGGAAAATTCTTCAACAAAATTCAACACCAATTTACGATAAAAAGCCTCCAGACGTAGAGGGAATTTACCTCAACATAATAAAGGCCGTATATGACAAACCAACAGCCAACATCATTCTCAATGGTGAAAAACTGAAACCATTTCCTCTAAGCTCAGAAACAAGACAAGGTTGTCCACTCTCACCACTATCATTCAACATAGTTTTGGAAGTTTTTTCGACAGTAATCATCAAAGAAAAAGAAATAAAAGGAATCCAAATCGGAAAAGAAGTAAAACGGTCACTGTTTGCAGATGGCATGATACTATACATAGAGAATCCTAAAGACTCTACCAGAAAACTACTACAGCTAATCAATGAATTTTGTAAAGTAGAAGGATACAAAATGAATGCACAGAAATCTCTTGCATTCCTATACAGTAATGATGAAAAATCTGAAAGAGAAATTAAGGAAACACTCCCATTTACCACTGCAACAAAAAGAATAAAATACCTAGGAATAAACCTACCTAAGGAAACACTCCCATTTACCATTGCAACAAAAAGAATAAAATACCTAGGAATGAACTTACCTAAGGAGACAAAAGGCCTGTATGCAGAAAACTATAAGACAGTGATGAAAGAAATTAAAGATGATACGAACAGATGGAGAGATAAACCACGTTGTTGGATTGGAAGAATCAACATTGTGAAAATGACTATACTACCCAAACCAGTCTAGAGATTCAATGCAATCCCTATCAAACTGCCAATGACATTTTTCTCACAACTAGAACAAAATATTTCACAATTTGTATGGAAACACAAAAGACCCTAAAGTGCCAAAGCAATCTTGAGAAAGAACAATGGAGCTTGAGGAATCATGTTCCCTGACTTCAGACTATACTACAAAGCTACGGTAATAAAGACAGTATGGTACTGGCACAAAATCAGAAATATAGATCGATGAAACAGGATAGAAAGCCCAGATAAGCCCATGAACATATGGTCACCTTACCTTTGATAAAAGAGACAAGACTGTACAGTGGAAAAAAGACTGCCTCTTGAATAAGTGGTGCTGGGAAAACTGGACAGCTACATGTAAAAGAATGAAATTAGAACACTCCCTAACACCATACACAAAAATAAACTAAAAATGAATTAAAGACCTAATTGTAAGGCTGGACACTATAAAACTCTTAAGAGAAAACATAGGCAGAACACCCTATGACATAAATCACAGCAAGATCCTTTTTGACCCACCTACTAGGGAAATGGAAATAAAGCAAAAATAAACAAATGGGACCTAATGAAACTTAGGAGCTTTTGCAAAGCAAAGGAAACCATAAACAACACGAAAAGACAACACTCAGAATGGGAGAAAACATTTGCATATGAAGCAACTGACACAGGATCAATCTCCATAATATACAAGCAGCTCATACAGCTCAATATCAAAAAAACAAACAACCCCATCCAAAAATGGGCAGAAGACCGAAATAGACATTTCTCCAAAGAAGATATATAGATTGCCAACAAACACATGATAAGATGCTCAACATCACTAATCATTAGAGAAATGCAAATCAAAACTACAGTGAGGTATCACCTCACATCAGTCAGAATGGCCATCATCAAAAAATCTACAAACATTAAATGCCGCAGAGGGTGTGGAGCAAAGGGAACCCTCTTGCAGTGTTGGTGGGGATGTAAATTGATACAGCCACTATGGAGAACAGTATGGAGGTTCCTTAAAAAACTAAAAATAGAACTACCATATGACCCAGCAATTCCACTACTGGACATATACCCTGAGAAAACCATAGGTCAAAACGAGTCATGTACCACAATGTTCATTGCAGCTCTATTTACAATAGCCAGGACATGGAAGCAACCTAAGTGTCCATTGACAGATGAATGGATAAAGAAGATGTAGAACATATATACAATGTAATATTACTCAGCCATAAAAAGTAACAAAATTGAGTTATTTGTAGTGAGGTGGATGGACCTAGAGTCTGACATACAAAGTGAAGTACGTCAGAAAGAGAAAAATAAATACCGTATGCTAACACATATATATGGAATCTAAAAAAAAAAAAATGGTTCTGAAGAACCTAGGGGCAGGCCAGGAATAACGACGCAGACAAAGAGAATGGAATTGAGGACACAGGGAGGTGGAAGGGTAAGCTGGCACGAAGTGAGAGCGTGGTACTGACATATATACACTACAAAATGTAAAATAGATAGTTAGTGGGAAGCAGCTGCATAGCACAGGGAGATCTGCTCCGTGCTTTGTGACCACCTAGAGTGGTGGGATTGGGCGGGTTAGAGGGAGGGAGGTGCAAGAGGGATGGGTTATGGGGATATATGTATACATATAGCTGATTCACTTTGTTATATAGCAGAAACTAACACAACATTGTAAAACAATTATACTCCTATAAAGATGTTAAAAAAAATAAAAATTCAACTACAAAAGAAAAAGAGTTGATGATATTTACAACACTCTCAGTTAGTTACCTGGCATCCTACCAGCCACAAGTTTCTGTTTGAATTTTGTCTATTTATATGGTATTAGTTATCTTCTGAATCACCATAGAAAAGTTATAATCTCTTCAGTTTGCCACTTTATCTATCTTATCTACTCATTTGAAAATGGACAGATTCATTTTGCTTTATATGGTTTTTCTAGATAGTCAAATGATTTGTTTAATTTGAATCTCATTTTCTAATATGCTTTTTAGGAGGAAGGGTATAGTCTAAAGATTGTCATCTGAGGTTTCCACCAATGCTATGCAGTAGTTGTTCCTATCTCTCTCTCTTTTTTTTTTTTTTTGCTGGGGGTAGGAGTTTATTAATTAATTAATTTATTTTTGTTGTGTTGGGTCTTTGTTTCTGTGTGAGGGCTTTCTCTAGTTGTGGCAAGCAGGGGCCACTCTTATCGCCACGCGCGGGCCTCTCACTATCGCGGCCTCTCTTGTTGCGGAGCACAGGCTCCAGACCCGCAGGCTCAGTAGTTGTGGCTCACAGGCCTAGTTGTTCCGCGGCATGTGGGATCCTCCCAGACCAGGGCTCGAACCCGTGTCCCCTGCATTAGCAGGCAGATTCTCAACCACTGCGCCACCAGGGAAGCCCCCTATCTCTCTTAAAGAAGCAAAAACTGAGATTTTTAAGTTCCAAATTGGACAGCTGGACACTGGAAAAGCCACGGTTTTGTATTTGGCTTTGAATAGGCTTTGTCTAATTCTTAAAGCCCGTACTTTTCTACTTTACCAGCTTGTTTCCTGCTTGTTTCAAAAAACTTGGCTGTGTATGATTAATAGCAACTTTAAGAAAAGCAATTGGGATTCATATTATTTTTGTGTAGCCTTTTTTATATGTAGATTTTAAAATTTCATGTAAGCCATGCCACTAACTATGACTGAGTAGAGGTAGGGTACGCCCTGTGGCTCTGATTTAAAATGGTAATAAACAAGCAAACAAACAAACAAGGTGGGAAATTGAGGGTGGTTGACTAGCACAGGGTTTTGAGATGTTTGTTAGGTACCTGGAAGATTTTCCAAGAAGCAGATATTTCACTGAAAGCTTCTGCACTGGTCAGATGGAGGGAAGGAACAGAGGAAAGACAAGCTCTAAGAAAAGAAAGGGAAAGGGCTGCTATAGAAAATACTAAAAATTCTTTCAGTTTATACAGAGCCTCAGAGGCACAATGTGAAGGACAAAGAGATGAACTTGCTGGGATCTTTGGTGTCCACTTTATAGCCAAGCGTAAAAGGCACTTGGATCAATTGGGAAAGCATCGAGTTTGTTAGATGATAGCTTCCAGAACATGCCTTCTGCGGTCCCTTCCTGTTCTTATTGCCTGATGGAATCTGGAATTGCTCTGCCTAAAAACAGTTTCTTTCATTCTCGCTGTTTTTCTTATTCTTTTGAATTCTTTTCAGAAATGGGATTTGTATACATCTGAGAGGAAGCTTGGCTTCAAAACAGTTTTGCTCTCAATGATTTCACATATTTCCACAGCATCACACTGGAAGATTGTTAGCAGATAGGCAGCATTGTTGATTCATTTCTTTATTGGGAATAAGTGTCTCTGGCATCATGTTAGATTCTAAACATTATACCAGAATCCTAGGAAAGAAAAAAAATTGATCCTAGTAGGTGAGCTCTTGCCCCACATTCTGATCACTGTTTCTTCTCTCACTCACCATGGTTACCAGCAATCTGTAGAAGCAGATATCTCCCCACCTCCACACTTCCTCTTGCTTCCCAAGTCCCCCTTCAATTTTTCCTGATTTCTCTAGCTTCCGTTGCCTCTCACTTTATCTTCACTGGCCATGTTGATTAAATCCCTAGAGACTGGACTCTCTCCTGTTCATTTTCTCCTCCCTCACCTCCCCCCCTCCCCCCCTTTGAAGTACGACTCTTCTCCATTATCTTTTCTGATTAAGAAGTTTTCTTTCAACTTCATTTATTCAAAACTGTGATGCTTAGGCCAGGAGCTAAATTGAAGTTTATTTTTATATGGTCTGTATTTATAAAAGATTTGTTAAGATACTTAACAACAACAATGAATTCTAGGAGGATATTTAAAGTACAACAGAGTATGAATGGATCTTCTACGGAAGCATCACTTACATATAAATATAACTGCAGAGTAAGAGGAGGGTACTCCTTAAATCAGCAGTGCTTTGGGAGTGGGAGTGTGCTTTTGTCAGCTTCAGTGGGTAAATAAATATGACTGGGGCTTTGCAGGAACTGTGGAATCCTTGGCCCTGCCCACTAAATGCCAGTAGTGTCAACGGAGTCCTTTGGCAACCAAGGGCATTCACACAGATTTCCAAATGAAACACTAAGGCTTATTATATTGTAACATTCTTATTCATTAAGTTCTTTAAAACTATGCCATCATTTAGATAGATACTCATTATTCATTCAGATTTCTTAAGGTTACTGTAAAATAATTATATGTATATACAAACATTCTATATGGAAGATCAAGTACCAGGCTGTTGCTTCAGGAAATGGCCCATAAAACATCTCATCATTCTACTCAAAAGCGAAAGAATTTGTCTTGATTACATAGATGCTATCCTCCCATTCTTCCCTTGAACCATCCAAGTAAGCCCAAAGGTTCATACCCTGTAGTAACTTATAATGCAAAGAATTTTTTCCATCTTAGAGTTTTCATGAAAATTAATAAGTGAATATGTTAAAGCACTTGAAGCCAGTTTGAACACTGGCAATGTCTTGATGATATCTGGAAGATAACTGGTGACCCCATCCATAGAACCCCAGCAACCACGTCTCAATGACATTTTTGCATCTAAGAATTTGAGACACTCTGTGAACATTAATGTTGGCCTCAAGCACGACAAAGTTCTTCTAGATATTTGAATGTAACACTTTTGCATTTCAATATAGGGGACTTAAGTTTAGTCAAAACTCTCATATAGCGATGCTTCTGGAAACATCTCCAAATAAGGCATAATGCAGGATTTAAACTAACACTTCA
Source organism: Pseudorca crassidens (assembly GCF_039906515.1). NCBI lineage: Eukaryota > Metazoa > Chordata > Mammalia > Artiodactyla > Delphinidae > Pseudorca > Pseudorca crassidens. Next base: position 19,818,970 of record NC_090309.1, on the reverse strand, counting down.
GATGACCTGAAGCCTAAACTGAAGGAAAAAAAGATGAGTCTGATCATTATCTTTTCTTGTAACGAACTCCAACAGTTATTTTTATTCATTTTGTTAGAACTCATTGAGAAGAGCTTAAAAAAATAAGAGGAAGTTGATTCCTACTATAGCAAGTGGTTTCAGGTTAAAAATGAAACACACACACACATACACACATACAAACACAACCCAGATGCAACAGTAGTTAAATTTGATAAAAATGGAGGCCAAAAGTGATTTATTTCCCCACGTAGATGATTTTGTTGTCAGGTTTGTTGAAGATTTTGTTGTCAGATGAATAAAGCCTAAATGTGATGCTTGCCTATAGCCTGGGGAGGAAATCCATGACATCACCTGTCAGTTTATGATTCCCTGCTGTGCCTGGGTTGCAGATGGGAATAAAACCCCTCACTGTCATGAGATGAGTCAACCTACAGTTCACAGTGACCACATTTCTGGGAAAACAAGATGTCAGAGAAATTATTAAAGAGGACCATGTTTGATACCAATGCTGCCCAGTTGGTGAATTGTGTTTTTAGAGCAATCAGCTTGAATGCTAGAGATTGCTGTTCACTGACTGCCTGGGAGATTCTGCATGAAATTTAACCTGCTTTAACATGCATGGTGGGTAAGCATAGGGGTGTTAATTTCACATTGGAGAGTTGCTGTATTACTTTGGAAATAACTAAAATATTGGTGTAAGGTTTGCTTTCATTTCACTTTTTTTCAAACAGGCAAGATGCTCTAGCCAAACCTCAGTTCTTTAGTCTACTAGTCAGGACTAATTGTTCTTTTCTCTATGATTCTCCTTCTTTCTCACCTTGACATTCATATTAATTGAGCACTTACCATGTACAAGGCACTTATTTAATTGATCATTGAATCAACATTCAGCACAATTGGCATCCCAGTTTTATAGCTGAGAAAAGTTGACATCTCCTGACATTTCCTTCCTGATTTCCTATATTTTCAGGGGTACAAGGGACAACTCCTTTCTCACGGCTTCTCCCCTTTTCCTTTCATGTCTGCCTCCCACGTTACCCTTGATTGGAACCCTGATCCACACTGAATTAACCTAGCTGCAAGGGAGCATTTGGGGATCAAGGGCTCTATTTAAAATATTTTACTGTATAGGGATCCAGATTTAAAAAATAAGTTGGTCCTCAAAGGCACGTCACTTAAAAGTTATTTATTTGAATTGAATAAGTTAAGGCTGAGCTAAGCCAAAAATTTGCAGGCTGATAACAACAACAATGATAAAGTGTTGCCAGGGAATCAATGTCTTGAACCCACCCAGAGAGATAAGATCTATGAATGAGCCATTTGATATGCCTGAGGCTAGTGAAATGTAATGAATACTAAAAATGTCTAAGCCAGAGGTCTGCCAAGTAATCTGTTAAGTACCCAAATAATCTCTACTGTTTCAAGTTTACATCTAGATGTAAACTAGCTCTACTTAGTCATGGTCTACTAGTAGAGGCCATTGATTCATGCAGTGGATCTGATGTTTGGCAATTCCTGGGCTCTGTAAACTTGAATTAAATTCTACTTGTGTTTCTGGTTAATGTTTTAATAGGCCACTCCTTCAGTAGTAACCACTTCTTCGCAGGGATCTTTGGTAGATACGTTTCTAATAACAATGATAAAAGGATGTTTGCTTTGCCCTGCCCCCCCAAAGAACCTATCTTTATTTTTTTTTTAACATCTTTATTGGAGTATAATTGCTTTACATGGTTATGTTCGTTTCTGCTGTATATCAAAGTGAATCAGCTATATGTATACATATACCCCCATATCCCATCCCTCTTGAGTCTCCCACCCACACTCCTTATCCCACCCCTCTAGGTGGTCACAAAGCACTGAGCTGATCTCCCTGTGCTATGCAACTGCTTCCCACTAGCTATCTGTTTTACATTTGGTAGTGTATATATGTCAATGCTACTCACTCACTTTGTTCCAGCTTATCCTTCCCCCTCCCCATGTCCTCAATTCCATTCTCTACGTGTGTGTTTTTATTCCTGTCCTGCCCCTAGGTTTTTCAGAACCATATATATATATATATATATATATATATATATATATATTTTGTTTTGTTTGGGTTTGGTTTCCTTATATATCTGTTAGCATATTGTATTTGTTTTTCTCTTTCTGACTTACTTCACTCTGTATGTGACTCTAGGTCCATCCACCTCACTACAAATAACTCAATTTCATTTCTTTTTTGCCTGAGTAATATTCCATTGTATATGTGTACCACGTATTCTTTATCTGTTCATCTGTCAATGGACACTTAGCTTGCTTCCATGTCCTGGCTATTGTAAATAGTGCTGCAATAAACATTGTGGTACATGACTCGTTTTGAACTATGGTTTTCTCAGGGTATATGCCCAGTAGTGGAATTGCTGGGTCATATGGTAGTTCTATTTTTAGTTTTTTAAGGAACCTCCATACTGTTCTCCATAGTGACTGTAGCAATTTACATTCCCACCAACAATGCAAGAGGGTTCCCTTTCTCCACACCCTCTCCAGCATTTATTGTTTTCAAATTTTTGGATGATGGTCATTCTGACCACTATGAGGTGATACCTCATTGTAGTTTTGATTTGCATTTCTCTAATAATTAGTGATGTTGAGCATCCTTTCATGTATTTGTTGTCAATCTGTATATCTTCTTTGGAAAAATGTCTATTTAGTTCTTCTGCCCAATTTTGGATTGGGTTGTTTGCTTTTTCTGATATTGAGCTGCATTGAGCTGCTTGTATATTTTGGAGATTAATCCTTTGTCTGTTGTTTCGTTTGCAAATGTTTTCTCCCATTCTGAGTGTTGTCTTTTCATCTTGTTTAAGGTTTCCTTTCCTGTGCAAAAGCTTTTAAGTTTCATTAGGTCCCATTTGTTCATTTTTGCTTTTATTTCCATTTCTCTAGTAGGTGGGTCAAAAAGGATCTTGCTGTGATTTATGTCATAGAGTGTTCTGCCTCTATTTTCTTCTAAGAGTTTTATAGTGTCTGGCCTTACATTTAGGTCTTTAATCTGTTTTGAGTTTATTTTTGTGTATGGTGTTAGGGAATGTTCTAATTTCATTCTTTTACATGTAGCTGTCCAGTTTTCCTAGCACCACTTATTCAAGAGGCTGTCATTTCTCCATTGTACACTCTTGCCTCCTTTATCAAAGATAAGGTAATCATATGTGCATGGGTTTATCTCTGGGCTTTATATCCTGTTCCATTGCTCTATATTTCTGTTTTTGTGCCAGTACCACACTGTATTGATTACCATAGCTTTGTAGTATAGTCTGAATTCAGGGAGCCTGATTCATCCAGCTCCATTGCTCTTTCTCAAGATTGCTTTGGCTCTTTGGGGTTTTTTGTGTTTCCATAGAAATTGTGAAACTTTTTGTTCTAGCTGTGTGAAAAATGCCATTGGTAGTTTGATAGGGATTGCATTGAATCTGTAGATTGCTTTGGGTAGTATAGTCATTTTCACAATGTTGGTTCTTCCAATCAAGAACATGGTATATCTCTCCATCTGTTTGTATCATCTTTAATTTCTTTCATCAGTGTCTTATAGTTTTCTGCATACAGGTCTTTTGTCTCCTTAGGTAGGTTTATTCCTAGGTATTTTATTCTTTTTGTTGCAATGGTTAATGGGAGTGTTTCCTTAATTTCTCTTTCAGATTTTTCATCATTAGTGTATAGGAATGCAAAAGATTTCTGTGCATTCATTATGTATCCTGCTACTCTACCAAATTCATTGATTAGCTCTAGTAGTTTCTGGTACCATACTCTATGTATAGTATCATGTCATCTGCAAACAGTGACAGTTTTATTTCTTCTTTTCCAATTTGGATGCCATTTATTTCTTTTTCTTTGATGATTGCTGTGGCTAAAACTTCCAAAACTATGTTTAATAACAGTGATAGAGTGAGAAACCTTGTCTTGTTATGGATCTTAGAGGAAATGGTTTCAGTTTTTCCCCATGAGAATGTTGTTGGCTATGGGTTTGTCATATATGGCCTTTATTATGTTGAGGTAAGTTCCCTCTATGCCTATGGTCTGGAGGGTTTTTATCATAAATTGATGTTGAATTTTGTCGAAAGCTTTTCTACATCTATTGAGATTATAATATGGTTTTTATCCTTCAATTTTTTAATATGGCATATCACATTGATTGATTTGTGTATATTGAAGAATCCTTGTATTCTGGGATAATCCCCACTTGATCATGGTGTATGATCCTTTTTAATGTGCTGTTGGATTCTGTTTGCTAATATTTTGTTGAGGATTTTTGCATGTATGTTCATCAGTGATATTGGCCGGTAGTTTTCATTCGTTGTGACAATTTTGTCTGGTTTTGGTATCAGGGTGATGGTGGCCTCGCAGAATGAGTTTGGGAGTGTACCTACCTGTGCTATTTTTTGGAAGAGTTTGAGAAGGATAGGTATTAGCTCTTCTCTAAATGTTTGATAGAATTCGCCTGTGAAGCCATCTGGTCCTGACCTTTTGTTTGTTGGAAGATTTTTAATCACAGTTTCAATTTAATTGCTTGTGATTGGTCTGTTTATATTTTCTATTTCTTCCTGGTTCAGTCTCAGAAGGTTGTGCTTTTCTAAGAATTTGTCCGTTTTCCAGGTTGTCCATCTTATTGGCATATAGTTGCTTGTAGTAATCTCTCATGATTCTTTGTATTTCTGCAGTCACAGTTGTTACTTGTTTTTTTCATTTCTAGTTCTGTTGATTTGGGTCTTTTCCCCTTTTTTCTTGATGAGTCTGGCTAATGTTTTATCAATTTTGTTTATCTTCATAAAGAACCAGCTTTTAGTTTTATTGATCTTTGCTATTGTTTCCTTCATTTCTTTTTTAATTTATTTCTGATCTCATCTTTATGATTTCTTTCCTCCTGCTAACTTCGGGGGTTTTTTTTGTTCTTTTTTCTCTAATTGCTTTAGGTTTAAGGTTATGTTGTTTATTTGAGATGTTTCTTGTTTCTTGAGGTACTATTTTATTACTATAAGCTTCCCTCTTAGAACTGCTTTTGCTGCACCCCATAGGTTTTGGGTTGTCGTGTTTTCATTTTCATTTGTTTCTAGGTATATTTTGATTTCTGTTTGATTTCTTCAGTGATATCTTGGTTGTTTAGTAGTGTATAGTTTAGCCTCCCTGTGTTTGTATTTTTTACAGTTTGTTTCCTGTGATTGATGTCTCATCTCATAGCATTTTAGTCAGAAAAGATACTTGAAACAATTTCAATTTTCTTTAATTTACCAAGGCTTGATTTGTGACGTAAGATATGATCTATCCTGGAGAATGTTCCATGAGCACTTGAGAAGAAAGTTTATTGTGTTGTTTTTGGATGGAATGCCCTATAAATATCAATTAAGTCCATATTGTTTAATGTGTCATTTAAAGCTTGTGTTTTCTTATTTATTTTCATTTTGGATGATCTGTCCATTAGTGAAAAGGGGGCGTAAAAGTCCCCTACTATTATTGTGTTAGTGTTGATTTCCCCTTTTATGGCTCTTAGCATTTGCCTTGTGTATTGAGGTGCTCCTATGTTGGGTGCATAAATATTTAAAATTGTTATATCTTCTTCTTAGATTGATCCCTTGATCATTATGTAGTGTCTTTCTTTGTCTCTTGTAGTAGTCTTCATTTTAAATTCTGTTTTTTCTGATATGAGAATTGCTACTCCAGCTTTCTTTTGATTTCCATTGGCATGGAATATCTTTTCCCATCCCCTCACTTTCAGTCTGTATTTGCCCCAAGGTCTGAAGTTGGTCTCTTGTACACAGCATATATATGGGTCTTGTTTTTGTATCCATCAGCCAGTCTGTGCCTTTTGGTGGGAGCACTTAATCCATTTATATTTAAGGTGATTATTGATATGTATGTTCCTATTATCATTTTCTTGATTGTTTTGGGTTTGTTTTTGTAGGTCTTTTCCTTCTCTTGTGTTTTCTGCCTAGAGAAGTTCCTTTAGCATTTGTTGTAAAGCTGAATTCTCTTAGCTATTGCCTGTTTGTAAAGGCTTTAATTTCTCCATGAGATCTGAACGAGATCCTTGCTGGGTAGAGTAATCTTGGTTGTAGGTTTTTCCCTTTCATCACTTTAAATATGTCCTGCCACTCCCTTCTGGCTTGCAGAGTTTCTGCTGAAAGATCAGCTGTTAACTTTACGTGGATTCCCTTTTATGTTATTTGTTGCTTTTCCCTTGCTGCTTTTAATATTTTTTCTTTGTATTTAATTTTTGGCAATTTGATTAATATGTGTCTTGGCGTGTTTCTCTTTGGGTTTATCCTGCATGGGAGTCTCCTTGCTTCCTGGACTTGACTATTTCCTTTCACATGTTAGGGAATTTTCATCTATAATCTCTTCAAATATTTTCTCAATCTCTTTCTTTTTTCTTCTTCTTCTGGGACCCCTATAATTCGAATGTTGGTGCATTTAATGTTGTCCCTGAAGTCTCTGAGATTGTCCTCAATTCTCTTCATTCTTTTTCCTTTATTCTGCTCCCTTTCAGTTATTTACACTATTTTATCTTCCAGCTCACCTATTCATTCTTCTGCCTCAGTTATTCTGCTATTAATTCCTTCTAGATTATTTTTAATTTCAGTTATTGTGTTGTTCTTCACTGTTTGTTTGCTCTTTAGTTCTTCTTGATCCTTGTTAAATGTTTATTGTATTTTCTCCAGTCTGTTTCCAAGATTTTGGATCATCTTTACTATCATTACTCTGAATTATTTTTCAGGTAGATTGCCTATTTCATCTTCATTTATTTGGTCTTGTAGGTTTTTACCTTGCTCCTTCATCTGTAACATAATTTTTTGTTGTTTCATTTTTTTGCTTTTTTGATGGGTGTGACCGTTTTCCTGTTTTACTTGTTGTTATGCCTGAGGCGTCCAGCACTGGAGTTTGCAGGCAGTTGGACAGAGCCAGGTCTCAGTGCTGACATGAGGACCTCAGATTACCAGGAGGCTTCACTCCAATTAATTTTCCCTGGTGTCTGAGGTTCTCTGTTAGTCCAGCGGTTGGAACTCAGAGCTCCCACCACAAGAGCTCGGGTCTGACCTCTGGCCTGGGAACCAAGATCCTGCAAGCCACATGGCATGGCAACAAAAAGAAAAAAAAAAAAAAGAAAAGAAAGAAAATAAGGATTAGTACAATATCAGAGAACAAAATATCAAGATAAAATTAGAAAGATACAAATATATATTAGGAAAAATAAAAATATAATTGAAAACAACTGCAACAAGGTAAAATAAAACCACAACAGAAAAAAGAAAAAATGAAAGGGGGAACAAGCCAAAAGGAGAGAACAATAAGAAATTATAAATAATAAAATAAAATTAGAAATATAAGATTTATTAGAAAAAATAAAAATACAAATGAATCAACAACAATGCATCAACAAGGTAAAAGAGAACCCAATCTAAAAGAAAAAAAAATAAGAAAGAAAGCCTTGGCTATGGGGGCAGAGTTTAGGTGGGGGTGGAGCTTAGGCAGGAGTGGGGTTTAGGGTGGGGCGTGACCTAGGCCAGTGGAGGTGTGATGTTTGAGCATGGGGCATGGCCTCTGCTTAGGATCCCATCGCTGGGGGTTCCTCCTGTCCCCTTAGGTTTCGGTGGTCCCTCACGAGTTGCTGGTAGGTGCCCTAGTTGTGCGGAGACGCGAATTCCACATCCTCCTTGTCTGCCATCTTGACTCCACCCCCTTCAAAGAACCTCTCTTAGTTTATCACTTTGCATGTTTAGTGGATGCTCTCATGAGTTATTATTTAATAGGTTATGGAAATATGCCATTTTTTTGTTGTTGTTCGGGGTAGGAGTTTATTAATTAATTAATTTGTTTTTGCTGTGTTGGGTCTTCGTTTCTGTGTGCCATTTTTTGAAATGATAGTCAATCAGTACTGTAAAGAATCTCAGGAGAACTATGTGCTTTACCTAATTAAGTTATTTTGAGTTTATTATAAGACAAATGTATCTTCAGTGGATGTTACTGCATGGAATACCAGGCAAAGGGGTATATATGTTATCCTACTGTAATTTTCCATAAGTGATATCAGATCTAGAGCTGATTTTTTTTTTTTTTTTTTTTTTGTGGTACACGGGCCTCACACTGTTGTGGCCTCTCCCATTGCGGAGCACAGGCTCCGGACGCGCAGGCTCAGCAGCCATGGCGCAGCTGCTCCGCGGCATGTGGGATCTTCCTGGACCAGGGCACGAACCCATGTCCCCTGCATCGGCAGGTGGACTCTCAACCATTGCGCCACCAAGGAAGCCCTAGAGCTGTTTTTTGTTTTCTTTTTTTTTTTAGATTTCAACAAATGTGTTCCCTTTGGGGAAATAAGTTCACTACTTCTATTAGGACAGTATATGTATCAGTGCTTGGGAAGATAAAATCTACTAAATGTGTGTTCAAGAGGTTTAAATATTATGTCTTCCCCAATGGAATCTAGTTAATCTTGTTCCTGCAAGGTCCTAACTGTCTTTATCATGGCCAGCATTATCCTCCTCATCAATCATTACCATTTCCACTCATTCTCCATTTAGATTCTCAAGTCTCTGATAAAGAGCAAAATAAGCAGTCAGGGGTAGTGGTTTAATTTTTAAGTAGTAAGGAACAAAATTCAGCCATGAAAATCTAGGACCAGACAAACATCCCAGCGGATATTACTGTTTTCTATGTTAATGGAGTTATGTGGTAGTTTGCCATAGGTGTGATAAAGATACATTTGTCTTCCTTTTTCATATATTTGACATCCCACTCTGGTTAGAATCTTGCTAACTGTTCTCTCCTTTCTGGGATAGTTTAATACTGCTTTGGCTTCCAGTATGCCCAGTTGCTTTGAATAGATTCAAATGAAAATATCTATCTATAGCATAAAAATATGTGTTGAAACTATTTTTTCAGGTCACAGTGGAAAAGATTCTGAGTAAGTGCCTAGGAGGCAGATGTTCCTGGTGTATCTCTGCCTCTCACATAGTTATCAGATGACCTCAGATCAGGGACATCCATATCATAGCAAAACAATGATTATGCACCAGCTTCACCTGGTGCAGTGAGTGGTTGCCAAGATCCGATGAAATAACCTCCATGAAAATGCTTTATAAACTCTAATGGCATTATGCTTTGAAAATGTGACATTATTTAGTGTCCTGGAGCAGCAAGGTACTAAATAATATCTTAATGGATTGAATCAATACAGTTTCTCAAAGACCCTAATTTAGGAGATTTCTTAAATGTGAAAGAATTTCATTCCACACAAAGTGTTTGCTTCCTGACAGTCTCTCTGTGTTCCAGACCAGGAAAGGAGAGAGGTGGTGGGCAGGTAGATGGGAGTAAATGAGAGGAGGGGTTTCTGTTACGACAGTTAACCACTCACCCCTGAACCACTTGTGGGGTTTCTTCTTTATCACTTTGGACAAAGGAGTCCTGCCCACCTCTTCAGTTTATGGCAGCCTCCCTCAAAGAGCATTGCCACCAAAACAGTTTAGTGAAAGAATCAGGAATAAAAATTCCATGACTAGAGGATATAGAGGATAGAATTCTAGAATGAAGGGTGTATGGAGGAGGGAGGGGTGGGTAAGGATAGGAGTACATTACAGAGAAGGGGAGCAGATAAGTTCTAATCATGGTGCTTGACTTGAAAAGCCCTTTTGTCCAATGTCATCATGACCAAACCACATCCACTAGGTGCAAACTAGAAGAGTACATGAGTCTCACAACTCTCCCATTCACTGTTGCAAATAGATGCCTCTCTGGTGACATGTGGATTTCTAGGACAGAATTTTTTAAGGGGACAAAAATATGACAAACATAAACAATCACCGATGTTGTGAGGGCTGTGAAGGTAAATGGGCTAAGGAGTATTTGGGGGGAATTTTAAAAATGGAGTCTTAAGGAGGATAGAATTTCTATAGTTCAAATATTTGAACTCATGCCTTGGGCATGGGTAGGATCTCATGGAAATATATTTCCAAGACAGGACGTGGAAGATATTTTCTAGTAAACAGAGCTGTTCTATGGAAGTGGTAAAGTGTAGATCAGTGTTTCTCAGACTCAGGCACTGATGCTGCTGGTGTGGGACCATACTCTTGGTGGTGAGGGTCTAGCTAGCCCTTGTCACTCATGGAAGAACTTCAGTTCTATGCAAGAGGTTCAGCTGCCAGGGGTGAGAGTCAGGGATTGCTGCACTGGATGGGAAGTTGGACAAGGAGGCTCAGATGTTTCTTTCAGCTCTAACCCTAACTCTAATATGCTGGGCCTCAGTGTATATTAATTTGTTGACCCCTCTTTATATTGCCTAAATCCTCAGCAGGTCCCCTGTTGGTGGTGGCTTTACATTTTCCTCAGAACACAAAAAGTACATTTTGTGGGAAGGTTGATGTTGTTTATTTGTTTATCTCCAAGTGACCAGGGCACTGATGTGGACAGAGTAAGCACTCATTTAACATGTGAGAAAGGCCATGTGCTATTTGGTTTGGGACATTCTAGTTTCTATATATTAGCTATGGGCCATTTTGCAATAGCACCTCCTAATTGTAGCATACACTCCAATATCCTACAAGTCCATTCCCTCTTTTGTCCTTACTGATAACACTATCCAGGTGGTTTGTATGCTCAGCTCAAGGTAAGTTGACTTAGACTTCTGTGCCACTAGGAGTGGCCTCATGACATACTTCTGGCCAATAAGATGTAAGCAGAAGCCCTCTTGGAGAGATGTTGTTTTTCTGATAAAAAACCAGCATGCTGTTTTTGCTCTTCCTCTGTCCCCTTCTTGCCTGGAAAATAGATACAGTGTCTGGAGGTTCAGCAGCTCTCTTGTGATAGTGAGGACTAGAGCTACATTCTGAAGATTATAGAGACTTTGACTTCCTTGAGTTGCTGTACTAGCCCTGAACAGTCTCCTAAACAATTTCTTGCTATGTGAGAAGTATAAACCTCAGACTTTGTATGTTGCTTTTTGGTTGGTTTCCTCTACATGATGCTAAACATATCCTGACTAATATTCTTGCAATCGTCATGCCCCAGTCACTTGAGTTTCAGTAACTCAACATACAAGTTATCATCAGCAAAGATTCTCCTCTACATATGACAATGGACTTTCTATTTTACTTTTTGCATTGCACATTTTTTCCTTCCTTTTTTGAACTCCATATGATTTTTTAAAGTCTTTCAATGAACATTAAACTGACATTTCTAATTAGGCAGAACAAATAAATGGCATCTAAAAACAAGTGAATATTTGTCTTCCAAGGTCTATAATACTAGGTAAATAGTACAGTCACATTGTTCCCTTTTCTTTCCCCAAAACGATTCCATTTCTTAGTCCATCCATTTCAGTCTTCAAAATAATCACTGTCCCCCACTGGAGCACTCTTTATCCTTAGTAACTCTCTTATGTCAATTATGTAATAGTTTGGCCCTTTCTGTCTTCTGTTTCACTTTGCTTCTTTTTTTCTGTGCAAAGCAGCCTGCAGAGCAATAAAATAGGAAACATGCCTGCTGGGCCTGATTTTCTTCTCCAAAATAGCTTTGACCACTGGATAGTGATAAAAGCAGTTGGTTCACTGCAGAAGCTAAAAGCCAGGTAAGTGGGTCTAGCCTCACATTGGTGCAAAGGTGACTTCTGCGTAGGAAGGGGACAGTAGGACATAGTGCAGACATCACTATACCCAGAGTCAGGGCCTTCAGCCTGCTGATTCCACATGCTAATCCTTCAAGTGGTACGGTCCTGGGTCAATCTCTTAGCCTCTTTGGACCTCATTCATGAAAAGGAGTGGTCTCCAAGATTTCTTCCAGCTCAGGCATCCTGAGATATTCTCATTCAATAAACATTTTTCATGTACCAGTGATGGGCCAGGCATTGTCCTAGTGATGGAGATCCCTCAGGGAACAATACAGAGAGAAGAAAGCACCAAAGTTTAAGAGTCCAGAGAATGGTAGAGAACAGAAGGAAGACAGTCATGAGGGGAAAAGATAGGGATAGAGGGGGGAAATGGAAGCATGAGCTAAAATGTGCCTAGATTTCACATCGTCAGTGAAGCCTTCTTGGACCACTGCAGTCATCACTGGTCTCACCTTCCAGGGAATCCTAAAACATTGCAGTTGGCATCATTTTCAGCGCTGTAATCAGTCACCTGTGTTAGGAAATTCTGAGCATTTTTCTTGTCTTCTCAACTAGGTTGAAAACACTTAGAGATCAGGTACTTCTGTGTAGCTGCATCAAAATACTTTTAGGTATTAAGTAATAAATAAACCAGGCAAGGGCTTTGGATCTCCGCAAAAGGCTAGAAGGCATAGCAAGAAGTCACAAACTATTTATGGAATGAGCTGAGATCACTGGAAGGTCAGCTAGGAGTCTTAACTTTACACAGGCTGACCACCCATAACAACCCTTCCTGTGCAGAAGTCACCTTTGCACCAATGTGAGGCTAGACCCACTTACCTGGCTTTTAGTATCTGCATGACCCAGACGTCACGTGTACTCCTCGAGAGTACAAATTGTGGCCAAGTGAAAGGTTAGTTAATGGTGATCTTAAAGCACAGTCGTTTTCATTTACTTCGGCCACAACATGCAGTTATCTCCACAGAGCACTTTAAAGTTGCCTTGCAAGGAGGCATTTGGAGTAACTCAGTTTTGCAAGGAAGGAAGGAAGAGAGTGAGCAAGGGGAAGAAAAGGGATGGAAGAAGGTAGCATGATGTTCTGTAGGTAGATTTCAGCAACCTCAAAGCTTATCTGTATTTGGTATTCATGTTCAGATTGCCCTCTCTCTTTGTGAGTCCTAAGAGGGCAGGAAGTCTTACTTCTACCTTTATCTCTCACAGTACCTAGGCTAGAGTTGGGCACAAAGCAGATGCCTACATAAACAGGACTGAATTGATAGATGAATGGAGACCATGCCTCTTCCTTCCTCCCTGACTCCAAGAAGCACCAGAAGGTGTGGTGGCAGCATATAAGAAAAAGGAGAATCTCAGGGTCTTCTTATTTCTCAATACTTGCATACTGAAGACAGAAGAGCTAGTGTGATTCTTCTAGTCAAATCCACCCATTTTGCACTCAAGCATTGAGAATAAAAGGGAGGGCTTTGTCCTGGCTCCAAGCCTTGGACAAATTCATAATCTGTTAGATTCATACAGGTCATGCCATCAAGCACTTACCTTCACAGAATGTGGGCAGCTACTGCCTGACCCAGGACTCTGCTAGGAGAAGCCATCTCTAAAGTTCATTTTTTTATTGACTCGCTGTAATACAGGGTACTCTTAGGACATGGGAGAGCAGAAGTGAAACTTATCGTTGCGTATGACACCCATAAATAGATAAAGGGAAATGGCACTGCCTAATCCCTCATCTTCCTGGATGAAGGCTCTGTGAGGGCAGAGACTGTGTCCTTGTTCATTCCTTAGCTGTACAAACTGAGGAAATGGCCTTAACCTTTTCTGCCTTACTTTTATCATCCATGAAATGCAGACACTATGGGTACCTATTCCACAGAGGGGAGAAGAGAATTAATTCTGTTAATGCTTATAAAACACCTAGGATGGTACCTGGCATGTAATAAGCATTCAATGAACATTAACTATTGGTTGCTATTATATTAGAGTTACACTCTGTCTGGCACATAATAGGTACACAAAATATTTTTGTTAAATGAATATATGCATAGGACTTCATCAATAGTCCTCCACTTTTTTGCTTAGCTTGTGATCCCTTCAAGCATTTTCAGAAACGTATTTGTTTCCTTCTATGTCTTTAAGTAGATATCTAAAATGTTTATCCTAAGTCTAATCAGTTACCACAAAGGATGAAATTTCTAGTGTTCTGTGTATGTTGATGTTTTAAAATAAACTCTTGGCATCACTCTTTTAAATACATCTAATGAAACCAAACTATCACCATCATTCATTAAAAAATATGAATAGGTGATTTTTACAACATTTTCACATGTTACATCATTTCTTTTTCTCTTTGCATTAGCATTCCTATTCTATCCTATCACAGAAATTGATACTATAACAATTTCTTTTTAGGCTTGAAATTTTTAACTGATTTTTTAAACCCCTGAGTTACTCTAGGACCACTTTTTGAAAAGAACTCTCTTTCTGTATTGAATTGCTTTGATGTTATTACTAAAGATAAAGTGACCATATATGTGTAAGTCAGTTTCTGCACACTTACTTGGTTCTGTTGATTTTTCCATCTATATTTATGCCAGTGCCACACTATCTTAATTACTATAGTTTTACAGTAAGTTTTGAAATCGTATAGAGTAAGTCTTTCAAATTTATTCTTTAAAATAATCTTGGCTCTTCTATTTCTTTGTATTGGCATATAAATTTAGAATCAGATTATCAATTTCTATCAAAACAACAACAACAAATTGCTGTGATTTTGACTGGGGTTGCATTCAATCTATAGATAAATTTGGGGAGAACTGATGTCTTAACAAGTTTGAACCTTCTTGTCTACAAACATCATACGTCTCTTCAAGTTTTGTAGTTTTTAATGTAGTGGTCTTAAATGTCTTTCATTAAATTTATTCCTAGGTATGTATGTGATCTTTTTGAAGCTGTTGGAGAGGATAGTGGAACAAAATATTTAAATAGATAATTTTTTTCTCGATAAGGTTATATACTAAAATGTTTACCCTGGAATTGCTATTATTACAACAATTATTAACACATAATTTATCAAAACAGCAAATAACATAACTTTTTGATGAATAATTATGAAACAAAGTATATATATATTTTTTAAAAATATTTATTTATTTTTGGTTGCATTGGGTCTTCGTTGTTGCGTGCAGGCTCTCTGTAGTTGTGTGGAGCGGGGGTTACTCTTCATTGTGGTGCGCAGGCTTCTCATTGTGGTGGCTTCTCTGGTTGCAGAGCACAGGCTCTAGGCATGCGGGCTTCAGTAGTTGTGGCACGCGAGTTCAGTAGTTGTGGCTCGTGGGTCCTAGAATGCAGGCTCAGTTGTTGTAGCGCATGGGCTTAGTTGCTCTGTGGCTTGTGGGATCTTCCTGTACCAGGGATTGAACCTGTATGCCCTGCATTGGCAGGCGGATCCTTAACCACTGAGCCACCAGGGAAGTCCCAGAAACAAAGTATATTTTTGAAAATATATTTTGAAAGTATATTTTTTGAAAATATATATTATAGAGAGACAGAGGTGGCAATTATGATAGTTTGATTAAAATAACTGTCTTGATAGCACACCAGGAATTTTTATACCTCACATTAATATACTTTAGTAAGTGCAGAATGGGTGAGAATTGTGCCTTACTTTTGTAAAATGGGAGAATGGTAAAAGTGAAAATGAAAGAGAAAAAGGTGAACTTCAACCATGGGAGTATCTTAAACAGACTAAGTTTAGGTAAGAATATATATGGAGTTTAAGTATCCAGAAATTGTTCCTTTAATGATCAGCTTTTCATATTCTTAAAGGTAGATATTCTTGTCCCCGCTTGAAAACCTCTCCTCTAGGATTAAAGTGCAAGGGAATTAAAGTGCTGATGTTTCCAAAACTTTAAAAAGTTTTGCTTGAAAAAGTGAAGTTAAGCGTTCGTCTATAATAATGGCATTGTTGCTTATTTGTTTTCTGATGTGATTTCTCATGTCACAGGGATCTATATGGGTCTGTCTAAGTGGATCACTAATTTGAATATGCTACTAGTACTTATTAATATTCCATTGATAATTGCCATTGATTATTATTAATTAGCATCTATTATTAGTTACTAATTATTGAATTTATTGTAATGATTTTTTATAGTTGAGCTGCCAAAACTTGATTATACCCTGGGAGTGGATGATACACATGGATATCCTGTGAATTAGGCCCTCACCTTCTGTACCCCAGCTGGCCTTCACTGCATCAAAGTCCTTTATTTTGTACCCCTGTTAGGAACTGTGCAATACTAATTTGTGTATATTCCAAATTGATTTTCTAGCCGATAGAAGAAGAAATACTGAGTGTGTTTATTAACCAACATGGGGCAAGTATTCAGGCCTTCCCAATAACTCACGGGAATTATCTGAGTCTCTATGAAGAAATATAAATGCATTTCTTAATAGTAATAAGTGGTTAAAAAGCACAATAGCAAGAATTATATTTCCACTGGTTCCTAATTTGGGCCACTTCATTATCATGCATCTTAACGTGGGTACACAAAGGATTGTGGCTTACTTGGTTCTGAATATGGATTTACAAGTGGAGCGATTCTTGTTTCATAAAAGGTGGTCTTGAGGAATATGGTTAAAGCAAATGTTCCTAAACCAAATGCAATTTCTGACTAGGTTTACTCTTATTCCTAAGACCACACCTTAATAGTTCAATTTTTTTTTCATTTTTTTTCTTTTTTTTTTTGCGGTACGTGGGCCTCTCACTGTTGTGGCCTCTCCCGTTGCGGAGCACAGGCTCTGGACACGCAGGCTCAGCAGCCATGGCTCACAGGCCTAGCCACTCCGTGGCATGTGGGATCTTCCCAGACCAGGGCATGAACCCGTGTCCCCTGCATCGGCAGGCAGACTCTCAACCACTGTGCCACCAGGGAAGCCCTCATATACTTTTTTTATTGAAGTATAGTTGATGTACAATGTTGTGTTAGTTTCAGGTGTACAGCAGAGTGATTCAAATATATATATGTATATATGTGTGTGTGTATATATATATATATATATATATATATATATACACACATATATATATATATATACACACACACACACTCTTTTTCAGATTCCTTTCCCTTACAGATTATTATAAAATATTGAGTGTAGTTCCCTGTGCTATATAGTAGGTCCTTGTTGGTTATCTATTTTACTTATGGTAGTATGTATACATTAATCCCAAACTCCTAATTTATCTCTCCCCCCATTCCCCTTTGGTAACCATTAGTTTATTTTCTATGTCTGTGAGTCTATTTCTGTTTTGTAAATAAATCCATTTATATCTTTTTTTTTTTAGATTCCACATATAAGTGATATTCCACATATGATATTTGTCTTTCTCCATCTGACTTACTTCACTTAGTGTGATAATCTCTAGGTCCATCCATGTTGCTGCAAATGGCATTATTTCATTCTTTTTTATGGCTGAGTAGTATTCTATTGTGTGTGTGTGTGTGTGTGTGTGTGTGTGTACCACTTCTTCATCTGTTCATCTATCAATGAACATTTAGGTTGTTTATGTGTCTTGGCCATTGTAAATAGTGCTGCAGTGAGCACTGGGGTGCATGTATCTTTTCGAATTACAGTTTTCTGTGGATATATGCCCAGGAGTGGGATTACTGCATCATATGGTAACCTTATTATTTTGAGGAACCTCCATACCGTTCTCCGATCTATATTCCCACCAACAGTGTAGGAGGGTTTCTTTTTCTCCACACCCTCTCCAGCATTTGTTATTTGTAGACTTTTTGATGATGGCCATTCTGACAGAAGTAAGGTGATACCTCATTGTAGTTTTGAATAGTTCAACTTTCATTCAGTTGAAACAATAGTGCCAGTTCCCAAAGAAAGACATTTTCAAAATAATGATGTGACATGGGCACAACCAGAAAGATACCCAGGATAAATAACTGTGATGTATAGGGAGACACAACAGATGGATTCCCAACTCTATTATTTATTCTATGTGTCACCTGTTGGGGGAATATAATTAAAAATAAAATCTCCTCCCAAATCAGAAAACCTCTCCACAAAGGTAGAAGAGAAAGAAAATTGTTTTATTGTTGAATAAGCATTAAACAGGAATGTATGTTGTATATCACAGGCAATAGGCTAAGATACCACCTACCCCATACATGTTCTCAGGATAAACAATACCAGTGCTCAAGTAAGAGGACTGTACAACACACTTTGTCACACACAGTTCATCCTAGATCTACCTGGTAATCAGGATGACCATCTAAGTTAGCTAAAATTGGCTTTTTCCGAGGAAAACATAAACTTATATCTTTATGACATGTGACAGTTGAACACCTTGGAGAGAGGACCTGGCTCAAGTTAGGCCCCCACCCTACCACAGAAACTGTATCTTCCTTGATGTTTGCAATACAAAGAGATGATGCCCAGGTCCTTGAGAAAGACACTCCTGGGTTGTAAAGGTGAAAAGAGGCTTATTTAGCTTTTAAGATTTATATACATTTCAAAGAGGCAGAAAAAGACAAGTCCTCCCCCTCCCCCCCTTCCCACCCAAAGTAAATGCTCTAAGAAAAAGAGTAGGGGTTGGAGGAGGGGGTCTCTTTCCTTATTTTCAACAGGGAGATTTGTTTTTTTCTTTTGCAAATTGTATTTACCTTTACATACTTTAGGAAGTCACTCAACCTCCCTGAAGTTCTGGTTCTTTATCTGGAAGAAGGGAGTAATAACACCAATAACAATTATATATTTCTCTTCACAGAGGGCTTAAACAAAGGAACCATGAAAAACTTGTCATTTTAAAGGATGAAATTAGTAGTAATTACAGATCTTTACTGGTATTAGATTTACATGCAAGCAGTTAATCTAATATTTAATGGGGACTTACATTTTTAAAAGAGTCTCTTTAAGGCCAAGAATACTTTTAAAACAAAAATAGGTCAGCTCCACATTTATGTGTTGGATTTGAACATTTAATCTCTCTCTTTGTGTCTTACCCATAAACCGGTTTTCATAAATTTGTCCACCAGTTTTCCTGTTATCAGTGTGTTCAAGTCCACTTTATGGTTAAAAATAAATATCTTGGTAAATTCAAAGCTAGTTTAACCTCTATTAAGTTAAGCATCAAGATAAACTTATATTTTTAAGAAAATGTATTTTTAAAACACAAGATAAACTTATATTTTTAAGAAAATATATTTTTTAAAATACACATTCTCAATAATTATTTTGGTTTAAAAATAGAGCAAGATACCTTTCAATACAAAAATCAGTGTAAGTACAAGAAAATAGTTTAGATATGATGAAAAACAGGCAAAGAAATATTTTATTTCCTGGTAAGTACTTTTAAAAAAACATTAAACAGGGAAACAAACAAACACTGGTGCCATTACTTGAATCCAGAGTTACTTCAATTTGACATATTTGACATATCATGGGATAAAATATAAGCAAAGCAAAAATGACTAAGAGTAGCTCCATGATAATGCTAAGAATTAAATTGAATAGTTAAAGAATCTCAAGCATGTCGTATCCTTTTGCTAGTGCGCTGGAAGAGAAGCCAGGCTAGGGAAATGCTCCATTGAGTGAAACACAGCACTGAGATGGGGCTTTGTTCTTTTGACACCAAACTCATCACCTGGTTATTAAATCATTGGTGAGACCAAAATTATATAAACAATATGTCAAATCCCAGTTATCTTCTCCCACTTACATGAGGGGCTCTGTACTAAGAATTGGGTCCTGCCACATTTTTATGAGGGTGCAGGAAAACGGATAGGTATACACACCAATAAATTATGTGGCTAGTATGGTTCTAGAAATTACAATGCAAGTTAGAAATTATTCAGAATGGAATAAAATATTTAAAAACCCTGTTATAAATCTTAGCCAGGAAATAAATTTTCATGAGACCAGTGATTAACCCAATAACAAAATGGAATTTATATCAACCATTCATTAATCCCATTTCCCTTCTCCCAACACCATTAATTAAGTGTCTGCTCAATTCCCATTCCTGTGCTGTGCTTGTGTTGCTTACCCAATTACGGTTAATTTTCTTGTGTGGACCGGGAGTGGTAATAGCCTCTAAGTTGTTGAAATGTGGTTTCTAGCGCTTACTGCAGTGTGTCATCCTTAAGTATTCCATAACTTGTTTCCTAGTTCTGTTTTTAAAATTGAGTTTGTGTGGGGAGGATTGAGCTGCATACACTAAGTGGGTGATTTCCTTCCTTTCAGGTCCTCGGAGACCCTTATCTGATTTAAGTTTTGCCTCAGGAGAAAGCTGTACCACTGAGATGACTAAAAATAACTGTTCTTGTCTTTCTGTTTTACCTATGACTCGCTGGGAGAAAAGGCTTTTGAAAATCAACTTTTAATGGCACGTTTTATAAATTGTATCTACCGGATCACTTTGAGTTCAAGAGGGAGGGTCAATTTAATTTTTTAATTAAAGCTTTTGTGACAGGACTGTTCTTTCTCTTCTTTCTATTTTACAAAAATGGAGATGGTGAATTCTGCAAATATTAAACATAATACACTTTTTGCCTTGTTTGGAAGGCAATATGGAAGTAAATTCAGTATTTGTATTCGAAAATTAAGTTCTCCTTGGATTTCTATGTAATTCTTTGGGAGAAAAGACAACATTTTCTTATCAGATTGATCCTCATTTGTCAGTGGCTCCTAATCATTTAGTTGTTTAAGTATCTTCTCCCTCACTTTCCCCACACATCCTATCCTCCCCACCCCCAACATAATTGGTGATCTGTACATAAACACTTAAAGGTCATTTAAGGAGCTCACAATTTAAAATAAACCTGCAGAGAATCCTTTTGTTAAGCAAATCATGCTTTTATAATCACCTCTGCTTTACCTGAACAGATTTTAGTCTTATCAGCTTTTTCTTACAGAAGGAAGTGTTTTATCTTTTTGAAGAGAGTGAAAGATCCTCTTGAAGTAAAGGTGGGCTCCAGAAGTAAGAGCAAGGAAGAACTAGGGTTTATGATTAGTTGATGGGGTTAAGTGCAATAGTCATTGTTTGATTTCAAGGCATTGGCTTGAACTTGCTCCAACACACCATCATCCCAAATCATTTGTAGGTTTTAGCCTGTTTGTAGTACCACTTCTTCCCTTTTAACTGCATACATGGCCTTTTGTCTCTTTAATTTCCCCTGTATTTGGAAATGACATCCATTTGGGGTTGTTGTTTTCATCTTTATCATTTCTATTCAAGAATTAATATTCTGTTCTATCTACATACATGAAATAGTTCAAAGAAAACCTATGAAATTTCAATAGACTCAACCAGTCCATTGTTTCTAACATATGAAATTTAAGGGACAACTTTAAAGCCAGTTAGAGAGCAGCTTTCTTTCTATTGATGCCAAAAACTCATCCTCTGTGCACAGGTGCCAAATTGAATCTCAGAGACAGAGTTTTGGGTAAAATCGAAAAGAATAGCTTTATTGCTGTGTCAGGCAAAAAGGGACAGAGTGGGCTCATGCCCTGAAAAACTGTGTCCCAGCCTGGGAGGATTTAGTGAGTTTTATAGCAATGGTTCAAGGGCAGGGTTATTGATAAGGATCAGAATGTGGACAGGGCCTGCACTTCTTTAATCTGGCCTCAGGTGGTCTCCTTATGAAATTCTCTGCTTCTCGAGGCTATCAAACCATGACCTTCTCTCTGGAATGAAGAATGCTAACATCTTCCATTTGTTGAGGGTTTTAGTTCTGAAGAAGAGCTCAAAGATATTGTTCTGTGTATCCCTTGAGGTGTAACCAGGACCCTGTCCCAAGGCTGCACTATTGTTTCTTGACTGCTCCTCCCTTGTCTCTGCGTCCCCTCCCTTCCCTGATTATCAACTGTTCGAATCTGCCCTTCGGAACTCAGGGAAGGTTATGGAGGCTGAAGTCTATTCCCTACAAAGAAGAAACAGGGGACTGAGAAAGGCTTTTGTGCCCAGGAGCCCCACAGGGTCCTGCTGGGTTTCACTGTCAACAAATAAGATGGGAGGCACCTTTTGTTCACGTGCTGCCAACACATCTGTGAACGGAGCAGCACCCCTTGCCCTCCTAAAGCTTACATTTTAGTGGCTGCAAAATAATCATGTTTTGTCAGATCTGGCAGTAGGAGTTTTTTTAATGATTTTTTAATATAATGTTTTTAAAGTGTGATCATCAAAATGATTGACTTGATATACATAAGCTCCCTACTTCACATTTTAGCTAAAACATTTCATTGAATCTTTTGTCTGAATCATGATAGTCTGTGTTTTAAAAATCTCTAATTTATTATCTTCTTCATAGCATTCCTAATTTCTAAGATCATTTTGGCCTGTACATACTTTAAAAAAAAGATGCTGTCTAAATAAAAGGAACATAAGATTGTATAACTGTTTTCATAAATGAAAAATTTACACTTTACCACTGTAATCTGAGGGAAAAATAATGGTTTAATTAGTTTTTAGATGAAAAGATTTCTGCAATCAGACTGTGTTTGTAATGGCATTTATAAAACAATTTTCCCCGTACAGTAGCATTCTAATTAAGACTTTCAGTGAAATTGTTGGAGGAGAGGAGTGTGCTTTTCCCTGTGGTCTGCTGTTATGGCCTCCCCCTCAGGGCCCTCTGCTGCTCTGCGCCAGCCTTGCACTGATGCCCTGTAATTGTGTTTCACTTCCTTTAATTAAGCTGACAGGGAACTTGAATTACTGTCACTTACCTCATTGATCTGAAAGGTGACAGGGTTAGAGTGTGGCATTTCTTGCACAGAGCACTTAACATCCCAAACAAATACCCCATTGCAGGGAAGACTCTTAGCACCACAGGGAAGGCTCAAAGACTTCTGTGTTCTGGCTCCACCTCTAGGGCAGTGGGATGCCTGAGTTAGAAAGGTTACAGAGAATATCTTGTTCATGGATGGGTTCCCAGTGTACTCCTCTGAACAGCTGTTCCTGGAGATTTTATGGGCATGACAGGGGGAAACTATTTTTGCAGCTCAGTAGATATTAGAAAAGTAGGGTTAAATCAAGTTGAACAGGTTTCTTTTAGCTCTGTCATTGGCCTCATACTTGCATTGTAAATTAAAAAAAAAAAAAAGGTGTGGTGTGGTGGATGTGTATGGGGGAATGATATGAAGTATTTCACAAATATATAAGAGAATTTTTTGGAGGTGGATTCAAGACATAGTATACTATGGCCACTTCTGAGATTTGTAGATCTAGCCAGTGAGGACCATCATGTGGTTATTTGGTGATAGGGCTCTCAACCCCAGTCATACTGATGGTGGATACATCTAATGATGGATCAGCCTTTCTTTAAAACCTCTTCAAGTCTCCTTCATTGCCCCTCTGTAAGCAGATAGGTTAGGGGTCCCTGGAGAAAGAGAATCAGGCATGGCTTTCTTGACATGAGAGAAGCCATTTTTGTCCTGAGCCATTTTGTGATCTGAGCCTGGCCACAGTACTTGCCCTTGAACAGGTCTCAGTAATTAATGATCTTAAAGGAACCAAAGAGCAAACAATTTTTATCAGGCAAAGGAAGTAACAATAGCAAAGATAACATATCAGTTGTAAACACTCCCAGTTCTGTTCCAATGGCCTGATTAGCCTGAAGTGCTCAACCACCAGATCAACTAGAACCCAAGGGATTATGATGTTGACCTTTTCTGACCCTCATCACTTCAATCAACTAAAGCTTGGACTCTGATGACTGCCCAAGCCCCTTCATGAATATGCCTATATGCTTAACTTAAAACTCCCAGTTCAGGGAGACACTGCTTTGGGAAAGATCCCCAGTGTTCTCCTTACTTGCTGCAAATAATAAATTCTTCCTTCTCCCAATCTTTGGCTTCATTGTGTCTTTTGGCTCTATACCCACCAAAAGGCAAATCCAGTATTTGGGTAACACCTCCACTACTGCTGTTGGCATGTATCGAATCCCTCTGGTATGTGGCAGGAAAAATCAAAAGGTAGAGAACCACTCCACCGTCACATTGTTCTTCCTTTCGTTCTGAGCACTGCTGCACTAGAGCATGCTGCCCTGGTGAACCGGGGAGTGCACAGGTTCACCTGGGTTTAGAACCTTCCACTGATGAGCCTTATGAACATCATAGGAAATTTTCATACAGCCTCCGAATCTCCATTTACGCATCAATACAAAGGAGATGCAAAGTACCTTGGTTCAGGGTTATTATGGAGGCAAGAGATAACCTATGTGAGTCCCCTGGACCGTAGCAGACACACATTTATTAGTAGCAGTATTATTATTTTAAGATTTTAAAAACTTTATTAGATTTTCTTTGCCAGCAGCTACACTATGACCAATATCTAGATGCAAATTGAAAAAGTTGGTTGAGCATTCAGCTGTTTACAAATAGCTTTATGCTTGGTAAGAACAAGCATTATGATTAATGGGATATTTTTCACTTTCATATCACACTTGGGATAGTGTGAAAAAGGTTTTAGGGTGTTGGAATGATATAATCTTTTAAAAAGAGGTAAATATTCAATGTCAATCCACTCCTTCAATAATAGGAATTATGTTCTCTTCTACTCTGAGTTTTTTTGTTATTTAACTGAGTAGGATATGGGAAATTGTAGCGTCTACTCTACTGAGTTTCCCACTGACTTGTTAATTTGAGATGGGGTTGTGTTTAAATGTGACTTTTAGCAGTTGAGTTGATAAACTTTTAGCAGTTTATCAGTTTGCTCAGATTATCATCATAACTTGAAATCCATGTTACCAAATAAATGCATGCAAAATTGACTTCTAAAGATTTGACACATCCGTGGAAAGCTATGTTTCTGTGGGCAGATATCACTTTAGAGTTTGATTGACCCTCAGAGGCCGCATCAATGTCACAGGCTGTCTTGGAATATATTTGCATCTAAATCCTGAATTTCCTACATCCTGTGTGTATGATCTTTACCCTTTTGGACCTTTAGCATCTATAAATAGAGATTATAACTACTATCAAAGTTATGGGGTTTTCTGATAATTCACATGAAATAATGAATAGAAAAGTATTTCATAAACTGTGAAATGCTGTGCACTGTTTTGTTAGTATGATTTAAATTATTACGAGTAATAGGGTATATTTAGAGGACAGAAGTATCCTCACACTGTAATGCTAATCCCCACCAATAATCTTCTTTCTATAAATTTTCATATGAATGTGCTAAAATTGGAGAATTTACAAAACTATACACAGATTCTACTTCTTTTTAACAATGTTGTTTCAATTTAGAAAGCAGGCTAATTTGGGTGTAAAAAGTAAATGTAAACAAAAAAGCTTTTGAAAGTATCAGTTAGCCTGATGGCCTATTTTATGCATGAATTTGTTCTTAAGGCACTTACATGACACAGATAGTTTGGGAAATGTCAGATTCATCTTTTGTGAAACCAAGCTCCACATTTAAGGGCATATTCCAAATTTCACTAACTCTCCTTAGCAGCCTGTTTTGAATTTATGACTGGCTGACAGGTTTGGCAGATCTGGGGAGAGGGGAGGACATAGATAGAGAGGTAGTAAATAGATAGATAGATAGATATTGATATATCAACTCTAGAAAGGGAAGTGATAGTAGGAGAACTGGCAAAATATTATTACCAATAGTTTCTCTGCAGAAGGGGCTACGTTTGTGTGCATAGGGGAGGATTTCATATTTTACTTTATTTACATGAGTATTATTCAAGATATTTAACTAACATACATTATCTTGTAATTTTTAAAACTGTAAAAATACTGAGAAAAAAAAAATATCCATAATAAGGTTAAGTCAATGCTAATTCACTAAGGACTACTCAGAAGGCTTTGGTATGTTACCTTGACAAAGGATGACATATAGTTGAGGGGAAAAAAAAACTTGGAAATTGTTTAGTTCTAACATCTTGCTTTAGAGATAAGAAAGCTGAGATCTAATAGAGTTCAGTGACTTGTCTCGCCTCACAGAAAGACAGAGAAACAAAATGGGAAATAAGACACAGATATTCTGGCTTCTCACTATAACCTCACAAAGCACAAGCCACACACCTGCCACATGGTAGGCACTCAGCAAATTCCTACTGATTGTCCAAAATGTGGCCAATTCTGATTTCAACAGTCATGAGTGGTAGTCATTAATCAGCAAATACCCATCAAATGTCACTGAATACCAGGTAGTGCAAGACGTTTGTGATACAAAGATAAGGATGACTTTCTAGTAGTATGAATGGCACAGACACATGAACCTGAAAAGATGAAAAGAACCATAATAGAAGGATGGATGAAGTATAATGCAGGCACATGCAGTGAGGGAGCAACTGATGTCTGAAGAAATCAGGGATTCTTTAGAGGAGATGGCATTTGAAGGGGATCGTCAATAGGCAGGTGAGGAGTGAAGGGGAGGATGCTGCAGGGTCTATTGCAGTGATCAATGACATTGAACAAAATGTTGGAGGAAATATGGGCATTGAGAATGCCATGTGGTAAACCTAAAGGCATGAAAGCATAATCTGTTCCAGGGATATTGACTAACACATGAGGTTGTGTTGCAGGTAGAAGATAAGATTGGAAAGCCACACTGAGGTCAAATTGGCCAGAACCTTCTTGGACATTATCTTAAAGGTGTTAGATTAACATTATAAGATTTTAGGAAGTAACATATGTGTATTATTAAATATAGCAATCAAATAATGGGTTGGGTTTTCACACAGTGAATCTGATGATGTAAAGTGACATAAGTTAGCTGGCCTAATAATTTTTCAGCTCAAGAGTTAATTAGACTAATAATAATGGGATCATAAAACATGTCATCCAAATTGGGCACTTTTGAGAGTAAAAGAATGCATTTTTATTAATTATGCTGGGACAATGGAAGCAAATTGGAAGGTATCATCATGGTTCCTATGAGATGACTCGTTCTGTGGATGGTACTTAGTTGGCAGGTAGGTTTTGGGAACCCCTGGTGGCCAGACCAATCCATTCACTTATAAATATAGGATGGATGCTGTAGAATCCCAGAACCTCTCCAGTAGACCCTCTTCCCGTTGCTATAAACCGATTTTCAATTTAACTTATTTCAATGATACATTTACTTAGTGTCTCAAAATGCTATGCAAGCCCCATGTTTAGAGAAGTGTTTTGTTGTTGTTTTAATATGTGAGTACTTTAGCTCTCATGTAGCAAAATATTTTCTTAAAATTTCTTCATTCCTAAAGAATTTGTCAGACTTGAGTTTACAACCCAGGTTAGATCCTGGGTCTATCTCTCAGTCTTTGAATGCTGAATAAGCTTATTTGTGTCTTTGAGCACATCTGTAAAGTGGTTAACATAAGGACATTTTGTAGAGATTAAACAAGCAAGCAAAATTTAATGTTTAACATATGGTAGAAACCAAATAAGTAACTATTGTGTGTCTTTATTTTACATCTCTTCATTGAGGAAGCAGTTTTGCTGTTTTGTTTTTACCACCACCCCTCAGTTTACTTGGTTCCCTTCATGTGCACTGTATCTGTACTGTAGCACTTATCTTTTTGCATTATAATTGCTTTAAAAATTATCTTTCTTACTCATTAGGCCAGTAATTCTCAAGTGGGTGCTATTTTGCACCTCCATCTCCAGGGTGCCAATGTCTGGAGATATTTTTGGTTGTCACAACTGGAGAAAGCGGTGCTACTGGCATCCAGTTGGTAGAGACCAGGGATGCTGCTAAATACCCTACAAAGCATAGGGCAGCCTCCACAGCAAAGCATATACTAGCCCTAGATGTCAGTAGTGCTTCAGGCAGGAAACCATGCCTTAGACTCTAACTCTGCAGGTCGTGATGCAGAAAACTCGGCCTCTGTGCACTGGTGCCAAATCAAATCTTGGAGACAGAGTTTTGGCTGAAGAAGAATAGCTTTATTGCATTGCAAGGCAAAGGGGGACACAGCAGGCTCATGCCCTCAAAAACTGTATGTCCCAACCTGGGGAAATATGGTGAGGAGTTGTTTTTATTTGTGGTACATGGGCCTCTCACTGTTGTGGCTTCTCCCATTGTGGAGCACAGGCTCCGGATGCGCAGGCTCAGCGGCCATGGCTCACAGGCCCAGCCGCTCTGCGGCATGTAGGATCTTCCCGGACCGGGGCACGAACCCGTGTCCCCTGCATCGGCAGGCGGACCCTCAACCGCTGCGCCACCAGGGCAGCCCTGGTGAGGAGTTTTATAGCAATGGTTCAAGGGCCAGGTTGCTGATAAGGATCAGGGTGTGTGCAGGGCCTGCATTCTTTTAATCTGGCCTCAGGTGATCTCCTGATGAGCTTCTGTGGCTCTTGAGGTTATCAAACTATGACCTTCTCTCTGGAGTGAAGAATGCTTCATCAAGCAGTTAACATTTTCCATTCGTTGGGAGTTTTAGTTCTGCAGAAGAGCTCAAAGATATTGTTATGCGCATCCCTTGAGGTGGAACCAGGACCCTGCCCCAAGGCTGCACTATTGTTTCTTGACTGCTCTTCCCTTGTTTCTGCATCCCCTCCCTTCCCTGATTAACAACTGTTTGAACCTGCCTTTTGGAACTCAGGGAAGGTCATAGAAGCTGAAGCCTAGTCCCAGAAACAAGAAATGTGGGACACAGAAAGGCTTCCATGCCCAGGAGCCCCACAGTATCCTACTCAGTTTCAGTAGCAACCGTGACAGTTTGCTATGTCTCCAGTGTCTAGCACTGTGGTCATTATATGATTCTTTATGTTAAATGGTGAAGTGAATGAATTGGGACTGAAAGTTTAGCCATGACCTCATAGGGTTTTCATCACTCCCTTTAGTCAACATGTGGGTTGCTGCTAAGACATCTCAAGTACATAGCTATCAGCTACCTGCGTGAAGTACTAGGTATGTTAAACTGGAACTCTGAGAGGCACACCAAGAAAAAAAGTTACCAATAATGGAATAGGCATCATATAGCTACTTAAGTACCTCATTTAGGCTCCTTAATCAAAAGTGCCTGCAAGCTTTCATTTAGAGGACAAAATGTTACATTTTTATCTGAATTAAATTGTGAGAAAATATAGACTAAACTGTCTTTGGCTGTTTTGTGAAATGGAAATGTGTGAGGATGTATGAAGAAGATTGCTTTAAGTGGTTTATCTCTATCTATCTATCTATCTATCTATCTATCTATCTATCTGATAGCTTCCAGTTTTTAATAACAGCTGTGGGACTCTTTAAGGAGCTAGAAAAAAGAAAAAAAGGGCTTCCCTGGTGGCGCAGTGGTTGAGAATCTGCCTGCCGATGCAGGGGACACGGGTTCGTGCCCCGGTCCGCGAAGATCCCACATGACACGGAGTGGCTAGGCCCGTGAGCCATGGCCGCTGAGCCTGCACGTCCAGAGCCTATGCTCCACAATGGGAGAGGCCACAACAGTGAGAGGCCCGCATACTGCAAAACAAAACAAAAAAAAAAAAATACAAAAAAAACCCAGTAGAAGGCATCCTGGCATTCAGAGCAAGAATTCTGCTCTGAGGCTTAGGATACTCATTTTCTAATTATTGGATGAGAATCAGACGAACTGATTGATATTTGCCGCGTGCTGTGAAAAACTGAAGAGCTTTCTGAGAAATCAATTAAGATTTCTGGAGACACTCACATCTTTCCTCCCTGCCCTCACCTCAGTTCTCTTGGACTTTTTGTTAGCCTGAGTCAGTAATGTATTTAACAGGAAGTCAAAAACTCAACAAATCATTTCCTGCTGCACCTTGCATGAGTTTTCTAGGGCTGCCATAACAAAGTACCACAGACTGGGGTTTTAACAATGGAAATTTATTTTCTCACAGTTCTGGAGACTAGAAGTCTGAGATCAAGGTGTCTGCAGGGTGCGTTTGTTCTGAGGCCTTTCTCTCAGGCCTGTAAATAAACAGGCTTCTTCTCTCATGATCTTTCCTGTGTTTTTCTATATCTAATTTCTTCTTCTTTAGAGACACTATTCATACGGAATTAGGACCCATCCTAATGACTTCATTTAACCTTAATGATCTCTTTAAAGATTCTGTCTCCAAATACTGTCACATTCTGTGGCACTATGGGGTTAGCACCTCAACCTATGAATTTCTTTTTGCAGGGAGGGGGGCATAATTCGGCTCATATCACACCTCTACAGGGCTCAATATCAAATAGGTGCTCAGGAAATACCTGCTTTTTGACAGAATGGTCTGTCAAAATGTTTGAAGTAGGATGTGGTGGCTGACCCCAGGGCACATAGAGACCAAGGTCAGCCTGGCTGCTGTGATATGCAGCTTACAAAGTCTACCCTGGCTCAGGCCACCACAGATGGAAGGCTGGTCCAGTGCTGGATGGTTTTGCTGCTGGAGAACTGAGTTTAAGAAGCCTAAACCAGGATAATTAGATTGTATGTAATGTTGATTGATTTGTTAGTTCTTCTCTTTATTTCTTTGTTTTCCACTTAGCAAGTCTTGATTAATCACAGGGGAAAGAAGGCAAAGAGAGGGTTGGGATAGCCCTGGAGAAAGGGTTCCGGTGGGAAAGCCCTTCCAGGTGGCAAGTGTTCCTGGGGAGCTCTCTGAATAGGGAGGAGGAGAGGGGACACCTGGGTACACAGCTGGGTGGTAGTAAGACTGGCTTCATGCTTGTTTACATGTGGGTGGGAGAGGGGGACAGATTACCCAGACAACTTTGAACGTAGAGCTATTCTGGCTTCTGCACAGGGAATAAAAGGACTTGAACCCATAACCCAGTGATTCACCCTTAAGATAGACTTACTGCTGATTTCAGTCCAGACTTGAACCTCCCTTCTTGTTCTTGGTTTCTGAGTTCTATTTTCACTACTTATTAGTATCATCCACCTAAATGATAGTAACTGGATCCCTGGCCTGTTCTGTTCCCTTGATGGTTCCTACTTTGGATCCAATTCAGTGCTAGAGTCGCCAAGCTCCAGGGTAAGGTCTCAGTCATCCTTTGCCTTAAACTCCACACATATCTTGTTTTCTTTCTTTTTTTTTTTTTTTTTGCCTTCTCCATATCATTTGATCTTTTTCCCCTCAGTTTTTTGTTTAGTGTCATGGATATGTCTAATTTCTAATCCTAAAATCCCTGATCCATGAATTTCCTAATGGGACCAGAGTTTGCTTTCAACTCTCTAAGTTTTCCTTTTCTAAACCCCCATAAAGGTTTCTATGCTACCTTTTGTCCTGTTTAGAGATCAACTTTCTATTTTCCAAAATGACAACCATTTTACGTCACTGCTTCATCGAGAATTTGCATGCCTGTTACTGGATTTAGTGAAATACACATACAGGTAAACCAGAAGGATGAAGTTACTAATCCCATGAAGTGTACTAATCCCATGAAGTGTCTAATGGGAGAAACAGATGAACAACCAGTGAGCAGATTATATACTTAAGGTCTTTCTCAATTTTATTAGTATTTTACCAGGGAACTTCTAGAGTCATTATCAATGAATTAAAATAAAACTCTAATGATAGCTCTCTAGACTTTGCATCCTAGTAGAAGGCATACTTAGAAAAGAGGTGTGTTTTGGCTGCTCAGATCCATCTCTGGAGGCCCCACTTACCTAGGTGTGTATAAGTAATTAGCAGCTTCGCTCTCTGACTCCCTGTCAGTATGGGGCAGACATGACAGGTCTGCTGCATCTGGCTTCCTGATTTCAGTCAGGCCATGCCTTCCTTGACGTGCCAAATAAGGGGGACTGAAATAGAATCCACTTGTGCTACTTGGGGGGTCTCCCTCTCCTGGCAGTTACTTCTAGGTGCTCAGTTTGATTAAAATCATTAGTAAGGTGTGTTCACTCCTGATTTCATTACCCATGCACGGGACTGAAGGAAGGAATCAGTCTCCAACATTTGTTCCCCATCTCTCACTCGCATAGGAAACCGCAGCTGTCGGGTTTGAGTTTCTCACTACTTTATTAGTAAAGTTTCAGGATCCATGTCTGGTTCTCCTTTTTCATGGCCTTATATTTGAATTGTGTTATAAATAGACTTTAAAATGGTGAAAATTTCATGAGTGTTAAATACCACTCAGATGTCAAAAGGTTTTCAAATGGTTAGTCTGTGTAAACCCAGATCCAATCTATAAAACAATGTTTTCTCCCTAGACAGTCAATCCGTCCATCATTCATCCTTTCATGGTTCAGATGCTGGGCACTGTGCCTCTCCTGAAGAGGTTTACTATCAAGAGAAGACAAAAAGTCAGGGTCAGGAACCTGCTGATTTTCATGTTAGACTTGTAGACAGACATTTTGCATGCATTATCTCACCCCAATCTACAGCTAGGCATTCTTTTCACTATTCTGCAGCTGAGGACTGAGATTTAGCGAGTTTAATTGCCAAGAATTACACAGTTATTAGGTAGCAGAGCCAAGATGTAACTTAATACTGTTTGTGTCTGCTTCAAAAATTGTTTGAAGGAAGGGAAGGCTTGGGAGAAGGCAAGAAGGAAGGGTGCTTGGTGGTTGTGGACCGGCAGTTTCATTTGCATTGTCATTTTACCTAAGAATGAGGTAACACTGATTTCTTTATCAAAGCATCCATCTCCACTTGCCCCAAGTCTTAGAGTCACAGCACTCAGGAGACTAAGATGACCCTTGAAGTTGGCACAACGTTTTTATTTTACGCTACTGTGTTATATACGTAACAGACAGACACATCACCAAACAGTTTGGGTGTTGCTGCCAACCTGTTTCAGTAGTTTTTTTCCCCTAAATCCTGCTTTTTCATAGGATTGACGATATAATTGGAAGCAACTGTGGTTCGACTGCAGTTCAGCTGAGAGTGAACAGAGAAAATTCAAGCAACCGCATTTAGCCTGACTCCTCACTTTTTTCATGAGATCTTGGAAGTCAGGGGGCAGCTATAGCCAAATCTCTGTGAGAGATGCAGGGTGAGACCACTCAGAGCCAGCTTGCCCAAAGGCTGTTCAGGGATTTGTCTGAGGGGGATGCTATGGCCTAATATCAGAAAGGACTCTACCAATTGCTACTGTGGTTCAGAGAAGGCAGAATTCTGTGTTGGCTGTGGGGTCAGGGAGAGCTTGATCTGGGCTGTAGAGGATGCTTTGGGATGGGGAAAAAAGGCAGAGTTAGCATATGGGAGATTAATATGGGGTGCTGAGAGAAACACTTCTCTGAGAACTGGGAGGTATTTACAAGGGAGCAGAGAGATTGGGACCATGGGGAGAAGAATTTGGGAGTAAATTTTCAGAAAATGTTGAGAAATCATCAGAGTGTAGACTTGGGTTTACCAGCAGAAACTCTGAAATACTGCCAGATCAGGATCCTGTTTTTGAGTGTATGTGATCTTGCAAATTTGTAAAGCTCTCTATGCTTTAGGAAGATCAGCAGCCTCCTTTATTTCTGTGTCCATTGTATCTAGCAACCTTATTTTAACGTCTACATGTAGATGGGACCATGGCAAGCAAGAAATTTGGGGGAACTGTTTCAGCTTTCTTTCAGGGACTTTTTCTGAAATGATGTTGCAGGCTGTGTCTGCTCTGCAGTATGGCTTTCCTTTTCGAATTAAGTGGATTGGTTACGAAATTTATTTTGGAGATACAGTGACTGATTCATTTGGAATTAAGCAGATTTGCCTTAATTGTGGATCGTTGGTCCTACTTCAGGCTTATTAGGAGTAAATCATTGTAAAACTCATGGGCCCCAAATCAGGCTGAGCAATAGAATTTCATGGCAATCTGAAATGCCGTTTCCTGGGTATTTATTGGAAAGATTTTGTTTAATAAATGATTCATCAGGTTGGGACCCACTGAAACGATCCGTGTATTTCCAGAACTTGTTTGTAATTTTTTAAAAGTTTATTAAACATACAGATTTCCAAACTACTCCAGAGCTACGGAATGGAATCTCTTAGTAGAGGAACCCAGGGATCTTCATTTGTAACAATTATCTCATATCGACAGTTTCCAGCCTCGAGTTATTGAACCTAAGACTCTCCTATCTACCTTCTCATTTCTGGCCACCACTTACCATCATTTAACCAGCAACAACCTGAGGACTTAATTCACCTAAAAGTTTACATTGGTGGCCAGTCACCATAGCCCTGCACTGTCAGAGACATGTGCTTGGGCACAAGATGCTGCTCTTCTGGCTCTGTGAGTAGACAGGGATGAGCAATCGAGAAACAGCTAACACCCAAGGGCTGTGAGGGGCCATAGAGGTCAGAACTTCATGATGGAGGATTAAGTCTCACGCAAGAAATTCTCTCAATTTGGGCTATTTACCCTCTTTAACTTATAGTCAAAGACTTTGCATTGTCCTGAGGATTCAGTGAAGTGGGGCATGCTCACACAACTTGAAAATGTATAAGATGCTAGGATTATAATCCGGGCAAAGATTTTGCTGTGTGTATATTTTGTTTTGAATTTTTTTCCTGCAGCTGGTCTAGAGAGAATACGATACACTTTTTAAAATTCCCTGCAGACTTAGCGAACTTTCAGTAGGATCCCAGCATCGGAAGGAAAAAGATCTCGGTGTCTGGCTGGTCGTGATGCACATTCTCAACTCTCCCCCTTAATAGACACAGTGTATGCTACAGAGAGCAAAGTGTAATTTTAAGAACCTTGTAATTCTTTACAAATTAACACAGCAGATGGTGTTTATGGGAGCCACATAGTGAGGAATATTTGGGACGATGTGAGACATGTGTTCCAGGGTTTCGGCCTGCTCTCTATTTAGTTTAGTTTTTAATTGTCATGCTGCAAAAAATGCTGTTTGCCTCATAAAGTTTTCATCAGTTCCAAGTGTGAGCAAAGGCCCCATGAGGTGGTTCCATCATGGGTCAGATTCCAAGCACTCTTAGTGAGAAGGGCCTCAGAGAGGTCCCTGAGTCACCTAAGCATGAGGAGTGCCCTGTGCTTGGACCCTGGTCACTTAGCAGTGGTCTTGGGATATTGGTGCTGGGGGTGGGGAGCTGCCTGGCCTTGCACTCTGGCTTAGGGGTGGTTTGGGAAGTTGAGAAAGAGCCCAAGTCTTGATAAGCAAAAGGGCTAACAATGAGGTTAGCAGCTCTTGATTGGGGCTGGCTAGTGTCTAAGTAGTTAAAATATTTCTTCAGTTATTTTGACTGTCCAGATAATTAAAAACAAAATATTATTCTCTCTTAGTTTCCTCATAGTGATAAGATGTAAAGTGGCCAAGACCTGTATGGTGGCTTTCCAGACAGTGCTGACCTTTTGGAGGGAAGTGTGAGAGGAAGAAGAAGGGGCCATGATATAGAATGGGGGGTGGTGATGCTGAGAGGATGGGGAGAGGTGGTCCTCACAGGCTTTGCAAGGACCAAGAAAGGTCAGATTTGATTTGGGGAGGAAAAAAGCCTTGGTCCTGAAGAGTGCAAGGAAATCTCTTTGGGGGTCCCCTGGGCATGCAGGAAGTTCCTGGCACTCCCAATCTGTGTATTTACTTTTCCCAATGTCACCAAGGAAACTTCTTCATTTTGTTCTGCTGTAAGGTTGGCAAACAGAAGCCTCCCAGATGCTCTCTGGGATGGCCTCTTTGTCCCTTAGAAGTGTCATTTCACCAAACCCATTTCTTTTTGGTATCTAGTGTCCTCAAGCTTACCTACTCCCATCTCCCACTATTTTGAAAGAAAAATTTGACAAAATCATGTACAATTTGTATGTTTCTTTTCCCAGGTGTGTGCATCTTAATCCTATGCATACAATCAAAGGCTTTGATTTCTGTCTTCTTTTTGCTCACATGAGATTTGGAACAGGCAAGGAAGAGAATGAGCATACAAAGAGGGTAGGCAATACTATTACTCTACCTGTGGTGAAGATACAGCTACTCCATTTCCACCTCTGCATACAAGTAGCCTTGCCCCCAAAGATCCATATCATGTCATTGTGTCAAACAGCCAGAATACTAATTATTGCATTTATTATTATTCAATACATATTCATATGTACCTATTGATACATATTTCTAATTTGCTTGGTATCTAGTCTGTGTAAGGACTGTGCAAGAAACTTCAGTTTCAAGGAAGTGTGATTGGCTGACATCTTCTTGTCTGCTATGCACTGAATTGTGCCCCTCCAAAATTCATATAGTGAAGCCCTACCCCTAATGTGATCATATTTGGAGATGGGGCCTCTTGGAGATAATTAGGTTTAGATAATTTATTAGAGTGGGGCCCTCATGATAGGATTAGTGCCCTTTTAAGAGGGACACTAGAGAGCTTGGTTATGTCTGTTAGCGAGGAAGAGATCTCTCATCAGAGACAAAACCTGCCAGACCTTGATCTTGGCTTTCCATAATATTTCCTCCTGAATAGTGAGAAAATAAATTTATCTTGTTTAAGCCACCCAGTCTGCGGTATTTTGTTGTGTCAGCCCAAGCTGACAAATACACTGTCCTTAAACGCCTGTACTTCTAATTGGGAAGAAGGGACATATAGGCATGACAAGTTTCCGAACAATAAAGGATTGTAATGATCCATCTTATATATTTGTATTTTAGCTTTAGAGTGTGACATCTGAAATTCAATTAACAATGCAAGAGATTTGCACAATACACAGTAGTTGCCTGCATGGAAACTGGCAATGAAATAAATGACATGGGTGGCTGTAGGCACTCGGGGGAGGATGGGCTGCTGTAAGCTGGGAGAGCAGGAAGGTATGATGAAGGAATTACAATATGAACTGTCTCCTGATCCATGGGCAGATGAAGCCCAGGAAGGCCAAAGCTTGGTTTCTCCACCCAGATAGACGTTCCATAAACCAAGGTAATCCTCTGTCTGTTTTCTGATTTCTGTGAACTCTCAGCAATATGGACCCAGTTATTGGCCTCTTTTTGAGATGGTGGAAAATGCCAGACTCCTGGGATCCTTTAGCTATTGATAGCTTTAACT
Source organism: Pseudorca crassidens (assembly GCF_039906515.1). NCBI lineage: Eukaryota > Metazoa > Chordata > Mammalia > Artiodactyla > Delphinidae > Pseudorca > Pseudorca crassidens. Next base: position 19,782,465 of record NC_090309.1, on the reverse strand, counting down.
GTAACTGAGTGGTTTGGGGAATATGCACTTAAAAATGAAGTGGAAGTTTAAATTTCATTGAAATTTAAATCGTTTAATCAGTGTGGGTATATACATGTTTGTATGTGTGTATAAGATCCATGGAAATTTGCACTTCGTCTTGGCTACTTTCATCTCAACTGTAAAGATAAAATGGCATTTTTTAGCAGTTTGCTCAGTCCATGGTCTCTCACTGGCTTCAAAGGCATGTGTGGTTAATTAACCATGGCTCTCAGCAGTCACCCAAGCTTGACAGCTGGGGGAAGGGGAGCTCTGATGAAAACTGTCTTCTAGGCAGTGTTGCCTGACAGATAATCACTGAGGGCTACACCTGTGTGGATAAACTAAATCAAGGAGCAAGAATTGTAACATTACCCAGGTGCCAACCACTTCCTATGGCTTTGATCAGCAAATTGTGAAGTGGGTGAAATTTATTTTTAGGACCCCACATTTTCCAAATAATTCATCCCTTTCATACCTACCTCCTATCCCCAGGGGCCTACTTGGACCGTCCATCCTTCTCTCCACAAACAAGTGGATAGAAGTCCTTCCGGAGCACTTCTTAGGAGTTTTATGCTGAGTCCTCCAGGAGAAAATAAAATTCACTATCCACAAAAAGCTTGTGTTCTACTCTGCAGGAACGTGAAAACTTGAAAAACAATGCAGGATGGTCTGTTGTTAACATCCACATTATTTGGCACAGTACCTAATAGAAGGATATGGTCAGAGGAGAGGAAGGTCTTCAGGGGCCAGGTCAGTCTAGAAACACTCCCTGGAGGAGGATTTTAAGCTGTTGCTTGAAGAATGGGTACATCCTGCCTAGACAAATGGTTGAAGGGAGAATGACATCTTTCAACAAGGCACCAACGTGAGGCAGAAAGTGTGTGAGTTGTTGAGAAGGAACAAATTGACTAGAGGTGTGGGCAACTACAAGAAGGAGGTCAAATTAAGAAGTCTTAAAATATAGGCTCAAAAGTTTACTAGGAAGGAGGGATGCAGTAAGAACTAAATGGGAACTGAGAGGAATATTGTGCCAAGGAAGTGAAATCTTGGTCTCAACAGGCCATAATGAGGATGATGAGGGAGGCTGGTGTGGTGTTGAAGATGTACACTGGGGTAGCTGGGTGTCATGAGTGGAGGGATTTGAGGAACAGCAGGAATCCTAGAGACTTGTTGATGGACATATTCTCAAGTTTAGTGAATGATCAGATTTAGGGGAGAAATATTATATTAGGATTTAGAGCTTGGGCAGTGATTAGTGCAGGGAAAAACTCTGTAGGTGAAACCAAGGCCTGAGCTCCCTTGGTTCTCTGAGCTGTGTACATGGGGTACTTGCTGGGGTTTCCCTGTCTTCCATGCTACCTTCAAATTAGTTTGGTCTCATAGTTTAAGGTCTCTGATTTAGTCAGACCTCTTTGGTTGTAAGTGACAGAAATCCAACATCAACAAACGTGGGGGAATTGGTTAACTTGTGACACTAGGAAATCCATTGATAGATACTAATGGATTTAGGTACAGCTGGATTCAGGAACCCATGTGTTTCATTCACTGATATAATACAATTTGTTAAGTGTCTATTATGTGCCAGGCAAAGCTCCAGGCTGCCAGATATAATGATAGGTAAAGCCCTGACTGTACCCTCATGGAGCTTTATTTTTACAAGTTTAGTATATAATGGAAACTATGAACCAGTTTGTTTTGACTCCAAAGGCTGACTTCCCTTCCCCTTCTCTTCCCTTCCTTCCCCTTTCCTTCTGTTTCCTTTCCCTAGCATCTCATCTCTTTTCAGACCCAAATTCATCTCTCATCTCTCTCTCTCTCCCCTTCCCTCCCCTCCTCCCACCTCCCAGCTATGCTTTCTTTTTATGGCATCTATTTTGAAAGACTCCCTAACTAGCTCAAGGTGTATCTGCTGCCAGTTTATCAATCCCAGTGCAGAAAAATATGCCTCCTTCTTAATAATTTTTCCTACCACCTTATAGCTGAATCTCACTGGTTCGGATGTTATCCTGAGTTTATCCCTGGGCCAGAACTCCTTGGTTGAGAGTCAGAAGGAAAAATTAGAGGGTTTACCAAAAAAACCATGAGGTTGCTGGGAGAATGAAAACAAATAGTGATGTGCTCTGAACTCACTGAGTCAGACCTTCTCTGTGCACCGCCTGATGTGTGTACTAACATTGCTATGCTAGTAGGTATGGTCTGGGAGTTTCACAAATAATGCCATCCTGCTGTTTTATCCTTCTATATTGACGATTCTTTCCTTGAGCATTGATGAGGCCTGGCAGAGAAATGTCAGGCACATGTTTGCCTTGACACATTTTCATCAGTTTTTCCCTTTCTACTTTTATCCTCCCACCCCTATCTCAGAGTCCAGGAAAGCTGAGTTTTTACGTGGTCAAAGTATCCTGATCGTGGGTTTGATTTGTGGCTGATGCTAAACTTTTATCCATTCTAAAGAGATATTGCCCATTTATTTTCTAAGAGAAATGTCCATAGCTAGTGAAAAGGAAATATTTAGAAAGGTTCACATTCTCAGACTGTGATTGACACCGAATATAAAGGTATTATGAAACATTCAAATTTTTGGTGCTATTTGTAATAAGAATATGATTTCTACATTCAGGGTTTGAGGGTAGATGGTCAACCCTCCAAATATGATAGGGTGACTGCTAGATCGATGGATAATTTTTTTCTCCTCCCTTCTGTTGTCTAAATCATAGGTTTAAATGACAGGAAAATGTGTGGGAGATGGAGTGCATGGCACATTATTGCTTTCTGCTGTTCTGATGATTTTGACTTCCATCTCTTTCAAATGACAACAGTTTGAAGACTGGGCATTTGATTAGCTTCCCATGCATTCAACATAGTAGAGTCATCGCTATACAGTATTTTGAAGATTTCTCATACATTCAATCAAGTTTGCAGGTACTGTTGAGGGAAAGGAAAAAGTGATAGACATTTGCTTTCTTACAGCCATTTCCCACATATTAATATTGTTCCCGGAAACTAACATGAAACCACAGATCTGATGGAAGCACTGAGATAGTAGATTTATATCCTCAGGGCCTCCATGAGTGACTCCTTGTACTGAATTGTGTGTTTAATGTGGAATGAGGGTCTGGGATGGGGAACAGCCTTTAAACAAATACACAGTCAATTTCAGAAATTTAAAAATTACTATTCCTTACTTTTTTGTTTTATAAATTAGGGAGTTGTGAACTATTCAGCATACAATTTAAATATACTGCATATTTCTTCAGTGTTTCAGAAGGGATGATGGATATTTAATAAAAGGGAGAGAGAGAAAGAAGAAAAATGAAGACACTCTTCTAATAAGTAGAAGGGCTTTTATTTTGCAAAAGGACAAAGGATAGTTTTATTTAAAAAATGAACTAAGATATTGTCTTTTTCCTGGAGAATGATTGTGAAAAATCAAAATTTCAATTAATGGCCTCAATCATTTTTGTGTAGGATTAAACTGAAAATATGAAAGTCTTCTTGACCGCATCTAATACTTTGGCAAACTGGACTTGAATTTAGAGCCAGAGGCTGGGAGAATAAAGGACCCCCTATAAAAAGCCAAATCAGGAAATTCATTCCCTTCCCTCTCATCAATTCAAGCTGCGTATCTACCCCAAATGTGTTTTGTAAAATAGAGCCCAGCGACTAAAACAAATAAAGTTTAATAAACACGCACCTCCCTAGCACAACAGATGGCAACTAGGAAAGCTGCCTGAAGCAGTGTGAGAGATTGCTTGCACCTGTCTTCTTTTTTTTTTTAATAATGATATTTATTAAATGGCTATCTCTATTGCAGACTCGTTCTCTGTAGGTAAAGATAAAGAAGTCAAGTAGGGAGCAGTCTGAGAAAGGCACACAGGGTCTGCAGACAACATGTGATAGGGCAGATACGCCTCAAACTGAGATTTTTTTGGATAGCCTTTGAAAAGAAACATGAAACTCTATAAACGCTATTCACAGAATGTGTGTCTGTAACCACCCTACTTACAATTTTGAGCATCCCCATTACCCCTCGTGGTAGGGTTGCTGGATTTAGCACATAAAATTATAGGACACCCAGTTAAATTTGAAATTTAGGTAAACAATGATATTATTTTTAGTATAAATATATCCCTTATTTATTTATTTATTTATTTATTTATTTATTTATTTTGCGGTACGCAGGCCTCTCACCGCTGTGGCCTCTCCCGTGCGGAGCACAGGCTCTGGACGCGCAGGCCTAGCAGCCATGGGCCATGGGCCCAGCCGCTCCACGGCACGTGGGATCCTCCCGGACCGGGGCATGAACCTGTATCCCCCGCACCGGCAGGCGGACCCCCAACCACTGCGCCACCAGGGAAGCCCCCTCCCCTAATTTTTTAAAGTTTAAAATTTAAAAATGTTATCTGACCTGTACTTGTGTGACGCACCTTACTGGCCTCACCTAATCCTGGCCCTGTCAGAGCTTGGCTTTATTTAAAGTTTTGATACTTGTCCAGCATGGATTTTTTGGCATTAATTTTGAGTTTTCAAACTATTGCATTAAACTATTGTTTACCTTGATTCCTGAGTTCTTTGATGACCCCTTACATTTTATACCTGAGGCAAGTGCCTCACTCCTCTCACCCTGGTCCCAGGTCCTCTATCATCCTCATGGTCTCCTTTCTAAATGGAGATAATGATATGTCACTGGCAGGATGCAATGAGCCCTGTCTGACACAGTATTTATTCAGTAATTACTTTGTGTATTCCCACTGTCTTGACTTTTTTTACATTGGAAAGTTCAGTGACCCAGTCTGCTTCTCTCATAGTCACATTTTAAAACAAACTCACAATTGTTCATTTTTCAAGGTAAGTTTTTAATTACTCTCCTATATGGAAAGGGCTTGAGAAATCTATGGTTCCAGAATGATTGTGGTCTAGACCCCCGTAAAAGTGCCCATATTCTGAAGGCAGACGTCCTATTTGCAAGGATGAAACCAAAGAGAAAAGAAACAGCTCTGGCTGCTAAGCTGGTGTCACACCTGACTATGGAGAGCCAGGGCGCTGAAGTCCCACTCGCTATGTGACAGCAGTCCTCGGAAGATTAAGCAGCACATCGTTCTTCTCCATATACTTTTGTTTCCTTTTAGCTAATTGTATGCTGATATTTCAAAGTTGTAAATGTTGGTCACTTTATTTTAAGCTCTTTCTACTTGCAAAACTTCAGAGTGTACATCTGAGCGGGTCAGCATTTGAGTTTAGGGAGTGGAAAAATGGTGATGGGGATTTGTAGGTTTTAAATGATTAAAAATATGTACATATGACCTGGCTTTGGCTTTTTCATGAAAAATCCTATAGGATTACACATCGACCATTCATTCAAGAAAAATTGATTAATTAAGCAAGTTGTAGAAAAGAGTGACTGCTTTAAATCTAGGTATATGTAAATCAGTTGTGTATGTATCAGCCTTATGCACCCAGGATTTTGCCATTGGAAGAGAACATTTGGGAATCTGTCCGATGTTAATTTCCATGGATCCTCGAAACACATTATCCCATGAGGCACAATTTATGACCTGGGATCTCATTTCATCATATACACAAATTACTGCAGAGACCTACTTGATTTTACAGAGTCTGAGTATGGAGCAAGAATTGACCTGCCACTAGGACCATAAATAAATAGATCTGTAGGGTGTTTGACTAACATTTAGATAATTTAATAGATTTGACAAAGATTCTGAGAACAATTTTCTCCTCAGAGGAAGATAATGCCATCCATAAAGTTATGTAGAGCTTTTTATCCATGGGAATCTTGCTATTGTGGTTTTAAAAAGATAATGGAGGTTCTGTTTGGTTTGGTTTTAATTGTGTTACTACAGCAATGAAAAAAATAGAAAAACAAAAGGGAAAACAGAAACTAGTCAAACTTCCAAACTTCCACTGAATAATTTATCAAGATTATTACTATTATTATCTTTTGCCTTTGCCTCTGCTTGTTACAGTCATAAGGGAAATTTTCCTCATGACCTCAAGCTGTGGGTTCCTTATTATCATGTTTAGCATTCCACCGCATGGCAGAACAAAGATTAAAACACTATGTTTTCTAGTAAAACACCTCTTTTGATTTTGATACAGAAGTTACAAAAAGGCTTGTGTTATATTGGTATAAAATTCTGAATTCTGATCGTTCACCTTAACTTTCTTTTCTAATTTAGTTTTTATCTCAATCATTTTCTATTCAGAAGTGTGCTTACATAATAGAAAAACACAAAACATTTGTGTTTGAAGGCAATAACAAAACATCCTTGTGTTTACTTAATTGCTGAATGTCTGGAGAAGGGAAGAAAACATAGATCTGCATGGAGTTGAATATGGACATACATGTAACCATCTTGAGAATGTATTGATTTCATCAATTTTTACTACAGAGAAAATCAACTTTAGAGACCAAGTTGTATTAGCTGTGTATTGAAGAGAACTTTTTTTTTTTTTTTTTTTGTGGTATGCGGGCCTCTCACTGTCGCGGCCTCTCCCATTGTGGCGGAGCACAGGCTCCGGACGTGCAGGCTCAGCGGCCATGGCTCACGGACCCAGCCTCTCCGCGGCATGTGGGATCTTCCAGGACCGGGGCATGAACTCGTGTCCCCTGCATCGGCAGGCAGACTCTCAACCACTGCGCCACCAGGGAAGCCCGAAGAGAATCATTTTTAAAAAATGGCTTGAACTCTACAACTCAAGTGTGTTTCTGAATTTTTTTAACCTTTAATGTCACTAACGTTGAATTTTTCTAAATTGGAAATTATTTCTCTTTTCTTAATAGACTGGAAGAAAAGAAAAAGGAGATCCTCTAAACATTGCAATCGATAAGATGACCAAGAAAACAAGGGATCTAAGGAGACAGGTACTGTTTTTGCTTTTATTTTAAGTTCATGGTACGTAGTGGTGGTTTACTGAGAATGTCCTTTTTCAGGGTGCTGTGTTAGAGCTGATGTTCAGCTCGCTATTCTTTATAACATCTACATATACACAGAAACTTTTCATCAACAACTTAGAGTCTGCTGAACAGAGAGATGTGACAGGTGCAAAGGGTGTGGTGATGAAAATAATCCCTGAGGTGAGGGAAGGTGGGGGAGAGCCCTCTCACTGGCCAGACACAATCTTCCCAGGTGGAGAGGTGATGCATTCTCTGCCTTCTTCATCTGGTTTTCAGGTTTTCAGACCCAGGTGTGTAAAGAACCAGCCTCTGATTTCTTCTGGGTCTTAAACTCCCAAGGCAATCAGTGAATAAACAAGAATGCCAATGGTTAATGAGAAACACAACTCTTAATCTGATGGGCTAATTAAGATCTATGACCCAGTGTATTTCCTCAAGGATATAAATCTAGGGGAAAATTTGCTTATCAGATGGTTGTTTGGGAAGCAGGGAACCAAAGCAAGGAAAGGCAGTTGGATGATTTAAATGGCTAATGGCATCATTTGTCTGAAGGGTCCATGCTGGGGGAGGGGTGAGAAATCTCTAGTCAGGGCCCCTTTTCATCTTGAAAGTGCTACATGAACACTAGTACATGTTGTCTATAAGACAGTAAGTCTTATTTTATATGTTGCCGTGGTGAGCTTCACTGTCTTCTGTCTCTTCTCTAGAAGAGACAATACCATCCATTAAGTTCCCAAAGAATTCCTTCATGATTTCTGCCTGAGAGGCATCCTGTCTCCTGCTGGTAGCTTTTGCATATATCCGTCTCATTAAGTGTTGATTGTGTTGGTCATCTGGAACCCACCACAGCCCTGGGGTAACACCTGCTTTACTTTCTCCATCTGGAAAAGCTGGACTGGCAGGGATGCATCGTCTAGCACTCAGTCCTGCAGTTTGTCTAGTACAGACAAGATTAGCAAGGTGCCTGGGCAAGAATAGCCAAGGAGCATCTTAAAAAACGTTTGAATGAGAGGAAAACACCACTTCAAATCACTGCTGGGGAGCTTCTGAGCTCTCTTCAGGATGTCACCAGAAGGTATAGACACACTTGAGCTAATGTCCTCTAGAAGATACCACAATTAGTTCTGGGATATGAAGTCTCTAGTTTGCCCAGCTAACAAGCCCTTTTGAGGAAAGCATTTTCTTTTTATTTTACCTTGAAAAAGGGAGAATAAAACATTGCTTTCTTAGGCATTATTAGGTAATACCCAAAGAGCTGTACGACCAGGTCTGCTTCTCCTTGCCCTCTTAGACAATCTTTCCATACAAAGCCCCCATATGATATGAAATGATACTGCTAGTAGGAATTGGGATTGGGGTTGGTGGAAAACAGTGACTCAGGTGTCTGGAGCTCAGGGTTTTACTTCTAGCTCTGCCACTAAACTCTCTGTACGACTGTGGATCCTTCATCTCTTGGTCTCCTTCTCCTATTTGTAAAAGTAAGAAGCCAAACTGGATCTGTAAGCTATCTTTGAATGAGTCCATTTATTTTCTCTGCCAGAGGTCCTAATGCCAGATAACTGCTGGTTTAAAAAGCAGTGGGAAGGCAACAGGCATCTCCTCTAAGGTTTGCCTTTGGCTAGATTGTCAACGAGGCAAAATCCATGAAACGAGTCTTCCCTCCCCCTCTAGGTCTTAGTAGAGACCATTCTTTTACATTCTGGAGCCAATACCCTTAAGTTCTCTGCACTCGTGGACCTATCATCGGAATTTTTTTCTCTCATTAGGAAGGAATGGATAAAGTAGTTTTCACCTTGGTGTTACAATTATCAATAAAGTGTCGACTCTTTTAGCTGCGGACAGTGGTGAAATTTGAAGGTGGATTCATTGTGGAATTTTAAAGCTTTGGTGACAAGATCCTTGGGGAGTTTCTTTTAGGGTGGCAGTAGAAGGAATATGTCATCCCCTCAAATCATTCCATGTATAAGATTTTTTTTTTCTGCTCACCTTTCCCAAAGATTGAGAGGAATAAGGGTAAAAGAAAGTTGTTTTATGATATTCAGATATCATATCATTTTGTAAATGTATTTTTACAAAATGAGTATGGAGCAAGAATTGGCCTGCCACTAGGACCATAAATAAATAGATCTGTAGGGTGTTTGACTAACATTTAGATAATTTAATAGATTTGACAAAGATTCTGAGAACAATTTTCTCCTCAGAGGAAGATAATGCCATCCATAAAGTTATGTAGAGCTTTTTATCCATGGGATAAAACAGTTATGGCATAATTTCACACCACATCCCTGAATTTGGTTCAAACATCCTTCTCTTCCCCAGTATGCCTCTCTAGAACTCAGATGGTCCTCGTCTGTCAGTTCCATCCCTACCTATATGTTGGAATATTTTAATCTGTTTTTTCCCATTTCTTCTGTTTCCCCATGTACACCTGTACTGGTACAAAAGCTTCTCTGAGCTAAACAGAAGCTACCTAGCATTTCTGCAGATGGAACATGCAAGGAGTCTGATTAGCTTGGCTCAGGTGAATCTTCAGTTTAGAGTTAGGTAGCTAGTTAATTGGATTAAAAAAGTTTTATCTGAGTTTCTGATAGCAGTTATGTGGTGGCCCAGTGAATGCTAGTGGTTCAAATAAATGAAAACTGAAACACTTTCTGTTCCTTCAATTACAGACAGGCCTTTGTTAGAAAACATTCAAAATGAAAACCCTCAGCTATCTGGCTCCACTTCCCCGTACACCTATACTTCTTTATACAATATTTAGAGAAATTAAGTCACATAGGGAAAAAAGCCGAAATCAAAGAAAAATATTTCTAGTGACTTTCATAAGTTCCCGCTCTTTCCACCTCCTCCCTCTTCCTCATAGCCCTAAGGTTGGGCAGTGTTCTTCAGAAGGTGACCCTGGAGTCTTGCAAAGCTGTAGTCACCAAATTAAAAAATAAAGTCAATTATGATTATTATTTTGAACTTGCCTAATGAAAGTGGAGTTACATTTGTAAACACGTGAAAACAAATCAAGTAATTGAATAAAAAGGATTTCTGTTTAAGTAGAATTTTGAACCAAGTAGAAGTCCATTTTTTTCAGGCAGTATGTCCCAAGGAACTGGGGAGTCATAAATTGTGAAAAAGTTTGCAGGAACCCAAGGGCGTTATTTCAACTGATTGGCATAGATCCATCTTGCCAATTAAACCCATGAGAGTGGGCAGTGGTAGAACAGAATCCTTTTAAGAGTATTTTGTTTGGAATTAAAAATGGATTTAGGGGAACATCACTGCCAGCTTTAAGCATTATGTTTTAATTTTAGAGCTGTGGGCACAGTATGCCCCATGTCTGAGCTACTGTCACTGCTGTGATTCTGGAATCAGCCCATTATAAGAAAAAAAGCTTTTGGCCGAGTCTCTGCCTGAGCACCTAGTAGCCCACGCAGTCTATCCATCCCTTAGAGAGGGCCCAGTTGGTGTCTGCCAGCTGTTCCTTGATGTCCTCCTTCTATGTACCACCTGTGAACTATTCTAGGCATGGTCTCGATTTTCCTTAAGCTTACAGTGACGCTGGTTTATCCTGATTATTATTTTGGTCCTTGTATTAGTCTTTTTTCCTCTCCCATTGCGGAGCACAGGCTCCGGACACACAGGCTCAGCGGCCATGGCCCACGGGCCCAGGCGCTCCGTGGCACGTGGGATCTTCCCGGACCGGGGCACGAACCCATGTCCCCTGCATCGGCAGGCGGACTCTCAACCACTGCGCCACCAGGGAAGTCCAGTATTAGTCTTTTTTTTCCCCCAAGTTGATAAGCAAATCAGGACCCAGATGTTTTCCTATGAGAAGCTAATAAATAGTAATCATAACATGTTAGTGTGTTGCTAAACTTAGCAACTCTCTCTCATTCCCCAGACCAATCAATGGACTAATTCTTATTCCTTCACCCTTAATAGCCATCATAATAATTCCAGCAATGAGATTCAGTGTGTCAACTTGACAAAAGTGTCAATTTTGCTATCACAGTCAAAACATTTTCAAAAGACAACAAAACCATGTATAGAATGCTTTTACATTGGGATGCATACTTAATAGAATGGATTATATAACAAAGGATTACAAACAAACAAGCAAAACATGCCACTGGGTGGCACATAAAAGGTTGATGTACCAAGATCCTGCCTCCAGATAGGACTACAGAAAAAGCTTCCAAGATTAGTAAGAAATAATTACAGCTGAAGATTCCTCAGCTGTCCCCTTTGTGACCCAATTCCGTATATAAGAACTGTGGCTAAAGGTGGGTAGTCATCAGCGAGACCTTGTCAAATCACTGTCCACAAAATGTAAACTAAAACATAGCTGACATATATTGAGTCCTTACAAGGTGCCAGGCACTGTTCTAAGTTCTCTCTACAAATGGACCCCATTTAATCCTCATGCCAGCTCTGTGAGATAGAAAGTATTGTTACCATGTCCATTTTACAGATGGGGACATGAAGCCAAGTAATGCACCCACGGCCGTGCAAAGTATGGATTCACGGAGGTCCCAGTCCAGGCAGCCCGGCTGTGGGGTCTTGGCTCATAATCATTCCCCACCCTGCCAATCCATAGACCCAATGGATACAGTTGGCTCACCCATATACTAATCTCCTTTGGGAGAGGCAGTTGGGGAAGAAGGAGGGTTCATGTAATATACAGAGGTGCTTTGTGGTTTTCAACAGCACCTTACCACCATGGGGTTGGGGATGGTTGACATGAATGTACTTCAGACAGAAAAAACGTCTGTGGTGCATGTCAAAAATAGGGTTCTTGTTTATGGTAGGATATCATCTCTCAGGCCTCCAGCTGTTATGGTCTACTGGAACCTTTTTTTAACAAGTGCTATTATGTTTAGGTAGCTGGCTTCTCAAAGCATGAATTATAGACTTTCCAAAACATTTACAGAAAAAAGGGAATTTTAAAGCATTCAATTCTTTTTCTCACATCTGCTGATGGGGCCAATTATTTTTAGATTCATTGTAAGAAAACATTTTTAAATCATTTATTTCCAGACTTGAAGCTGGTTTCCTCATAAGGATATGAAGCTATCTATATGGCTACAATTTAAACATTATGAAATAAAATATTGATTTCCTCCAAATGTTAAGGTTTGTGTTCTTCACATTGAAAACCTATGTCAGAGCTAAAAATCCCTGGTCAGATTACCCCTAGGTCAGATTGCTGTGATGCTGTAGAAATGTAGAGACCAGAAAATGATCATACAGCAATTGGGGTTTAAAATACAGACCATAAGCAACTCTGGGACAGCTGAACACAAATGTCATCAGAAACACCAAAATCAGAATCAAAAAGGTCAGAAGAAGAAGAGCAGAGGTAGAAGAGAGCTCAAGAGCACTCTGAAAGGCAATCTTTGGACAAGCCCCCTGATCACGGTTGTATATTCAAGCTACCTCTACCTTAGGAAATTCCTGTTACAGCAGTCCTGAACGTCAGGCCACCACATACTTATTTATCTCCTGGAAAACACTCATTAGGCCAAATTCAAGGGACATGATTTTTTCCTTGCCAATAGTTCTTAAAATATCACTCTTTCCTTTCCAAGCTCTTTCCTTACAAAGACACTATTCAAATCATGGAGTAGTTTAATTGATTCCTGTGAGCCAGCACGTGGTCGATGGTTCACACATGAACACAAGCTTGTGGAGGATGCCAAGCTTGACCTCTCTCTCACTAGTGAGTCTAGGTCACAGAAGGAGTCCAGTAGCTTGATCAATATTGATTAATCAAATAACACGCCGTACTGAGCAGAGGGCTCTGTAACACACGTATGAACAGGAAACCGCCAGCCCCAGAAGTCAAGGAAAAGTGGGATGGGGAAGGATACATAGCAATGTCTGAGTCTCAAGAGAATGTCTGAGACATTCAAGAGAATGTCTGCTTTTGGTCCTGTCTCTGACACCTCCTGTCCTAGGCAATGAGAATGCCACGTAGAATCTTGATTCTGACACTGGAAGATCCAATATAGGATTAGAAAAAAATTCTATCGTATTTTCCAGGATGAAACTCCTAAGCAGGAAAATTTGGAAGATTTTCAAAGGTGATGATTCAAACAGCAAGGATTTTTTTTTTTTTGAATGTCCTTTCAGCTTACCCAAACATTTCAGAACATCCATCTAAAGTGCAGTCATTTAGTTCAGCTGATTCCACCTCCTATCTGTGTTTCGAGTGCATTCCTTCCTCTCCACTGCCATTGGCACTGCTTAATTGCTTTTCACAAAAAGGATGGTCACAGCCTCATAACCAGTGCCTTGATCCCAGGCTCCCTGCCTTCAGCGCACTATAGCTCCAGCAGTCTCTTAGACCAGTATTAGCACATCTTCATGACTTTGCACTTGATATTACTTCTACCTGGAATGACCCCTTCCACTCCTTTTAATTTTTTTCTTCCAGGAAAATTAACAATTTTTCCAAATGCCCTCCCTCCCTCCTTTTTTTTTTTCATTTTAGGAAAATTCACAATTTTTCCTACAAGGCTTAGCTTAAATGTCACCTTATCATCACAACTTTATCCAATTTTTATAAACAGGCAATCCCACTACTCGGCATATACCCTGAGAAAACCAAAATTCAAAAAGAGTCATCTACCAAAATGTTCATTGCAGCTCTATTTACAATAGCCCGGAGATGGAAACAATCTAAATGCCCATCATCAGATGAATGGATAAAGAAGATGTGGCACACATATACAATGGAATATTACTCAGCCATAAAAAGAAATGAAATTGAGCTATTTGTAATGAGGTGGATAGACCTAGAGTCTGTCATACAGAGTGAAGTAAGTCAGAAAGAGAAAGACAAATACCATATGCTAACACATATATATGGAATTTAAGAAAAAAAATGTCATGAAGCACCTAGGGGTAAGACAGGAATAAAGACACAGACCTACTGGAGAACGGACTTGAGGATATGGGGAGGGGGGAGGGTAAGCAGTGACAGAGCAAGAGAGAGGCATGGACATATATACACTACCAAACGTAAGGTAGATAGCTAGTGGGAAGCAGCCGCATAGCATAGGGAGATCAGCTCCGTGCTTTGTGACCTCCTGGAGGGGTGGGATGGGGAGGGTGGGAGAGAGGGAGACGTAAGAGGGAGGAGATATGGGAACATGTGTATATGTATGGCTGATTCACTTTGTTGTAAAGCAGAAACTAACACACCATTGTAAAGCAATTATACCCCAATAAAGATGCTAAAAAAAAAAAAAAAACAGGGTTTATTCAGTAGGCTCCTAAAGCATTTTAAAATAGCTTTATTATGACACTCTTTGCAGTCTATTTAAGTTGTTTATGTGCTTTTGCTTGTGCCTGTGTCCTGATATTCTTTGTTTCCTCAAGGCATATCTTAGTGCCCCAAATAAAGTAAGCTGCTACCACACAGGTGTGGAAAGGATGAAGAATCCTCTGTATGCAGCTATCCTACCCCAAAATATCCCAATCACCAACTTCCCTCTGTTCTAAGCTCTCATGTCTTTGCTTCTGTTGTTTTAAGAACAAGATTTGTTAGCTTAAAAAGTCCATTTTTACAGTGATAATAACAACTTTTTCCATCTTAAGAGAGAGCTTCTATGCTTTAACCCAGATGTCTCCTGCTGCTGGGCTGGCTTTAGAAAAGTCAGCTCAAGAACCTGTCAAAATGCAGATACAGGTATCCCACGCTTTCTGAAAGTCCATTTTATGCCATTTTGCTTTTATGAAATACCTACATTAGTTCTTGTTTTTGCTAACTGAAAGAAATCTGGAGGATTTTTGCTTTTACAAAAGAAAAAAAAAAAAAAAAAAAAGGTGAAACGCAAAACTCTGTCCAGTATTTTGCAGCCAGCTCTTATACAGGCCGTGGGCACCGCGAGTAGCAAGAGTGGCGCCACCAAGCCCCTTCTCCGGGAACTACACTCGGCATTCAGCTGCCATAGCTTTGAACTGTGTTTATAAGCATCTGTGTTTTATCTTGATTTATTTTGTGAATCCATTGGCAAGATGCATCATAAGGTAGTTGCTTCTTCGGTTTACAGCATTTCGGCTTACAAAAGGTTACATAGGAATGCTGTACTTTCAGATAGCGGGAGAAACCTGTATATGGCTCCATCTTGAGAGATTTCTGATTTCAGGTACAGACGGTGGTAACTTAAACTCTGTATCATGATAAGCTTTCTAGGTAATTGTGATGTTCTGGCAGGTTTGAATTCCACTGCCTTTTTTTCTGATGGTGGGAGCTTTTAGATCTCATTACAGTCCTTTGGAGGATTTACTTGAGGATTCCGGAAGTCCTCCAAGTTCTCTCCAATCCATTTGGCATCTTCTAGACCTCACCACTTCACAGATACAATACTTGTTTTGAGGGAGGGAGAATCCAAGCTTGAGCCTCTTCTCTCCATGGGCCAAGATTAGAAATGGATGGTTTAACTGTTCACTGTGCTGTGTTGAAGGGTTTGGCAAGATCTGTGCTTTCTGGAGCAGGGCCAAGTGGAGGTGAAGGGGAATGAGGCAGTAGCCTACGGCATATAATTTTAGAGGGAGCCAAAAAACTGAGTAATCAAGATAAATAATATTTTCTGCAGTATTTTAGAAAATTGAAATTAATGCAAAAAAATTCATGATGAGCATCTTATCAACATTGTAAATAAAGACAGGATCAGTAGCAAGGCAGTGCTGAGCTATACTGAAGCCTGAAGCAAAAGAAAAAACCAGCAATACTGATCCTGTTTTTATTTACAGCATTGCTATTTTGTTTATGATGGTGACTCTGCTTAGTCTTGGCTCTGCTCCAGAGCTTCTATTTCTTAATGTCTTTACTGCACCTGCTATATGAAAGAGTTTGCCCCCAAAGTCTCAATGTCACGCAGTTTTCTTTTTTCTCCTACATTAGTGGCAAAAGGGCTGACTTTTAAATTTTGTGATGAGATGACACCTTGGACTCCAGATTTGAAGACCTATTTGAATTGTGGTGTCTTTTAGGTTGTCTTGCTACAAATGCATTTCTTTCTGTTTATCACAGTGGTAAGAGCTTTTTTATGGCACTCTGAAGTGCTTCAGAGAAAATGGAGAGCATTTTAATACTGCTGATTTACTCTTTCAGGTCTACAGTAATTTCCTTACTGCCTCATTATAAGGCTTGGCTTAATTTACTCTACACATAATGTTTACTGATGCACATATGGTGCCACATTTCAGGAAACTGTACCCAGAACAGGTATTTTTGTCAGGCTGGAGCATGGAAAATTTCCTTCAGATACAGAAAAAAAAAGGTAAGAAATTTAATCATTTCAGCAAAGAATGTCCTCCAACGAGAGGGAGAAAAATCACACCCATCTTTAACTTCAGAAAGAAGGATACAGTCTCTCATTTTTTTTTTTATTGGAGTATAGTTGCTTTACAATATTGTATTAGTTTATACTGTACGGCAAAGTGAATCAGCTATATGTATACATATATCCCCTTGTGTTTGGACTTCTTTCTCATTTATGTCACCACAGATCTTTGAGTAGAGTTCTCTGTGCTATACAGTAGCTTCTCATTACTTACCTATTTTATACACGGTATCAATTGTGTATATATGTCAATCCCAGTCTCCCAATTCATCCCGCACCCCCCTTTCCCCCTTGGTATCCATATGTTTGTTCTCTACGTCTATGTCTCTATTTCTGCTTTGTAAATAAGGTCGTCTATACCAATTTTTTCAGATTCCACATATATGCATTAATATACGATGGATACAGTCTGTTTAAATGCTGATTTTAAAAGCTGAATAATGATTATATGTGTATAAAGATTTGCAGTTACCCCTAAAATCAGAGGGGGGATAGGAGTGGGGAAAAAGGAGAGGTAGGAAAAGAAAGGAATAATATCTTCTGAGCTTATTTCTCAACCAGCTTTGAAAAAAGAGAGATGGATTCAGTGGTCATGGACTCATAAACTCTTAGAAGTAGAAGGGACCTCTAAGGTCTTTTCTCAGGGCAAAAGGTCTTTCTTCAGCATCCTTAATACCACCTGAAACAGCCTCTGCTTTAGATATGGGAGCTTATCCCTTTACCCAGCATCTGGTACCATTACTGGGCAATTTTAGTAGCAAGGAAATTGAGTTAAGATCAGTGATTTTGTAATTATCAACCATTGATGCTGGTTTTGTGCTGCAAAACTGATTTTTTTTCCTACTTTGTCTAAGTTTAAGGCCCAGATAAAAACTTCAGTAAAGAACTCTATTTAGAGTTTCAAAGACCTACAAATAGTGATTATTATTGCATATGAATTCATGGCTTCACAACCACTTGGCTTGCCTTTCCATAACTCTGAATGCTAAGAGTGGTTAGGCTTAGGAACCGAGCAGCTGCTGCTGTCTTGTCATTGAAAGCTGAAATAGCCAACTCTCTTAATCATCTGATCCATTGTTTCTATTTGTATCTGGTTATGTATGAAGGTCAAAAAAGCAAAGCTGAAACCCACTGAAACTGTTGGACATTTGCTTAACAAGTGTCTATTCTCTCCTTGACACGTTATCTACAATCTGATTCTACAGTCTATTATTATCAAAAGATTTTATTTTTACAAAGTTGCATTTTGAAGCTGTGACAGTGAAGTTACATTTATTACTGATATAAAGCTGGTAAGTTAGTGAACCCAAGTGGGAGGATTCTGAAGCCTGTCCTTTTAATGACTGTAGTTGTTAAAGTTGATACACTTTGATCTTAATTTATAGTTTTTATTAAAATTCCATTAATGGGAAGGTTATAAGGTAAATATCAATTAATAATGTCTTGAGATCCTCAATAATAATCAAAATAATAGCTTTCCTCTTTAATATCATCATTTTTTTTCTTCCTTAAATCATCCATACCTGTGGCCAGCCCTGTGCAAGACACTGCACCATGAATGAGATTTTGAAAATTATTTTCCTAATTAATCACAGGGGAGAAAAGTAAAGGACTTTCATTTTAGCTGGGGTGCGGGATAGCTGATTAAATGCAAATCGAGAGACTAGCTGACCTGCCTGGTATATTCAGTAAGAAGGAGATGAATGGATTGTGCCCCAGTGTTCTAGGGTTAGAGAGGAACGATTTGTCTTGAGGGCTCTGGTGATAAGAGGAGATTTTCCATCTGATCCAACCATAAGTGCTTGTCAGAAGTTTGGGTGAATAACCAGTCTCAGTACCTCCTCTCTCATTCCACAATTTCTTGGTTTTTCATGAGTACATCAATCCTGTTAACTCTTAAGGGCAGTACGTCTATACCTTTATTTGATTCCTTCAATTTCAGTGAAGATCAAGCTGCCTTTAAGTAGCTGCAGTCGGAATTGCAGCTGCATGAAGGGGGTGACAGAGAAGTTGAAGAGCACCTTTGGTCAAGGCGAGCTGGGAGGTCCATGCAGGCTAACATGGGCGAGGGAGGGCTCAGAGTCACAGGATCAGGAAGAAGGCAGCACTAGTGAACCATGCCGACTGAGCAGATTTCCCTCAGCCCCTCCTTTGAAATCTGAAGGCTTAGATCAATGTGACCCTGAGGTTGTAGCCATAGATGCCGTAATAACCAAGTGAAAGTAGATCACTTGTGACTTTCATTGTGTCTGTAAATTACCATAGCAACCAGCTTGTCTGTTGCTCTTTGGGTGCATTCTCTGTGTATTTGTCCAGTCTGTGGAAGTACTCTCAATATGTTTGCCAAATTAGGAGGCAATATCAGGATTTGGAGTCCAGTCCAGGTCAGAACACCTACTGAGGTAATGAGCAGGCTGGGCAACCCAACCAGATATGCTCCTAGTTCACAGAATTTTTAGGAAAAGTCAACAACTCCTGCTTTTACAGCTAACCATTCCTCTGTTCTTTGCCTCAAAGTGTCTGCTAGAAACGTAATTGCTTAGACACCATTGAAATCACCTATGTTTTCTAGCAGAGAGTGAGGCAAAGAGAATAAAAGTCAAGTAAAGCAGTCAGACTGGCCCCTTGGGGACTCTTGAGGCCATTTCTAGCCTCCTTATTTCTCTTCTTAAGCAGGTAACTGCTGGATACTGCAGATGCTCAGTTCTAAGTAAAGAGTGGGTGAATGGAGCTTGAAGTAGCCAGGGATCTGCAGTACTAGTAAAGCAACAGAGTGACATGGACAGAGTGATAAGGTTGCAAGACTTAAAATCCATGGATGAAACCACATAAAACAGGTGCCTGCAAACCTGTGGCCCAAATCTGGCCTTCTGCCTGTTTAGGTAAAGAAGTTGTATTGTCAGTTTTTGTTCTATAATGGCAGAGTTGAGTAGTTGTGGTAGAGACCAACTGGCTGCAAAGACTAAATTATATATTGTCTGGCCTTTTATAGGGAAAGTAGGGCAACCCATGCTCTAGAAGTAAGAGTCTGCTTCAGATGAAACAGATATGGTGTAAGAGTCCAGATCTCCTGAAAAACTGAAAGACCTGAAGTCTGACTGTCTCCTACCTTTCCCTTAAACAGTGATAGCATCAGTCATGTTATAGGATTTCCGCAAACTTAGAAATGTGGAGTAATCATTAGGGCTCTGTCTGAAATGAAGCTCCTCTAGGGAAAAATTCAGCAGCTGTTGGAAACGCTGTGCAATAGTTAAAGACAGGAAGTGAAGAAGTATAGCGTACGGTGGCAGAGCTCGGGATAGAGAAGTTAGCTCAGAGGTACACGGTTATCTATAACTGGATTAGAGCAGGGGAGCATGGGTGAAAGGCTTTGTCTTTTAGAAAATGTGATGGGCTCTTTGATGACCACAAATGGTCAGAAGTTTTAGAGGTTCATTTACAAGTGACATATGTACCAACGGTAAGTGCCCATCATCCATCCTCCCTTACCCAACAGCATCTTATCCTCCCAAGATTCCCATCCTGCTCAAGTGAACTGAAGTGTCACTCATCTGATACCTGGAGTGGGAACTGGTAAGTTTTGGGTGGGATCCTCCCAGAGCCTCTTGTATTTACATTGAGGATTCTTCTGAGACCCACAGGACTAGTGTTGTAATGTGGAATGGCCAGAAATATGGAAGTATGGGGCCAGATGATTCTATCTGGTACAAATTCTGCCACACTGTGGCAGGTGTATAGAACTGACCCCACTAGAAAGAAATAGGGTTTTAGAGAGTTGTTCTCCTCTGTATCTTGCTCTTAATATACTTTTTATAGGCTTCTATTGTTAACCTTCTATAAAACCATCTATTCAGTGATTATCTCTCTCAATTGCCAATGCCGGTGGTGTGGGGGGCATCAAATCTTTCTTTGAGCAATATTTCATAAAATTCCTAAGAGTCCTTGCTAGAGTTAACTTATCTGATACAACTCTTGACTCTCTCACATTGGATTCAAGCAGCTTATGCCCATTCAATACCAGTTAATCAATGGCAGATAATAAATACTCAGCATGAAATATCCAGCTATCTAAACTTAGATCCTCCTTTGTGGTAAGCAATGCCTGAGGGGATATAGTGCTGGGGGTAAATGGTTGACTAGGTGTAGGAGTGAAGGATGGAAAAAAAGATCATCTTTGTCCAATTGGGGTTTGTGAATTTGAACAGCCAGATTCATAAACACATAGACCTTAAGTAAAATAGCACTGTTCTTGGAACCAGAAGACCTGACTGGTATTTTCTATGTGTAACTAGTGGACCCTTCCTTTCCTCGTCTATCAGGATATAGCAAAGAAAATGATGCTCGCCCTGCAAACCACATCTGTCACCACCATGACATTGTAAATAAGGTCAAATGAAATAATGTCTAGGAAATTTCTCTGCAAGCTATAAAAGTGAGCATGCACAGGATTAATATTAAGGGCAATAAGCAGCCGGAAACTGAGTAGAACTTCCAAATACACAGAATAATCGGTCTGCTTTTCAGTGTGGGTTAAGGGCTCTGAACAAGGTGTTATACTAGAAATATCTTTTCCACCTTCACCTATGCTACCTAAAATTCCACCCTTTTGAAATACCAAACCTTCCAGGCTAACAAACTGCATATTTGAAAGTATGTCTGTTCTGATGGAGAGGTGGAGGAATCCTGGGAGAACCTTTCTAAGTGAGAAAAAGTCTTTAGTAATATGATGTGAAGGAAATTAACAAATTTGGACTCTTTTAGGGTGTTCCCTAGGCCAGCCTCCAATACACTGAATAGGAGGAACTCATGCTTGACTCTAAGCAGCGTTTATGAGGCCAGTCAAGTATATGTGGTTAAGTTGATCACTGTAGCTTTATTAGTAATTGGGAATTGAGGTAACAGAGGAATTTTTAGCAATGAGTGAGAGTAGATGAATTGTCTTATTTTTCTTTGTGTCCCTGGTCAAACATAGTGCTTGGTACACCCGGGACTCTTCAAATGCTAGTAGAAGGAATGAATGAGTGAACACCAATTACTGAGTACAGGCAGTGGAATAAAGAAAGAGATAAAGCATATTTTTTTCCTCTCTGTGAATTTCTTACTACTCTTATAATAAGGTCCCTGCCTCCTTTGAGCTAATTGCATTACTACCTACCCCATTTTATTTTTGTGCATTTACTCTTATTTGTTTTCTTTGGTCTAACATTTAAATCTCTTTAATACTAATGTGGCATTTGTGCAGATTTTTCTTTATGGATCCTTTTTTTCCCCCTGTAAGATCAGAAAAAGATGTTGAAATGCACAACTGAAGACAGATTATTAAGCGGCCTTTATTTACCTTTACAAGAATGAACAACTAGAATCAAGAATGTATGATGAGGAAAGGGTAGTTTCTTCAATAAATAGTTAGGAAAACTGGATATCCACATACAGAAGAATAAAATGGGACCCCTGTCTTACACCATATACAAAAATCAACTCAAAATTGATTAAAGACTTGAACATAAGACCTGAAACCATAAAATTCCTAGAAGAAAACATAGGGGATATGTTTTCCACTCCTTGGAAGTGGTCTTTGCAGTGAGTTTTTGGATTTGACACCAAAAGCAAAGGCAACAGAAGCAAAAACAAACAAGCAAACAATCAGAAACAAATGGACTACATCAAACTAAAACCTTCTGTACAGCAAAGGAAACCATCAACAAAATGAAAAGGAAACTTATGGAATGGGAGAAAATATTTGCAAATCATATATGTGTTAAGGGGTTAATATCCAAAATATCCAAAGAACTCATACAACTCAACAGCAGGAAAAGAAACAATCCCATTAAAAATGGACAGAGAACCCAAGTAGTCATTTCTCCAAAGAGACATACAAATGGCCAACAGGTACATGCTCAACATAGCTAATCATCAGGGGAATGCAAATCGAAACCACAATGAGATATCATCTCATACCTGTTATGATGGCCAGAGATAACAAGTGTTGGTGAGGTGGTGGGAGTATAAGCTGGTGCAACCACTGTGGAAAACAGTATGGAGATTCCTCAAAAAGGTAAAAATAGAACTACCATATGATCTGCTCCTCTACTTCTGAATATATATCCAAAAGAAATGAGAACAGAATATCAAAGAAATATCTGAACTCCCATGTCCATGCAACATTATTGACAATAGTCAAGATATGGAAGCAGTCTAAGTGTCCATCAACAGAAGAATGGATAAAGAAGATGTGAGATATATATAAAACTCACACACACACACACACACACACACACACACAAAATGGAATATTACTCAGCCATGAGAAAGTAGGAAATTCTGCCATTTGTGACAATATAGATGAGCCTTGAGGGCATTATGCTAAGTGACATAAGCCAAACTAAGAAAGACAAATACTGCATGGTATCACTTATATGTGGAATCTTAAAGAAAAAAGTCAAACTCGTAAATGTGGAAAATAGAAAAGTGGCTGCAAGGGGCTGGAGGATGGGAGAATGGGGAGAGGTTGGTAAACAGGTACAAACTTTAACCTGTGAGATGAATAAGGTCTGAGAGTCTCATGTAAATAATAAAGTGACTATAGTTAATAACACTGTACTGTAAAATTGAAATTTTCTAAGAGAGTAGAACTTAAATTTCTGACCAAAAAAAAGGTATGCGAGGTGATGGATATGTTAATTAACTAGATGGGAGGAATCCTTTCACAATGTATATGTATATCAAATCACCACGATGTACTCTTTAAATATCTTACAATTTTATTTTAATCTCAATTTTATCTCAATAACACTGAAATTAGAGAAAGAATGAATGTCTACCCATTAAAAAGATTTGCAGAGATGTCCTTTCATTGGTTAGATTAAAATTGGGCATACAGCCTTCAAAATCTCATCCAAGTTTAAACTTCTCTGATTCTTGTTGTCTGGGGAGAGACATTTTTTTCTTGAACTGTCTTTTTCAGAGAACTGTTTCATATTCATCAAATGGTTGCAGATTTTTAAACTTTGTGCAAAACACTTTTGCAGTATCTATTTGAAAGTGGCTCAATACACATCATACCTTCCTCATGTCCCACCCCATTGGCAGACCATTTTGGTCATTTTTGAGACAGTTTATTCTTCTTCTTGAGTTTGTGAGTTAAACTCTATCCTTTAATCACTCTGCCCTCTTATGAAATAAGAAGGTGAATTGTTAGAATAGTTGTGATCCATCAACTATATTTCTTTTGGTTTGCTGAAGAAAATGTAGTTGTTTACATTGATGAATAGCACTAATTGGGTAAAATAGACTGGTAGTGCTGAGCTAATACCTTTAAGTGTCTTGTCTTAGGCAATTAATATTCCCTTGCCACACATACATTTAAATAGTTGGAAGAAAGCCTTGTGTTCTTGACTCCTGTCAGACTTAACGAATGATTTTGTCAAGTCATTCCTTTCTGCCCTGGTTGATTGATAGCTAAATTTTGGTCTTCTAGCTTATGTAAAAAGTGTTAACTATGCCTTTCAGCTTGTAGGCAAGGGCATTTAAACCATTCTAATAGTCAATTTACAGAGGAATTACATTGCCTGTTTACCGGAGGGGTCAAAAAATTGTGCCCCTATTCATCAGAGACACAAATCACAGGGCTCATGAGCTAATGAAGGCAGTATTTATGAGTCCCTGCACTTGCTGGATGATACCAAGTTCAAGGTGTCCCTGGTCCTGGCTGCTTAGGACTCTGGCTCTCAATTTTGGATGTGCCTTTGCTCATGGACTATGTAATAGATAGATATATTTAGGATGAATATGATTTGATCCTAAAACTCTTAAGAATGAGAAAAAAACTAGAATGCTAGATTGTCACAGTACTAACCTTCATCTGCACCTTTCAAAGATATCTCTATAATAATGCAAATCCATTCTAACCTCTGTCACCACCTGGCTTATAGATTTTCATACATACCATAATTACCATCTGAAAGCAGGGGAAGTGAATCCCAATCATTTCTGGGAGGACTCTCACTTCTGTTGACTTGAGCCTTTGTTGAGAATCTGACAATTTACTGTTTTAAAACACTTCAACAGGGCTTCCCTGGTGGCGCAGTGGTTGAGAGTCCGCCTGCCAATGCAGGGGACACGGGTTCGTGCCCCAGTCCGGGAAGATGCCCCATGCCGTGGAGCAGCTGGGCCCGTGAGCCATGGCCTCTGAGCCTGCGCGTCCGGAGCCTGTGCTCTGCAACGGGAGAGGCCACAGCAGTGAGAGGCCAGCATACCGCAAAAAAAAAAGAAAAAAGCACTTTGACCAAAAAGTTTTAATAAGATAGTTACATAAAAGCAAGTATGACCCATGGACATGTTTTTGCAGTAGACATATCTTGACCCATGAGTCCTCCTTTTTTTTTTTTTTTCTTTACAGACTCATAAAGCCCCAGGAAGTCACAGAGTCTCATAGTGAGTATACAGGAGGTCCCTTTCAGCTCCTGGAATGGGGATTCATTAGGACTCAGCATCACTTCTTCCTCTGGAGGGACAACTTACTCCCTCTTGGGATATCCATCTGCCCCTGGGTCTGTTTCCCATCCTCTCTACTGGGGTTTTCTTTTTTTTTTTTTTCTTTTATTATCCTGGGGGAGTCTTCTAGAATTCTTCATGCACTTCACTCATCATCCAGAAAGCTGGATCACGTATGTTCCTGGAATTTGATGCACCATCAGTATCTATATACCTTTGCTTTCCGTCAATAATGTATGCAAAGCTGGAAAAATTTAGACAAAGGAGCGGTTGCATATACTACTAGTTCAGAGCGTGAACTCTGGGGCCAGCCTGGGTTCAAATCCTGCCACTGCCACTTATCAGCCATGTGAATATGGACAAGTAACATTCAATTGCCTCAGTTTCCTCACCTATAAAATGGAGAAAATAGTACCCAGGTCTTGTCAGAGAAATAACTGAGTTATTCCAAGCATTTAGAACAGTGTCTGATACAAAATAAGCATTAAAGTCTGCTAATATGACATACTAATTTTCCCCAATCCTTTCCTGCTCCCCCTTTTGCCACCTTTTCTCCATGGCCCACTGCTGCAATCCACTTCTGCCTTCTGCATTTACCCTCCATTCCACCAATCTCTCTTTTGCTTCCTTGTATTGCCTCAAGTGATTATGGGCTCCATGTTCTGCTAACATTTTTACCAGCACTAAGGAAAGCTGCTGTACATGCTGAATTGAGGCCATCTGGAGATCCATGATGACCCAGGACTGCCTGGGATCCTAAGGCAGTATTTCATTCTCCCCGTGAAAGGAATTGCCCTTGCCTACTGTGGAGTAAGAAGGGGACTTTGGTATGGTGCTCTGCATACTGGGACAGAAAGTGGAGCCAGCAGAAGGAGCCAAGTACCTGCTGCTATTCTTCAGGATGATCCCTGACCAACCCTTCCCTGTCCTAGTCCCCAAGACTTGTGTTTTCAGTACAATTTCAAACTAAATAATTTGTTAAATCTATACAAATAAGAAATTGCAGCTGTGATGTTTTTAAACATAGCCCAGAGCTTATAATTGTACATGTACTGTTAATCCAGCACTTTTGGCCAAAGAACTGAGTTAGAATGACACCAACCAGTCAACTGATTGATCAGAAATTTATTTTGATGGTGTCTCCCCCCAAAAATGGTTCAGTGACCACAAAAACTTATTCTAGTTTAATATGTATATTATCAGTCATCTCTTGTCACAGTAGTGCAGTATAATATCTCAATGGCATGCAGAAATAGCATTTGTTGCTCAGTAGTCGAAGATGGTCACCTTAGTCAAGCCTTTTCACGTGTATGGGTTCAGTTGCTCTTCACTGACCTAAGATGGTCTTGATGGGAATGACTGAGGTGACTTAGTTCTATTCCACATGTTTGTCTCCCTCCTCCTGGGACAAGCAGTCTAGCCTAGGCATGTCCTACTCATGAGAATGGCAGACTAACTAAACCAAGCAAGTCCACTGGACCAAGCAAAGTCACCCCTGCATGCATCATAATGGTCAACATCCATTGACCCTAAGCATGCCACATGGCCCAACTCAGAGCCAGAGAAGGCAGACAATACAGAGTTACATGGCAATGGGCTTGAGTAGAGGAGGGTGAAGAATGGGGCCATTCATATAACAAATCTACTACAGTTATCTACTCAGTGCATTTTAATCCATCAGCAAGATATGTATCAACTGTTATCTTGACTGCATCAGCACTCCTAGAGGAGAAATCTAGAGGGCATGGACTGTTTATCTGACTAAACTAAACCATCATGTGTTTGTTATTTAGGGCCATGCACATTGGTGTTTCTAATGATGACAGTTGTGCTTTGAATTGATTCACTAGGGCCTGAACTGGGGAGAGGGGTATATGGAGAAAAGCATGAAGCCTGATGAACTGTTCTTCTTCTTTTTTTCCCTTTTTTTAGAGGAGTAATTGGTTTCATTAAGGAAAGAAGCTGGTATCCCAATTAAAATGATTTTGCTTCACAGAAGATAGTGCCATCAGGATAATGAATAGAATGACCAAAGGATTTTATGTGTTTCTCATAAAGAAAATAAAATAAAGGGGAAAAAAAGTGATTATTCTCTGAGCGCTCTTGCACAAGCTTCATAGATATGCCTCTGCTCCCCCCACAGCTGCCCCCACCCCCATCCCAAACTGTGAGCAGTGCTGTCATTACCAGTGCACTGTGTGCATTGGCAGCACCTTAGCTTATTAAAGTGGTTTTGGGTGGATTACTGCACTGACTGATTACCTTAATTGACCTTCAGACTGGCTAAAATTTGCCTGACTTAATGAGGCTTAATTCTTGTCAAGCCCCTAGGCTAGATGGCTCCTGGCCCAGACACTTTGTTGTTTTGATATTTCATTTTTAATAACAATTACACCCCAAAGCTTAAGGAAATATGATAAAATGTGTCAGTGATTGTGAAGAGCCCAGAGCAGCTGTATCCATGGAAAGATTTAAGGTTCAAAGTTTTGAGCCCGTTTAAAATCACGATCTACCCTGAATTTGACCTTGATTGGTGTATCTTACATCATTGCAGTGAAGTGAATACTATTATTCTTAACAAGATTTTTCTAAACATCTGTCTAAATGACAAGACATGTTAAAACAATCAGCCACTTCTTAAATATCATGAGCCCAGCCTAGATTTGGGTGTTAACTCTTATTTCTGAAAAATCAAGATGGCACTGGATTGTCAGATGCTCGGAGACAATTCCACCTAAAGGTTTGCATGCAAAAACACTTAAATTGCAGGTAAGATTCAGCAAAGAAAGAAAGCTTTCCTTCTGCAGAAGAAATAGGATTTATTGGCATTAGGTATCTGGAACACTGTCCTAAGAAGGATTATGAAATGGTATTTGAGCTCAGAATAAAAGAACACTGATTGATTAGTCATGTCTGGTGTAGGCATAGCAAGCAAATGTGGCAGTATACTTGCCATTCCTGTCCCAGACCATAGTTTCTGATATTGTTCCTTACAGACAACCCTTCACCTTTAATTTTTTCCTACAAATATATTACTTTTTCCACCTTCCACCCATGCTTGAGTACCTGAATTATTATTCTACCAGATCTATTCTTTATTGGCCATTTTTTGGTTTTGAGTCAGCATCTGAATTCCTTTCCTATGTTTGGGGAATTCCTCATTATATAAATTTTGGTATATAAGAAGCTAAAATGGCCAGAACACTTGTTTTTACAAAGTGCTTTCCTCCCAACACCTTCCTCCTTCACCCTTGCAACTAGATGTTTACACATGACCCAGAGTTTGGGTCTGTATTTCACTCAGATAAAAATCAGTTTCATTTGCCTAAGACTTTGCATCAGAAGCTAATGACATAAAGACACAGTGTCCTAACAGTATTTTTATAAATTTATTTATTTTTTAATTTTATTTTTGGCTGTGTTGGGTCTTTGTTGCTGCATGCGGGCTTTCTCTAGTTGCGGCGAGCAGGGGCTACTCTTCGTTGTGGTGCGCGGACTTCTCATTGTGGTGGCTTCTCTTGTTGTGGCACACGGGCTCTAGGCACGTGGAATTCAGTAGTTGTGGCGCGTGAGCTCAGTAGTTGTGGCTTGCAGTCTCTAGAGTGCAGGCTCAGTAGTTGTGGCGCATGAATCTAGTTGCTCCGTGACATGTGGGATCTTCCCAGACCAGGGCTCGAACCCTTGTCCCCTGCACTGGCAGGTAGATTCTTAACCACTGCGCCACCAGGGAAACCCTGTCCTAACATTGTTGTATTCTGTTCTTTCTTTCAACTAACAGGAGAGCTTTTCTGCTTAAACCTTCCAAAATCAGTTTCTAATGCTTGCAACTAAGAAGTTAACTGATACGATAAGTCTAGGGCGGTGCTCTTCAAACTTTATTGTGCATAGGAATCACCTAGGCTTTTTATTAAAATGCAGATTCTGATTGAAATGGAAGTCTGGGATGGGCCTGAGGCTTGATTTTGTAACAAACTCCCAGGAAATGGCAATGATACTGGCCTGGGGCCCACCTTTTAAGTAGGAAGAATCAAGGGAAGGAAAGGTAGCCTAAAAGAAGACAGAATTGGCAGGAAAAAAGAGATCTGTTTCAACGTGTTCTAGTTAAGTTAGAACAGACCAACTACTATAACTAATAAACTTCAAAATGTGCAACAGCTCCAACAAAATAGAATTGCATTCTTAATCATGTAACAATACTGGGCCAGTGACAGAACACTGGGAAGCTCTCCTCCATGTATTCAGGTGTAGGTTGATTGGGGGGAACAGGGGTTGTACACCATCTTCAATTCATGGCTTCCCAGGTCACCTTGGGGTCACGTCTGTATTCCATCTAGATAAAATTGGAAAAGTGTGCATGAGAAATGTTTCCTTTTTTTTTGAAATTTTTAGTTATAAAATAAAGCATAGATACAGAAATCCACACACAATAAGCATTATCATTATGCAAACACTCTTGTAACCACTACCCAGGTCAAGAAATAGACTTTGCCAGCCTCCGTAGAAACGCCTTTTATATTTCCTGCCTCCCTCAAAAAGCAACATTATCCTGACTTTGAGAATGCTCACTTCGTTTCCTTTGTGGTTTTATCACTCTGATATTCATCTTCAGATGATATAGTTTAGGTTTGCCCACGTTTGGGGATTTATTTTTTAGTCTCTTAATCTGTTGCATCCCCTTCCATCCCTTTCTTTTGCTTATAATCTATCTGTTGAGGAACCCGGATGGTTTGTACTGTAAGGTTTCTGGAGTTTGCATTTAGCTGAATAGATATGTGTGATGCAGTCCCATATGTTATTCTGTCTTCTATATTTTGTGTAAACCACCAAGGGGATCCAGAGCTTCTACCATGTTCAAGTTTGATCCCTTTGGCATCACCATACTTGAGATTGTGCTGTTTCATCAGAAGGCACATAATGTCTGGTTCTCTCTCTCTTTTTTTAAATTGAAGTATAGTTGATATATAATATTATATAAGTTACAGATGTACAATATAGTGATTCACAATTCTTAAATTGTTGTATCTTTTTTGTGATGTTTTCAACCACTATTGTTCATTGTCTGATGTCTTAATTCATTAAAGGTTGCAAAATGGTGATATTCTATCATTTTGCCTTCAGTTATTAAGTGGACTAAATTTATAGACAGACATTTTCCTCGTTACAAAGAATTTCAGTTCATGTAGGAAAGGCAAGATGTATTCTTGATTCTTCCAAGATAAATGAATTGGTTCTTTGTCATCCTCTGAAGGTGACCAATTAATTATTATTATTTTTTAGTCATTATAAACTCATTTAAACATATTTGATGGGTTTCAAGACACTGGAATTTTTATTCTTTGTGACGTTTAAATTGTCTAGTCTTTGGCCAAGTGGGAGCCTACTGAGTTATTTTTACATGACCCTAGTAGTCTTTGATCTCTCTTTGCTGTCTGGTATAATAAGATAGTTCAGGCTATTTGTATATTTCTAGCCCCAAAGAAATTGGAATCAACCATTTCTCTAAGAAGTCCTAGTTTGGTTTAGGGGAAAATTGTATTTCAAGATGTTCATTGCTACTGGGCTGGCCATTGTTCTTAGACCTTTTCATTGGACAGAACTTGGAAATTGTATGTGTGTGTATGTGTGTGTGTGTGTGTGTGTGTATGTGTTTTCACTTTAAAATCTCATGTGTTCATACTGATATTTCTACTTCAGATCTAGGATTACAGGGTTTTTCCTTAACCTCTTCTATATTACATCGTCTTTCTTCCACACCAACACCTCTGGTTAGCAAGAACACAGGAGATGAGAAATAAACTTTCATAACTGTTTGCTTTATTTTACCTTGAAACACAATAGTGTTAGAATAGCAATCTTCATACTACCATTATAATTAAAATTACATAAGATAGTTAAAATCTTTTCACAAAAAATATCCTATTCCCTTTCTCTTTTCATTTTTACCTCTTCATTGCCAGAGCATACTTCCATTTTATATTATACTCTCTCCCATTTGACTATCCTATATTCTTAGTTCTATAAACATGTATATATTGAATGCCCACTGCCAGTACTTATGTTATGTTTTTCTAGATATTATGTTGATGTTTTTCTAGTTATTTTGCCAGGTAAAGTTCGTTCTCTAACAGATTCCCTAAGTCTCATAGCAACAATATTTTCTGAGTTCTTGCATGTTGATCAAATTTGGTCTGTGGCTTATATCCTTGAAAGTCAGTTTTGCTGGTTATAAAATTCTTAGCTCATATTTTCTTCCCTTGAGTATCTTAAATATGGTATTTCATTTTCTTCTGGCAAAAGCTTTGCTGTTGAAAAGTCTGGTCATCATCTGATTTTCTTTCCTTTATAAGTCACATGCTCTATTTGCCTAAGTACATAAGGATTTGCCCCTTTTTTCTTTAGAATCCAGTTTTCTTGGTTGATAGTATAGGTCACTCTTCTCAAGTACATGATACGCTTTTTCAGAAAATAGTTTATATATATATAATATATATTTCTATATAGAATATATATTTCTACATTGAATGTATAAAGAATATAATTTATATATTTTAAAATAATTATATAAAATAAATATGTAAGTGATTATATTTATATAATAACACTTTAATTGAAAATTTTATATATATATATTGAGGAAAACTTTCATGAATTAGAGTTCTTAGTATTCTTTCTGTTTTCTTGCTTTGATTTTCTTCTTTAGGGACCTCTAGTAGCCATAAATTGAATTTTCTTTGCCTATCTCCAATATTTGTCACCTTTACTCAAATTTTTTAAATCTCTTTTCCAAAAATTTATTTTGGGTAAAAATTTTTCCTTGTTTTCTCTTTTTATTTCTCTTGAGGCATTTGCAATTGTGTTTATTCATTTTTGTTTAGTCTTCAAATGATTTTTCTTTTATTTATAATTCTTTTCTGAGTTTCATGACCTCATCCTATAATTTCTTCTTTTTCTAATTTATGTTCTTTCATATCTTGCATCAATTTTTAGTGTATTTTAATATGTTTGAAATAGTAGATTACAGTTTTAATTTGTTTTACAGGCATATTTTTCTGGCATGCTTTTAGTTTGTGTAGAGATGATATATTTTTCTTATAATAATTTTATGTGAGTTTTGACCTTGATGATTTCAAGTTGCTCATTTTTATGTGAACTCAATCTTCCTGAAGGTTTAGACAGAGGCTAGAAGAGCAGATGGGTCTTCTAGCTTCACAGAGCTCTCACTCCTGTTACTTTTGTGTAACATTTAAAAGTACAGTGGCTTAGACACAAAATGACAAATACTGTATGATTTCACTTATATGAATGTTCTAGAATAGGCAAATTCATAGAGACAGAGAGTAGATTTATCAGGGGCTGGGAGGAGGGAAGCATGGGGAATTTTTGCTTAATGTTTATACAATTCTATTTGGGGTGATGGAAATATTTTGGAACTATATGATGGTGTTGGTTGTACAACATTGTGAAGCTAATTAATGACACCGAATTGTACACTTAAAAATGGTTAAAATGGAAAACTTTATGCTATATATATTCTACCAAAATAAAAATTTTAAGATTAAAAAAAACAACACAGTGGCTTGACTGGTGAGATAGCTAGCCTGGCTCTGACAATTGTCCCCACTTTACCTGGACTTTCCCTTTCTTTTATCTCTGTTGTCCCCATCCAGTTCAATTTTGATTTCACTCCCAGTAGTTTCTCCTTCATGAGGGTCTCTGTCCTGGAAGAGAGCCAAGCCAGGTCAGTTTCAAGTGTCCACTGCACTGTCCCTTTCAGAGTTTTTCATAGTGGCTTCTGCTACTTGCCACCTTACGATGGCAGGCAAGTTATTTAACTTTTCCAAGTCCCACTTTCTTCATTTGAAAAACTGGCATAAGACTAGTCCCTATCTCATAGTATTGTTGTGAGGATTAAGTAATGTAATATGTAAAGATCTTGGTTAACCTTAGTTGTCTGACACATCATATATACCCAGAATATATGAGCTCACCAATAAAAACATTATTCTCAAGCAGAAATTTAACACACCTTGCTAAATGAGTAACTAATTAATGTTAATTTTCCATAGGCTTTGTTATATTTTATATGGTGAAATGTCCAACTCAATCCAGAGTTGAACCAAAACTAAGCTACACATACACACATGCATACTTTATGGTAATTAGTGCAAAAAGGAACCGAGATTTGTGCAAAATTCTCCTCTGACCAATGATAAATATGTATGTGTATCACCTTATCAAAAGATTTGCCTGAATACTCCTGAATAGGAATATTTGTTTGGAAAATATACACATTGTTTATCATCTTCTCTCGTATTTACTTGTATTTGGGGTGTTTTTTCCCTGTATACATTCTGACAGTTATGAACAAAGCTGCACTAAGGTAATTGTTCAGTACACTTTCATTTCATTTTCATGCAGCTGCCCTGCTTCCCATTTTAACAATGTGGGAATGATGTGTAATTATGCACTGTTAGAAATTTGGGTATGTTTATTCTAACTTACCCTGAAGAATAATTGTCAGTACTTCTTTCTGGAGCACAGCAACTATATCATCATGGCACCTGGGCAGACACATTTTTGATATCGTTAGATGTTTCATGTTTCCACCTCCATTAAATACAAACAGTGGATCTATAAAGGGTAGGAGACTGCAGAGCGGTAAGGTTTTAGGGTGGCTTCAATGCCCAGTTCACCTAAAGTTCTCCCCACCTGTTGAATGATGCCTAGATTTCTCCTTTTTCTAAAGAGCGCAAGTTTTTGAGCTGAATCAAGATTCAAAACCTGAAGGGAGACATTTGGCCAATGAAGGATGAGAGCAGAACTTTGATAAGGAGAGCCTATAATGTAATGAGCTACAGGCCATGCGTAGGTCAACTTTCAAGTTGACCTACAATACAGTTAATTCAGAATCATTCATCAGTCATATCTCTTTGCATTCCTTTGATGTGATAAGCACCAGCAAGATTAAAAAGAGAGTTGGAACGTTATGCCTGTGGACCATGAGAACTGGGACTTTAGAAAAACTATTTCCAGGCAGTGATATAATTCATATGGCTAAATGAGTAATACGCTCAAATAGACAATTCCTCTGTTCCTTAATTGTGTGTGTCTCTGTTTTTGTTTTCACTGTAGCTTCGGAAAGCAGTGATGGATCACATATCTGATTCCTTCTTGGAAACCAACGTCCCTTTGCTAGTTCTCATTGAGGCTGCAAAAAGTGGGAATGAGAAAGAAGTGAAGGAATACGCCCAGGTTTTCCGCGAGCATGCCAACAAGCTGGTGGAGGTAAGTCAAGAGAGGCCCAAGACTAGAATTTATCAGTGGGTTTAATCTCTACATGTCTCTTGGAATTTCAACAGGCCATCCTTCTATGGTTTTCCTGGATCTTTCTTTTATTTTCTGTTGACTCCATCCCTTGCAAAGGAAGCAGGTTTTCAGTAATCTCTCCTCTCTGTATTAGACAATTCTAAATGTGTTCTGAAACATGTCTGCTAATTTTCCTGAACAATAAGCAGAGGCTGAAACAGGAGCAATAGAAAGGACCCTCCAAAGTTCTGAAGACCAGGTTTGATTAGAGGGAATAGAATTAAAATTGCCAAAAGGAGATTTAAACACTGTTCCCTTTTCGTCCCCATCTCCACTCCACTCACCTAAGCCTGGATTAGCTGGCCACATTATGAACATGTAAAAATCAATCCCCCCTCCCTATAAGAGATGTCTGAACTCCTGGTGAAGGATCTTGGGGCAGTAGTAGGAGTGTAAGTTCAGGTCCTAAGTATATTCTCTGTGTTAGAGACATCTGTGGGAGTTGCTTTATAAATGCAAAATTGTGCTGTGTGATTTTGAGAAAAAATATTGTTCAGGGGAAACAAAATAAAAGTGAAATGTTAACCAGACTGCCTAAATCTAAGAGTTGAAAACCAACAGCTTGGCAAAGGTTGGATTGAGTGATGTGGGGCTACATAGAAAAGAGAGATGCTGAACAGGAAATGTGTGTGATAGAGAAAAAGAGTCAAGGAGGGCAAGGGTCCTAGCAAATTAAGGGAATGGTTATCAGAGCCAGGTTAAAACTTTTTCAGGGTCTGAGTACTTCAAAACAACAGCAAAAACAGCAACAAAAACTCTGGTATAGCCCCACTGTAACTCAAAAATAAAATAAAATTACTCAAAACTGCAGACAACTTAAATGCAAGCTAAAAATTAAATAAATTACTTTTTATTTTCTTTGGATGGCAAAATTAAATTCTGAATAAGTTCATCAGATATGAAATCCTCTCCATTTTTCTTGCAGTGAGTGATGGGGTTGTGCTCCAATTTAATTGTGCCCTAAGCATGTGCTTGGTTCACTCTTTGGTTAATCCAGCACTGCTGTCGCTTCTGGGGCTGAACACTCAGCCTGCAGGAAGTCCTACATCAAGCCTCGAGGAGGCCCCTGGTCCTCTAGGACACAGGCTGAGATATCACCCATGACAGCAGTTGGCAAGCTGAACATGCAAAAGCTGAAACTACTAAAATAAAACCCTTGAACTTCCTACCATAGCTCCAGTGTCTTGAGGTGACACCAGACTAGAGCTAAAGATAGGGTCATACTTATAATATCAAGACAGTCTTTCTGGCTCTGTCCCCACGGATGGGGCAAGCACCCTATTAGTCTTCACATTCTACACAGAAATTCCAAGCTCCAAACTGGCCATTGAAGAATCCAGAGTCTTTCCAAGGTTGCCTTGGAAGTTCTGGCCCTTTCTGTTATTTTGAGAAAGAGCAGGTAAAGAAGGAGAAAAAGGGGTAGAAGGACACAGAGAGGAAGAGGAGGAAAGAAAGAATGCTGAATGAGTGCTACAAAAGTTTAAAATATTTGTATGTAATAAATAATAATATTAACCTACAGATACATCATCCCATACATATAATCACAGTATTTACATGATAACTGCAGAATTTATAGAGAATGTTAATTCATAGTGTCGTAGGCATTAAGGACGAAGCAAAGGACATGACTTCAAAGTTATATGATAAACATCTCCTACTTTCAGTCCTGTCAGTGTCTTTCTGTAATTCTGTGTGCAACCTCATTTGTAGATGATGTTTGAAGTTCAAGCTTGATTCCCTGTGTAAATGTGAGGCCAGGACCAAGTAGCCCACTCGTCTACTCTTTCTCCCTTCTCCTGTGATAGACCTGGACACACCCACCATTTCCCTTCATCCCATCTGTAGGTTTCACTGAAGGGGAATCCAGCCACTCTGGGTGATCCTTGATCCACAACTTGTGCCAGAAGCAGCAGCTTCATGTCTTTCAGACTCCACATTTCAGACCGTTGCTGATTTGCTTCCCTTAGTTGTTCCTTTCCTTCCCGCTGTGTGGTCACTGCAGCAGCATTTTAGAATTTCTTGATACCCAGGAGGTGCCATGGCTAGGGTATGCACTAGCCTGTGTTTGATTAGAGGTGAACAGGAATTGAAAACATTTCTGTAGCTTATGTACTTCAAACAAGTGCTTCATTGCTGATGCATACATGTAAGAAAACTTGAGTGCTGGGCTGAGAGTCACCATTTTTCCATTTTGAAAGTGTCTGTATGGACTTGGGCACTTTTCTGGGCCTTAGTTTTTGTGTCTATAATATGAAAAATTTGGTTGATATATTGATTTTCATATCCATTAACTTGATAAATTCACTTACTAATGCCAAATTTTGACTGTAGCCTTTAGGATTTTCTGTATACACAATCATGCTGTCTGAAAATTATGACAGTTGTATTTCTTTTTTTCCAGTCCTTGTATCTTGTTTATTCCTTGCATTATTGCACTAGCCAGATGTTCAGATCGATATTGTGGTAATAGATATTTCTGTTACTTTTAGATCACAGTGATAAAATTTAAATATTTTACCACTAATTATATTGATTGTTCTAGATTTCTTGCAGATACTTTTAGTAGATTAATTTAGTTGTCTTCTGTTATTCCTTCACTAAGATTTTAAAAAATCATGAATATGTATAAAATTATACCAAACAAAATTTCTGCACATTTTGAGACAGTTGTATGATTTTTGTCTCCTTTATTCTCCTTCAGAGGTATCAAAATTATGCTTTCCCTCAAAAAATGAGTAAGAAATTATTCCATCTTTCTGTTTTCTGGGAGTGAATGAATGTGTAAGACTGGCATTATATATTTTTTTAAATATTTGGAGGAATTCACTGATATAGCAATCTGAGCCTGGGTATTTATTTGAGGGAGATTTTTTAAAGTACAGGTTCTTTTTTTTAAAACCTAAGACTATTTAAATTTTCTATTTCCTTTTGGGTCAGCTTTGGTAAGTTGTATTCTAGGAATTTATTTAAATTTAATTTTGTAAGTTTTCAGCATAAAATTGCCCATGTCTTCTAATTTTTTTTAATGTGTGAGAATTTGTACTACTCTTTCTTTCTTTCTTTCTTATTCATTCCTCATATGGCTAATTGGTGTCTTTTTTTTAATTGATTAGTTTTGTAAGAGTTTGATCAATTTAATAATCTTTTCTAAAACACAGCTTTCAACTTTGTAGATTTTGTTTTTCTTTACATTTTATTTATGCTCCAATCTTTGTATTTCTTTTTTCTGCTTTCTTCTGGTATAACTTACTGTTCTTTTTCTAACTTTTTGAGATGGATAATTATATCATTGATTTTTAACCCTTCTTATTTTAAAAATATGTGCATTTAAGGCTATAAGTTTCTTCCTAAGCTATACTTACATCTGGTTATTTTCTACTGACCTAATTTTAAGCTCACTCATCTGTGTTCAATATGCTTAAAACTGATCTACTGAATTCAATTTTTATTTAAGAATTTCTAGTTGATTCATTTTTTTTTTAAATGATTCCAGTTCTCTGGTATAATTCATTATCAGGTCATCTCCTTTAAAAAATACATTAATCAAGGGTTTCCCTGGTGGCGCAGTGGTTGAGAGTCCACCTGCCGATGCAGGGAGACAGGTTCGTGCTCCGGTCGGGGAAGATCCCACATGCCACAGAGCGGCTAGGCCCATGAGCCATGGCCGCTGAGCCTGCGCGTCCGGAGCCTGTGCTCCGCAACGGGAGAGGCCACAACAGTGAGAGGCCTGTGTACCGCAAAAACAAACAAACAAACAAACAAACAAAAACATTAATCAGAGTTATTTTAAAAATCCAAGTCAAAGAACTCCAATATTTGGATCAATTTTGTTTCCGTTTTGTGGTTGCCCCACAGAGGGCAACTTTCCCTGCCCCCTGAAATCAGCTTGGATTTCAAGACTGATGACACAACAGCAGCCACCAAGAGGGTATGAACAGCTCTTTTACTCACATAGTGGGACTTTCTAGAGAGAGCAGAGCAGGTGCCCAAGCCAGTCCACAGTGGCTTCAGCAAAGAGATGAACAGGTGCTTTTGGTCTTTATCAAGCTGTGGGGCTGGAGTCAAGATTTCCACGGAGGGGCTGGATCTTGAATGTTTCTTCAAATTTCCCTACTGGCATCCAAAAAAGGTGAGTTTTCCTATCAGTTTGCCCAGTTGTGGAGCAAGAGGAAAAGGGAGAAGAGTGAGACTTAAACACTGTCAGCAGTCAAATATTCAAAATGGAGTTAAGACTCTTTATAATTCACCTCTGATGTTTGCCTGGTGACTGGAATGTGCCATGTTTCATTTAATTGAATTTGTACTTGTTTAAATAAGTGATTATGGAGCCTTTTAAGGCTTTCAAAATGGAGACTTTATTATGGTGACTGTTTTTATTATTTGATTTTATCTTGATTATTATTATTATTTATTTTTAGTACACTGGGTAATTTTTGATTGAATGGCAAACATGCTTATGAAAAAATATAGAGGGTCTGTGTCTTCATCTATTCAGGCTGCTGTAATAGAGTACCACAAACTCAATGGCCTGTAAAACCAGAAATATATTTCTCACAGTTCTGGGGGCTGGGAAGTCCAAGATCAAGCCCCCAGAATAGATGTGTTTTGGTGAAGGCCCTCTTCCTGGTTCATAGCTGGCAACTTCTCACTGTGTTCTCACATGGTGGAAGGGGAGATGGATCTCTGTGGGGTCCCTTTTATACACTATCTGGAGAAAAACATGGTCTGAAAGGATACATGTACCCCAATGTTCATTGCAACACTGTTTACAGTAGCCAAGACATGGAAACAACCTAAATGTCCATCGACAGATGAATAGATAAAGAAGATGTGGTACATATATATATAATGGAATATTACTCAGCCATTAAAAAGAGTGAAATGGACAATGGAGATTGTCATACTGAGTGAAGTAAGTCAGACAGAGAAAGAGAAATATTGTATGATATCGCTTACATGCAGAATCTAAAAAGAAATGATACAAATGAACTTATTTACAAAACAGAAACAGACTCACAGACTTAGAGAACGAACTTATGATTACCAGTGGGGAAGGGTAGGGGGAAGGGATAGTTAGAGAGTTTGGGATTGACATATACACACTGCTATATTTAAAATGGATAACCAACAAGGACTTACTGTATAACACAGGGACCTCTGCTCAATGTTATGTAGCAGCCTGGGTGGGAGGGGAGTTTGGGGGAGAGTGGATACGTATATATGTATGTCAGGGTCGCTTTGCTGTGCACTTGAAACTGTCACAACGTTGTTAATCGGCTATACTCCAATATAAAATAAAAAGTTAAAAATTAAGAACAGTAATCTCATTCATAAAGATTCCACTTTCATGACCTACAAAGCTCTCAAGACATCACCTCCTAATACCATCACACCGGGCATTAGGATTTCAATGCATGAATACTGGGGGGACACAAACATTCAGACCATAGCAGTCTAGATAATGTTTTCTCTATCCAGAGAGAATTCATCCTGTCATCTGAAGGGCAGCAGAGAGGCAAACCATCTCAATTCAGTCAAGTGAAGTGGATTGAAGATAGTCTATACTCTTTCTGAGGTCTAGTCTACCTTTCATTTTCCCTAGTCCTATGGAATTGTCTTCCCATATGCCAACAGAGAATCAGATGTATTATTTAGTATCCTGCCTCATCTGTGAAGCATTTACTCCAATTTTTGTTTTCCCATCATCATGATTTGCTTTTAGTATGCCTTCAGTGTGCTTTTTAACTGTTGCTATTGTAACAATAGGCAAAAACTGTGGAAGATAACTTTCAGTAAAGGGCCAGTCTTTGAGTCTCCCTTCTCCTATGGGACTTTAGCTCCTAGCCTTTGCTCCCTTGGCTGTCCTGGACTCCAGTTTTTGCCTCCTTGGCCCTATGAGATTGCTGAAAACTCTAAAGAATTATCTTCCTCTCAGCAACTACCTTCTACCTGGCATCTCAGTTTCTCTTTCCATACTAAGAATTAGCAAATCCCTGGGAGGAAAAGTGAAATGCAGAAAATTGGGTCCCTCTCAACAAGCATCTCTTTTTGATCTAGTCTAAGTTTTAACTCCTTTGGCTGCTGTCCCATACTTTCAAGGGAATTATTTTTATTCTGCATTTCTAGTTGTTCTCAGCAGGAAAGTGGGTCTCTTACTGGCTTCTCCTTCATGGCTGGAAGTGGAAATCCCCGAGAGAGCTGGTTTAGATAAATTTGTGGGGTGTTTTTGGTTGTTGTTAATATTTTTAGTCAGAGATTTCTTTATTCAATAGAATACCATACCTCAAATAAATATATAATCAATACAACCAGTTCTGACTAAATTGAAATCTCTGTGCCTTGCCCACTTCCTACAGTTCCTTTACTTCAAGGGTCTGCTTCCACCAAACACAACCTCACAATCCTTCCAGAACACGTTTGATCCCCGTTTGGGAACCTCTAATGGATCTATAAATTGCCATTAATGTAAATCATATAGGAATTATATATCAGATAATTTTGAATGAAGAGTGCATGAATACATGGAATTATCAATCTATAAATTAATGTTGGCAGTTTTGGTCCTTTGACTATAGAGTTTCATTATTTTATGTTCAGTGTTCCACCTATTTTTATGTTTTTTTTTTCTTATATTTGTGTGCCATTTTCTACCAGTTTGGTATTTGCTATTCACAGATTAATGCGATAAAGTAAATGGAAGGTATCAAACCTATTGTATAATGTTATAGTTTTTAGAAAATCTTCAACCAAGATAGTTTAAGTGAAAAGAAAATATTTGCAAAACATGAATGGGAAAAAATAATGTAAAGTTTCATAATTGCCTTAACAAGTGAAATTTTAAGGTTTTTTTCCCCACAGTGTTTGTAACATTTAATAAAGACTAGGTAAATTTGCACCAGAGTTTGTTGATTAAGAGAATTTAACAGGTCAACAATGATGCTTTGTGAACTATAGTATCAGCCACTATAGGAAATACCACCAGTAGAACTAAATTTTAAAAAATTTTAGTCATTTTTCCTCATCTCCAGAATGCAGGTAACTCATCTCCTCTGAGGGTAAGCTCAGGGCTTCAGGGTGGGGCCGACTCTAAGGGTGTGCGGAGCTGATCAGAGCACACCTGATGTACCTCATGCCCAAGCCTTCTGGAGAAATGCAATGCAAATTATGGCAACTCAGTACCAAAGTAACATGGTCTCAGTAGGGGTGGAGTGGATGTAAAGTGGGGGCAAAATTTGCATTGCAGCAAAGAAGTAAAAGTGAATCTGGAAAATGAGATGCAAAATCAATACAGCTATTTTCAGAACCTCCAGATATGAACATTTCTTCCATTGCTTTGCTCTCAGTCAATCTGCCTGCTCTTCTTTCTACTCCCCCATCTCTACCATAAAATCCCCAGTGCAAGATGCATACTCTGTCAGCTGGGGAAATGCAATGCCCTCCCAACAGGACACTCTCCTCTGCCTGGTCCTCCTTCATCCCTTCCGCACACAGCAGCCAGAGTGAACTTCTGAAAATGCAAATCAGACT
This sequence comes from Pseudorca crassidens, assembly GCF_039906515.1. Classification (NCBI taxonomy): domain Eukaryota; kingdom Metazoa; phylum Chordata; class Mammalia; order Artiodactyla; family Delphinidae; genus Pseudorca; species Pseudorca crassidens. The sequence goes on along the minus strand of NC_090309.1, from coordinate 19,740,795 downwards.
GTGCAATTTCCCTACCTGAGACGATTCAGTGATTTCCTCTTGTTCTCAGGTTAAAGACCAACATTTCAAGGAAGTCTGCAAGGCCTGCACGATCTGGCCCCCTCTTTAGCCTCCAGGCTCATCTTCCTGTCCTCTCCCACTTCCTACACAGCATTGGCCACTCAGGCCACCTTCTGTTTGTTGAAAGTGATATGCCCCCTCCACCCTGGGCTTATACTTATGCTGTCCCTTTCCTGACAGGCTCCTCATTGCACCCCTTCCTCTTATTTCTAATTGTTCAGCCTTCAGTGAAAACATCACATCCCTAAGTGGGTTTAGTTCCTTGTGTTTTCACTCTCATGGAACCCTATTTACTTCAAAAAACAACAAGAAAAAATATTTATTATCTCAAAGTTTTAAAAAATCTTTTTCCCAGCTTTGTTGAGATATAATTTACATACAGCACTGTGTACATGTTTTTGGTTTTTTTCTTCCTGTTTTATTCAGATATAATTGACATACAGTGCTGTATAAGCTTAAGGTGCACAGCATAATGATTTAATATACATACTTCCTGAAGTGATTATCACAATAAGTTAAGTGAACATCGATCATCTCATATAGATACACAAGTAAAGAAACAGAAAACCAAATTTTTTTCTTGTGATGAGAACCCTATTTACTTTTGGTTTGCACACAACCAGCTCTATGTCTGCATGCTGTTTCTCCCACTAGATTATCAATTTCTTTAGGAAAAGGGCCATGTCTAATTGATTCCTAACTACCCCAGCAGATAACTGAGTGCCTAGTATAGAGCAGGTATTCGATAAACAGGTGCTGCCTAAAGAATGAATGAAGTAACAAGTGCAGCCAGGGATATTACCAACACAGCTGCAAGACCCTAAACAGGTACCGCTTGGATCAATAAACAGTCATTGTGCTTATTTAATTCCCTAATGTACTACCCAGGAGGAATTGTGAATCTGAAAAGAACTAAAGTGGAGAACTTCCATTTCTCCTGAGTAGAAAAGCCTTGCTGTGTGGAGACTGAACACTGAACTAACTCTGTCAGGATGCTCCTGAGTTAATTCCTCTAACTTTGCTGTCATTTTGTCCCTGCATCTGCCTCATAAGTGTGCAGTTGTCCTTATTCTTGGTTACAGAGGATGTGAGAGAGGGAGCTGGTTCTCTCTGCCAAACTGAAGTATGTCACTGAGGCCATAACAGTGATGAGCTACACAAGGGAATCTCGATTCTCTGCTTCATCCTGTTGACTTGGTTACTTCTGGTAGCAGTGCCGCATGCAGGGTAGGAAGCTGCGTCTGTTAGAAAATGCAAGGTTTGGAAGTAAGGGAAAAACCCTCATATTCAAAATCACGAATGCGATCATCAGTGGAGCACAGACTGCCTTAGTTTCAGCCTTGAGTAAATTGCTTTTTTCAATCAGCCCCTCTACTCGCACAGAAGATTAATTCAGCCACAAATGTTTACTGGGTAGTTACCATGTGCTGACATTTGTTGGCAATATAACTGTGAACCAATCAGATACACTTCCTGCTCTCATGGGGAGTACATTCTGTTGGGAAAGACAAATAGTGAGATAGATGTATAATATGTAAGGTGGGACTCTGTGCTGTAGAGCAAATTAAAGCATCGTAGAGATAGAGGGAGATAGAGAATGACGGAGGAAATGTGTGGTTGGAAAAGCCTCGTCTCCGAAGACCACTATTAAGCAGTGACCTAAAGGAAGTGAAGAACGTTCCAGATTGTGGACCAGAAAGGGAAGAGACCCCCAAGGCAGCAATGTGCTTGGCGTGTTTGATAAAGAACAAAGAGACCACACTGCAGACCAGTGTGACTGCAGCCAAGAGTGAGAGGAAAAATTCCAGAGATGAAATTGAGGACTGGGTGCAGAGATTTTATATTTTACTCTGATGTTTGAATGGATGGAAGGCCTTGAGCAAAGGCACGATATGATCAGACTTCCATTTTGAAAGAATCACTCTGCAGCTATATGGAAAATATACCATGGAGTGACAAAAGGAGAAGACAGGAGAATAGGTAAAAGGATGTTGCAGTGGTCCAGCAAGGGATTAGTACTATTACCAGAATAGAGACAGTGGAATGGGAGGAAGTGGCTGGATTTGGGGGCCAACATATTGGATGTTAGGATATAAAACAGAGAAAAGTCTGGGATGGCTCTCTCTTTACCTGCTCCAGTGGTGAAATCACTTGGAACTCTTAAAAAACACAACCTTCTCTTTGAGACTGTTTCTTGATTGGCTCTAGCTGCAGTTGTTCGTTAGATGCGATCCTGTAAACCTTACACAAATGTCTTGGTTTGAAATAAATATAATAGAACTTTGTCAATTCCAGGGTCTTGATTCAAATCATGCACTAAAAAGAACATCTAGAAAAGCTGCATCAAAAATTACTCAGCCATTAAAAAGAAGGAAATAATGCCATTTGCAGCAACATGGATGGACCTGGAGATTATCATACTAAGTGAAGTCAGACAGAGAAAGACAAATATCATATGATATCGCTTATATGCGGAATCTTTAAAAAATGCTACAAATGCACTTATTTACAAAGCAGAAACAGACTCACAGACTTAGAGAATGAATTTATGGTTACTGGGGGGAAGGGTAGGGGGAGGGATAGATTGGGAGTCTGAGATTGACATGTACACACTGCTATATTTAAAATCAATAACCAAGAAGGACCTACTGTATAGCACAGGGAATTCTGCTCAATATTCTGTAATAACCTAAATGGGGAAAGAATCTGAAAAAGAATAGATACACTTATATGAATAACTGAATCACTTTGCTGTACACCTGAAACTAACACAACATTGTTAATCAACTATACTCCAATATAAAATAAAAAATAAAACAAGAAACAAAAAAACAAAACTATATGGATGGACCTGGAGCTCCATACTTTTTTTTTTTAAAGTAAAAACTGAACATTCTCATCTTTTCCTCAATGCTGCCTCCCCAATCCAATTAACATATTTGAACTGGAAATGAATTGTTGGAATTTCTCAAGTAATCGAGTCATAACAAATCTGTAAATCATAATATTTTATGAAGAGCTATATTGTTCAGGTCAAGTGCATGTTAAACTTGTAAGTTTCTTTTCTATCCTTTAAGAAGTATATGTTGTAATAACCCTCCTCCCCAAATTCCCTAATTCCTAAACTCTACCGTATTTTGTAATTTTTCCTATAACATGCAATAAAGCTTTCAGAAAAGTTCAAGGATTTACCCTAGGCTGTTAATAACTATTTGAATATAGGGCTAGGGTTCTTTATAAGCTCTTTATTACCTTTTTTAATGCTTTTGACTCCATTTTATAGATGAGAAACTGAGATTTCAAGAAGTTAAATATCACAATTTATTGCCCAATGTCACACAAATATAAGGAGGCAGAATTCACACACAAACCCAAGTGTCCCAAACTCCAGAGACCAAACTGTCAACCACTGCCCCAAAGCTCTTGTCCAAGAGGTACATGTAGCCTAATGTCTGATCCTTCATGTAAGTATTTAGTACAGTGCCTGATCCCAAAGTAATTGCTGGAAAATGTTAGCTGTTTCTGTGGTTCTTGTTGTACAGGGATGGAGTTCCATATCTCTCAAATCACATTTCAGAGATTACTTGCTGCACACATCCCGGGGAATAGCACATATTACTGCAGAAGAATTCCTGTCCCCGCTAGTGGAGTAGATCATCCAAGCTGCTTTTTGGTACTGCTATTGGGCTCACCCACTAGCTTCATGAATCTTTATCTGCACGGCCTGCATGGTCCACATCTGTTAAAATTACTAAGTGCCATGGACTTTTGAGGTTGGTTGCAAAATGTGGATTCTAAGAGTACTAAATATTTCATGTCAAAAGTCTACTACACTGCTTGAGTTAACTGTGCACATAATGTAAATACTTCCAGGTTGCATTTCAATCTGTCCAACATAATCAAAATGCAAAGTGCAGGGCCATATTATGAAATCAAGTCTTTTTTAGATGAAAGAAGGACTATTAATTTCCATGAAAATTTGCTTTGCTGACATCTGGATAAAAACGTATCCCACTATGACCTACCCCTATAATTCACCCGATAGGTGAATTAAGTACACTTCTGAAGAAGCTTCCAGAAAAGAGAAGGCAATTAACTTTGTTGCCCATACCTGAGGAGAAGAGGAAAGGTACATAACAACACTTGGCTTGTTCTCTCTGTTAGATATTATAGTATTTTCCACACCTTATCTCTTTTAATCCTCTTAACAAGTAAATTCTTTAATCATCAATATCATAATTTTGCAGATTAAGAAACTGAGACCCAAGGAAACTAAGATGTAGCCTGACCAAAATCATAGCTGATGGGTGAGTGATGAAGCCAGATTTCAGATGCCTTAGGGTCCATGTTCTCTCTGCTAGCCCATGCATGCCCCCTTCCCCCCTTCCTTCCTCCTTCCCTCACCTCTCTTTCTCTTTCTTTCTCTCTCTTCTCTCCTCTCTTTTGGTATATATTAAGATTTATATTTACAATTATATTTATTAGCCTTATACACTTCTGACCAGTTTACCTTCACCACAATAAAATCATAAGCCAGCACTCTCTTGATGTTATTTTAGTCTACTGTCCAAAGTTGAGGAAGAGTAGTGTTGTGTATCAGAAATGTTCCAAGGCACTTGAGTTCTAAGCTGTCTTTGTGGTGCTGCCAGATCAGGCTTTAGAGGTTACATTCAGTGTTGCTTCTGTAGAGGAGCAAGGCATATTTGGTCTTTTGTTGTACTAAATAATTAGTTTTACTATTTCATCATCAACATGGGGAGTGACTGATCTCTATACATATATGTCTGTTTTCCCCCGTCGTTTGTGTTTTCTATAACTGTTTGAAGGTATATATACTTTAGCCCAGCAAACTCACAAACTTCACTGCATAGTATAACCTTACATCTGTAAGGTCACATCCCTTCGATGCAAAAATGAAAAACTAAGCCCCATTAAAAATGATGGGGTTTGTTCAAAAGCAAGAATTTTTAATTGTCAAGGAAAAAAACCCTTTGATGCTCATGTTTTCAATCTTTTTTAGCTGTAAGGGTTATTATGTCAGAAAGCTCCCTAGCCAGCTTGAAGCCATAGTTTGAGAGGGATGGTGTGTTGGCATATTACTCTTTTGAACTAAAAACAAGTTTTCAGATGACCTTGACTACATCAGCTTTAGAGGGGGAGAGAGTTCAACTTCACAGAGCCCCATGACTGGCCTGAGGCTCAGTGTATATGTACTTTGAACCCTTACCTTAAAAAAACAACACTGGGTCTTTTGGACCTGATGCCTGGGATTTTGACGGTGTAATGATCTACCCCTATTGCTGTGTGAATGAACAAATTGCTTTAATCCTCTGACCCTCAGACTTTGCATCTGGCACATCTTTGTTTAGGTGTCGTCCATCCCTGACATTCTGTATTCTAAGGACCTTGCCTGACTTCAGATTCTAGGAAAAGAGAAGACCCAAATAATTGTCTTGTTCTAGAATGCTTTTGTAGTTGACTGGAATTTGGGGACTACAAGAAGGACAGGTCACTTCAGCGGTTTCCTGGTGCCTTTGTGCCTCACATGAACAGGGAACTGAAGCTTGGGCTATAGTTGGTGGCAAAGCTGTTCCAGACCATAAAGTGACCAAAAATATAGACCCTGTCACTATTTATTGTGCTCCCGTAGCTTTTATCTGTGACTGACCCTATGTCAGAAAGACAGGCTTGAATGGGTCTTAATAACCTTGGTGATTATATATGTGAGAACCAAAGAGAATAGAGGTCAATCCTGCCATAGAGAAAAATCTACATATTAGCTAAATTATTAACTGAGATCATTTATTTATATGATTTAAGAGCGTCCATGTTCTTTTCTTTTTCTGCAAGCTCACTAGTACCTGCTGGTCAAGCCAATTGTTGTGAATGGCACCCGTGCCCTGGGTGGCAGACAGTGTGGCATTCTTTAGCACCGTCTCCAAAACGTTCTCTGCCACTCACAGCCACTCTATTTTGTGTGAGTGTGGAGGTCTGTATATTAGACTTGTGTACACGTTTTTTTGATCTAAAGAACAAAGATTTTCTCAATCATATGTCAAATACAATATAAGCATCTTTAGAAAAAAAAGTTATGTTTTAATTGACCTTTAGTATAAAGTCTAAGTAAAAACTGTCATAGAAATGCACCTCCAGAAATTCCCCCACTACCACTTCCAACCAGATTGTTGCCCTCAGCTGCTCCTATTTAGATGGTTGGAGCTGCCACAGAGTGTGAATTTCACACATCCAAGGTGCCTGGGAATCGAGTCAATATTTTCACATAATGCCAGTTGCCACCAAAATATAGTTACTTACTTAGACTGACAAGTTGTTATTTTTTAGGCTAAAACAATAGGAGCCTATGACTTATCTTTCCTAAATGTTTTCTTGGAAGACTGAAAACACAAACACATATTTTTCCGAATCTCTAAAATATCCCAAGTGAATGATTCCCTTACCGAGTTTATGTGAAAGGATCCAAGATGTCAGAGCCACCATCTTCCCTCACCCACACAGCTTTTAAAATTTTGTTCTTATTTTAAATTTTCTAAAAGATTGGTTTATAACTTAATTTTAAAACACAAGATGTTTTGATGGTGATGCCTGTAATGTAGGAGCAGAAATGCATTTCAGGCTGCCTGTGTGAAGTATAGGGCTGCACACTTTCTGTAAAATGTCATGGCAGTTTCTACATGGAGCGTGAAGACTTGGAGATTGTTAAAGGTAGTGGGGCAGCCGAGTTTCCTATGGATCAGTAGTTTTACAAACTAAAAATAGACAGTGATTTGACCTATCCCAATGCAACACTCAGCTAAAGAGGCTGTTTGGATCCCCATAATCAAGTATCTCAAAAAAGTCAAGTCTTTTCAAGTAGGGGCCTTCAAGTATTTCTGTTACACAGAGCTTGAAAAGAACACACTGGCAATTTACATTCAAACTGGTATTTTTTCGTGTGCCCATTTTATAAATGTGACTCCAGGCAGGCGTTTGTCCCCATCAGAGGACCTCGAAAATCTTTGCCTCACATGCATCGGGGGAAAAGGCTTAGGTGGACCCACCACTACCCACTGCAGAGGGTGAATCATCCAGGTAAAGTCCAGAGTTGAGAAAGCCAAACTCTCATTTAATGGGGCAGTCAGGGATTAAGGACATTTTCTTGCAGAGGAAACTGGAAACGCAGTCAGGAAGAGGGCAGATGCTGTGATTCAGGATGCCAAGTCAAGAAGAGAAGCTTAGGGAAGCAGGAGAAGCAAGACCGGACAGTTCTTATTGGAGGAAATTGGGAAGAGGAAGGTCTGACAGGCAGGGAGGCAGGGAATCTTGTTGCCTCTGCTAACTGCTCTACTGGTGTGGTTCTAATTCGTAAGTTAGACCCTTAGTATTTCTCTGCCCTTGAATTTTGCCTTGAGGACCAGTTTCCCCTTTCACTGACTGCATAGGCTCTGTCTAACCCATGTTATTTCTCCCTATGGTCCTCGTATCACCAGAAACCTTTCAAATGGGCATTCAATATATTTGCAGGTTTCAGTGCCTTGTATTTCCACAAATACTGGTTATATAATTGCCCATTATTTCTGATTGTTTTTTTGGGGGAAAAAATTCTAACATTCAATGAGTTTCCTTTGTTAGATTTTTTTCCCCTGGAATTTTGAGGGTGACAGTTGCCTTTCTCAAAATGAAAACAATTCATCCTTTGTCCCATTTACTTAAACAGAGTTTTGGAGAAAGAGCTTTTGCTCAAATACCATCAATAAATGGCTGCCTCAGAATTCTGAATAGTTTCTCACGGTCAAAAAGTACTAATGACATTTTGTGCAAGTGATTTTCTTGCCCTGGAAAGTCCAAGTATAAATCCACAAAGAGAACATTGAAGCTACTTTTGCTTCAGCCTATCTTGGAGAACTTCAGTTCAGTATGAAATGACTATTTTCATCAAAAGTTTTCCTAAAAGAAGGAAGTTGAGTGAGGTTTTCATTTTAGTTGCTTGTCAGGTCCTAGGCACAATTACTTAAGTTATTAAGATAAGAGTAAGTTGTTTTTCCACAGTAGCTTTCAAAGGAGTCAACTCTTGGCTGTTCAAAGAAAGTTACAATTTTGCGGAAATTCAGTGCACTCTCAGCTGTTATGGCGGCGTACTTGAAGCTGTACTAGTGATTGCTTATCATTCTGGAGTTACATGGTGGATGATCAGGATTTCGAAAGAGCTAATCTCCTGTGCATTGAATGAAATTTGGTGCATGGGTAGAGATTATGAAGATCAAACTATTTAATAAAGAAAATATAACTGTTTTACAACAGGGTTTCTCAACCTCCTCATGATTGACATTTTAGGTTCATAATTCTTTGCTCTGGGGTCTGTCCTGTGCACTGTAGAATGTTTAGCAGCATGCTTGGATTGTCCCGTCAGGTGCCCGTAGCAGTATCCTGCCCCCAAGTAGTGACAACCAAAAATGGTACAGAAATTGCCAAAGATCCACTGGGGCACAGAATTGTCCCTACTTGAGAACACTCCTCTACAATCTTTAAATAAAATAATCATGTATATCATAAAACTTAAATTATGTGCACTTAGTGCCCCATAGCTCATTTGTTAATTTGTAACACACGTTACTTGATCTGAATAAAGTGACCAGATAACGGAAGAACTAAATGAGGTTCTGTTTCTTTATTGAAATTATCTGTGAAATTGCTGTTACTCAAAACTCACCAGTTTCTCTCCCCATAAGTAATTTGGTGAAAATGCCTTGTCTCCAAATTATTCCCCTGTGATCTTTAATGTTTCCTAAATTCTCACTATTTAAAGAATGTCTTAATATTCTGAAACTACTTCCAGGAGGGGACGCTTAACTGTTGTTCAAATAGAAATATTTAATTAGGATTCTCTCACTGATTTTTTTTTTTTTTTAACCGAGGCAGTACTGAAACTAAGGCTCCGAGGAAGGAGGACAGGAGCAGGTATCAGAGAAGAGGGAAGGTAGATAATAACGCGTTGTAAGAGATGTGCGCAAAGAAGAGAAAGGCAGATTCTAAAGTTCACCCTAATCACCGGTAAAGTTCTAGACCAGTTATTAAATGAGACTACAGGACAGACATCACACATGCTCAGTAAATGCTTATTAGTTGAGAGTTAAATTTGGGTTGGAATTCCTTGGATTGATGTCATCTCAATGTACCTTTGTAGCCTGACTTTCTATTAATTTCTTAGGAAGAAAAAAAAAAAAAATTCCGGCTGTTAACAGCTTTCCTTAGTGCCCTGATATATCTCACAGTTGCTTCCTCTGAGCCTAAACACCTGCCATTTGCTCAGCTGGGAATGTCTTTCCCATTTCTCTGCCTAGTGATCTCTTACTTTATTTTTTAGTGAAAAGATAGGAAGAATGCAGGAGAGTTTTCAAGCAGTTAAGGGGAAATACGTGCTGTGGATCTAGTACATAGCCACATTCAAGGTGAGGTCAGTACACAAAGGCAGAAAGAATACCATCATCCGTAGGTCACTGTCACTGGCTTTGGACAGACACCACTCCCCAGGGCATGCAGATACCTATTACAGAAAGCACAAGACCTCACTGCTCAAAGTGTGGCCCCTGGACCAACAGCATCTTACTTACCTGGGAGCTTGTTGGCAATGCAGAATCTCAGGCTCCACCCCTGACCTCAGTCTGCATTTTAAAAATATTCCCAGGTGAGTCCTATGACCTTCAAGTTTGTGCAGCTCTGGCATAAGAGAAATCATTTTCTAGAGTGTGTCTCCATGAGATGCTCTCAGGAAAAATAGGAGTGTAGTATCAAATACATATGTGGGAATCTCCTCATAGACATTTTTTAGAGAACTACAATGCTCACAGACACTGAGAAAGACATTTTGGAAATCCCAATTATAACATCAGGCTTTGGGGGTTGGGGAGAAGCTTGAAGTCCAGACATTTTACAATTCAGATTTGGTTAGAAAACAACTGAAGGGGCTGCCATGATGAAAGTAATATTTTGTGTGATTACTTTGAATCCACCTTATTATTTTTTAATGCTAATATATGGATAAATTTTCAAATGTCATGGAAGTCGGCTTACTAAATACCATTAGCTTCCAAATTACCTTGTCAAAGGCAGTCCAGAAATGCATAATTACCATCAAGTCAATGCTTATTTGCCAATGCTTAGTCTAATTGTTTACTTAGTTTGCAAAATTTTTTTCTGGCATTTATTCTAAATGTATTTGATAAATGTGAACAATTCTAAGGTATAGGTACTGTATTAATTGCTAGGGCTGACATAAAATACCAGAGACTAGGTGGCTGAAACAGCAGAAATTTATGTTCTCATAGTTCTGGGGCCTGGAAGTTCAGATCAAGGTGTTGGCAGGTTTGGTTTCTCCTGAGGCCTCTCTCCTTGGATTGCAGACGGCCGCCTTCTCCTTGTGTCCACACGTGGTCTTTCCTTTGTGTGTGCACATCCCTGGTGTTCCCTTGTGTGTCCAAATCCTTCTTCTTGTAAGGACATCAGTCTTACAAGAGTCTGAGATACTAGGGTTAGGGCTTCAACATATGAATTTGGAGGCAGGGGCACAGTTCAGTTCATAAAAGATACCAATTGGCTTTCTTTATGAGAAAAAGAAGGCAGAAATATTTACTTTTATATATCTGTTTTGAAGGATTTATGTCTTAATTTTCACCCATTGTTTAAGCCAATGATTACCTATTTCAGAAATGAATTTTACAGTGGTCTCATTCATCAGTAATAATTTTTTATCTGACAGGGATCTTTACACAGTAAAAAAATTCTCAACCTTTCCAAGTATGTTACACAGAGAGCCTGACTTCATAAGGAAGTTCCTCAAACTTTTAAGTCTGTTTCAGACTGGTATAGTCAGTCACTATCTCATGGTATCCTTCATTCTATCCATTTCCTTATGTACCGAAAACAGATTTGTGTGAGATTTTCACTCTGCTATAATTTATTCACAAATGCCCATATTTTTTTCTTCCAGGATTCATCACTAACTTCTAACCCATAAAGCCATTGCGTGTTTTGTTTTTTTCCCATCATACATTTCTTGCTCATCCATGACAAGGCACTCAACTTGCAACCTGAAAGATGTCTTTTGAAGATGTGCTCTCAACAACTGAAGGGCTGTTTGCTAAAAGGGCTCAGATATGGGTGAAGGGTGGTTATTATGCTGACCACTGCCTCCTGTGCTCCATTTGGGAATATTTCCTAACCTGAGCAGCTGCTGTTCTCTGATTCAGTCTGTTGCCACTGCTGCTTGAGGAATATATATTTTTTAAAATCTTTTCCTCTTTTGGATAATAAAATATTTACTGAAAATTATATGAGTAAACACAGTAGTGGTGGGAAGTGAGGACAATAATGATATTGAATCCATCATGTAATTATGAGCTATGTTCTCCCAAGTCTAAATAATTCCTTGACTACTTTTGGGCCCTTTGCCAGCTACATGAACTGCATCCAGGGTATCTTATTATAGCTGGTGATTTACCCTAGCAACAAAGACAGTCAGGAGAATTTCATGATCAATTTATTTTTCATTTCTACCAAAGAATTCTAATGTTAAGGTACTTGCAAAAAAGGTAGAAGTCATGTTAATAAATGAAGCATCATATGCAGCTGTACTTGGCAACAATATCTACTGTTTGTATGGCATTGTAATATTTTTATGTTTTATATATTTAGATTTTTCAAAAACACTTTCATCAATATACATCTGATTCTGGAAAAAGCCCACTGAGAAAGACAAGGCAAATTGCTTTCCCAAGAGATGACACACTGCCAGTTGCTAACAGGCATGATTCTAGAGTCCAAACTTCTATCATCCTAATTTCAATTCCAATCAGCCAATATTAATTGACTGCCTACTATGTGCCAGACACTGTTCTGAACATGTGAGATGTATCAGTAAACCAAACAGAGATCTCTACCCTTGGGGAGTTAATTGTAATTATAGAAGACAGACAATAAATGATAGACAAAATAAATATGTAACTTATTTAACAATTAGAAGGTGGCAAGTGCCATGGAAAAAGAAAATGTAGTTCAGTATGGGAGATCAGGAGTAGGGGATTGCAATTTTAGAGTTGTCAGAAGAGGCTATGGTGAAAACGTGACATTCGAGCAAAATCTGGAAAAAAAGTGATTTTGATATATAATAATTTATTCATTGTGCCTTCCTTGCACTTGGACATTTGTTGGAGCATGAAATTCCCCAGACAGCCTGCAAATATTTTCTTAAATACCTTAACAATTGTGGAGTGATTAAAAAGAACCGTGGGCATTGGCCTTCACTTCTAAAAATTGACAGTGTGGAACTAAAAGAAAGCCAACCCTCTTCTCTTATGGAGTCCTGGTACACAGGAACTGGCAATGCCTTATATTTTTTTCAACTTCATTGAGGAATAATTGACAAATATAATTGTATATATTTAAAGGGTACATGTGATGATTTGATATACATATACATTGTGGAATGATTACCAATATCAAGATAATGAACACAACCATCAACTTACACACTCACATAGTTAAATCTTTTTTTGAGTATGGTGAGAACACTTCCTATTATTAACTATAATAATATAATTAATATTGTCACTATGTTGTACATTGGATCCTCAGAACTCACTCTTCTTATACCTGAAACTTTGTGTCCTTTGACTTACATCTCCCCATCTCCCTCTCCCTCCAGTTCCTGGCAAAAATCATTCTATTCTGTTTCTATGAAATTGGCTCTTTCTTTTTAGATTCCACATGTAAATGATGCTACATAGTTTTTGTCTTTCTCTGTCTGACTTATTCCCCTTAGCATAAGGCCCTCCAGTTTTGTTTTTTTAACATCTTTATTGGAGTATAATTGCTTTACAACAGTGTGTTAGTTTCTGCTTTATAACAAAGTGAATCAGCTATACATATACATATATCCCCATATCTTTGCCCTCTTGCATCTCCCTCCCACCCTCCCTATCCCACCCTTCTAGGTAATCACAAAGCACCAAGCTGATCTCCCTGTGCTATGTGGCTGCTTCCCACTAGCTATCTATTTTACATTTGGTACTACCAAATGTAAGTATATATAAGTAAGTAAGTGTATAAGTAATGTAAGTATATATGTCCATGCCACTCTCTCACTTCATCCCAGCTTACCCTTCCCCCTCCCCATCACCTCAAGTCCATTCTCTATGTCTGCATCTTTATTCCTGTCCTGTAAGGACCCCCAGTTTTATCCAAGTTGTATCAAGTGGGAAAATTTCTCTCTTTTTTATGACTGAATAATGTAATATAATATAATATATATAATATAATACAAAATTTCTGTATTTATATTCATATTCATTTATAAATATATACATTTTCTTTATCCATTCATCCATCAAAGACACTTAGGTTGTTTCTATATCTTGGCTACTGTGAATAATGATGCAATAAATATGGGTGTGAAGATATCACTTTGAGATGCTGATTTCATTTCTTTCAATTTATACCCAGAAATGGGATTGCTGGATCATTTGGTAGTTATATTTTTAACTCTTTGAGGAACACTCATACCTTTTCCCATAATGGCTGCACCAATTTACATTTTCACCAACAGTGCACAAGTGTTTCCTTTTCTCCACATCCTCCCCAGCACTTGTTATCTCTTATCTTTTTGATAATAGACTAGATTTGCATTTCTTTGATTATTAGTCGTGTTGAGCACCTTTGCACATACCTATTAGCCATTGGTATGGCTTCTTTGGAAAAATGTCTATTCAGACCCTTTGCTCATTTTTTAATTAGATTTTATTTTTGCTATTGTTTTATGAGTTCTTTATATATTTCAGCTATATGATTTGCGAATATTTTCTCCCATTCCATAGGTTGCCTATTCAATTTATCAATTGTTTCCTTTGCTGTGCAAAAGTTTTTTAGTTCAATATAGTTCCACTTGTTTATTTTAGCTTTTGTTGCCTGCACATTTGGCATCTTACCCAATGAATCATTGCCAATGGCAATGTCAAGGAACTTTTCCCCTGTTTTTTTCTGGGTGTTTCATGGTTTCAGATCTTAAATTTAAGTCTTTAATCCACTTCAAGTTAATTTTTGTGAGTGTTGTAAGATGAGTCCAGGTTCATTCTTTTGCATAGGGATCTAGTTTTCCCAACACCTTTCCCCATAATGTGTTCTTGGTGCCCTCGTCAAAAAATTAGTTGGTGGTATATGTGTGGGCTCTCTTTTCTATTCCACTGGTCTGTATGTCTCTTTTTATGCCAACACCATACTGTTTAGATTACTATGGTTTTGTAGTATAGTCTGAAACCAGGAAGTGTAATGTCTCCAGCTTTGTTCTTTCTCAAGATTGCTTTATCTATTTGGGGGGATCTTTTGTGATTTCATATAAACTTTAGGATTTTTTTTCCATTTCTGAAAAATTGCCATTAGAATTTTTATAGGGATTGCATTGAATCTGTAGAATACTTTGGGTAGTATGGACATCTTTACAGTATTAATTCTTTCAGTCCTTGAAAAAAGGATAGCTTTCCATTTATTATCATCTTCAATTTTCTTCATCAGTGTGTTATACTATAGGTCTTTCGCCTCCTTGGTTAAGTTTATTCCTAAGTATTTTGTTGTTTTTGATGCTATTGTAAATGTGATTGTTTCTTTCTTTTTTTAATTTTAATTTTATTTTGGAGTATAGTTGATTTACAACGTTGTGTTAGATTTAGGTGTACAGCAAAGTGATTCAGTTATACATATATCTATTCTTTTTCAGATTTTTTTCCCCCATATAGGTCATTACAGAGTATTGAGTAGAGTTCCCTGTGCTATACAGTAGGTCCTGTTAATTATCTATTTTATATATAGTAGTGTGTATATGTTAATCCCAACCACCTAATTTATTCCCCCCCCCACCTTCCCCCTTTGATAACCATGTTTGTTTTCTAAGTCTGTTTCTATTTTGTAAATAAGTTCATTTGTATCATTTCCTTTAAATTCCACATATAAGTGATATCATATGATATTTATCTTTCTCTGTCTGACTTACTTCACTTAGTATGATCATCTCTAGGCCCATCCATGTTGCTGCAAATGGCATTATTTCATTCTTTTTTATGGCTGAGTAGTATTCCATAGTATATATGTAACACATCTTCCTTATTCATTTCTCCATTGTTGGACATTTAGGTTGCTTCCATATCTTGGCTATTGTAAATAGTGCTGCAATGAACATAGGGGTGCATGTATCTTTTCAAATTATGGTTTTCTCCAGATATATGCCCAGGAGTGGGATTGCTGTACCATATGGTAACTCCATTTTTAGTTTTTTAAGGAACCTCCATACTGTTCTCCATAGTGGCTGTACCAATTTATATTCCTACCAATAGAGTCGGAGGGTTCCCTTTTCTCCACACCCTCTCCAGCATTTATTGTTGGTGGGCTTTTTGATGATAGCCATTCTGACCAGTGTGAGGTGATAACTCATGTAGTTTTGATGTGTATTTCTCTCATAATTAGCAATGTTGAGAATCTTTTCATGTGCTTTTTGTCCATATGTATCTTTGGCCATCTTTGGAGAAATGTCTATTTAGATCTCCTGCCCATTTGTGATTGGGTTGTTTGTTTTTTTGATATTGAGCAGCATGAGCTATTTTTATATTTTGGAGATTAATCTGTTATAGGTCTCATCGTTTGGAAATATTTTCTCCCAATCTGTAGGTTGTCTTTTCATTTTGTTTATGGTTTCTTTTGCTGTACCAAAGCTTTTAAGTTTAATTAGGTTCCTTTTGTTTATTTTTGTTTTCATTACTCTAGGAGGTGGACCCAAAAAAGATATTGCTGCGATTTATGTCAAACAGTGTTTTGCCTATGTTTTCCTCTAAGAGTTTTATAGTATCCAGTCTTACATTTAGGTCTTTAATCCATTTTGAGTTCATTTTTGTGTATGTTGTTAGGGAGTGTTCTAATTTCATTCTTTTACATGTGGCTGTCCCATTTTCCCAGCACCACTTATTGAAGAGACTGTCTTTCCTTCATTGTATATTCTTGTGTCCTTTTAGGAGATTAATTGACTATAGAGGCATAGGTTTATTTCTGTACTTTCTATCCTATTCCATTGAGTTATGTTTCCGTTTTTGTTCCAGTACCATATTGCTTTCATTACTGTAGCTTTATAGTATAGCCTGAAGTCAGGGAGTCCAATTCCTTCAGCTCTGGCTTTCTTAATTACCCTTTCAGATATTTTGTAGTTATTGTGTGGAAATGCAACTGCTTTTTTATGTTGATTTCTTATCCTGGAAATTTACTGAATTAATTTAGTAGTTCTAACAGTTATTTGGTGAAGTTGTTAGGGATTTTCATAAATAAGATCATGTCATCTGCAAACAGAGGTGATTTTACTTCTTGCTTTCAGGTTTAGATGCATTTTAATTCTTATTCTTGCCTAATTGCTATAGCTAGGACTTTCAGCACTATGTTGAATAGAAATGGTAAGAGTAGGCATCCTTGTCTTGCTTCTGATCTTATATCATGTCATATCTTGTCATATATGGCCTTTAGTATGTTGAAGTACATTCCTTCTATAGATAATATGTTGGTAGTTTTTTCATGAAAGTATATTTAATTTTGTCAAATGTTTTTTTCTGCATCTCCTAAGAAGGACTCATGAGGGTAGAAAAGTCTGACAAATATCATAGGTAAGATGAGCAATGGCCTTAGTTAAGAAATGGAGACTCAACTGGGAAAGCCAAATGGATGTCAGAGGTCACACAGGAAATAAGTTGAGCCTATGGCTCAGGTAAGATGAGAAAGGACAAGCAGCTCTCAACAGCCTGATTCAGAAGAAGCAAGAGATAGGGAACTCAGTTAGCAGCACTGAGGAGCAAGAGATGCCCATGTAAGCTCTTTTTCTAGGGGAGAAACCAGATCAGAACTTGCAGATAGTATGTTAGGCAGAAATGGACTTAGCTAGTTCTGCCTTTTTTCCACCTGTCTTTAGCCACACTGGGAGTGGGAGAACCCAGATATCTATATTTAAGCTCAGGTCTTTAGGGAAGTCCAAAAAATATATATTTTTGAAAATGACTAAATCCTTAATCTACAAAGACAGTGACAGGTAGTTTATATTTGTATCTGTAACCCAAATATGAGTGGACTTTCTTGGTCTGGCTCTAAGACCAGTCTCTGTAGGTGTGACATTTCCCAAAAGAAGCCTAAGCCTGCCTCAAAAAGCCTTGAAGAATAGCACAGATCTGCACTGAAGTTTTGACTGAGGGTAAATAATGGGGAGAAGGGGTTTACACAGCCAACATTTGCTTTAAAAATCTCTTTAGTAAATGATTCCTTTCCTCAAATGTCCTTTTCCTGTGCCACTGCTCCCAGTTCTCCTGATATGGCATAATGACTAATGGCAGACATGCAATTAGAATTGCCTTGTTTGAATCTTGGTTCTACCTCTTCACTTGTTAGCTGTGCTGTCCTTAAGTCATTTAAACTGTGAACTCATTTGCTTATGTGTAGAATAGGAATAACAATAAGGTGGTTGTGAGGATGAGCTAACTGATATGTAACAAACCTAGAGTCGGACATGGCGCATAGCAAGTTCTAATGAAATATTGGCTATTGTTATTATACTCAGAACCTCAGCCCCTATAACCTTTCTTTCCCACTTCTCCTCCTTCTCTCTTCTGACCTCTATGTCTTCATCTTCTACTTGTCCATGGCTTATTCATTTCTGTATCTTTGCTTATCACTCCATCACCATATTGAAGCAGCTTGCATCTTAGAAGATGAGAGATTGGGAAAAGTAGCAAATATCTATACTTAAGGTCTTATTTTATCTCAATCACACATCCAACAAACTCTAAAGGCTATATGGTGGCCTATATGACCAATTTGCATTTCCTTCTTTTATGGAAACTGCTAATAACCTCAATCAGTATGTCTAAAGTTATATGTATCCAGGATTTTGACGAGCCCATGAAGCCTCCCTTTGGCCACTCTATCAGTGCTGAAATTCTCAATTCTTTATTCAAAGTTCTAATTATCAGTCACTGAGCATTGTAGTCGAAACTTCTGTGCTTGTTCAAAGGCATCTTCACCTGATTTGATATAACTTTGGCTCCCTTTAATTTGATGCTAATGATACAAATTGCAGCTAAGTATTGAGTGTTGACTACATGGTAGATCTTATGCTTGGTGCTTTTCATATATTATTGTATTTAATATTTGTAATAAACCCTAGGAGATAGGTTATAGTTTCCCAGGAATAAGGAAACCAAGACCACATTGGGTCAAGTAACTCATCTAATATTACACATCCACCTAAGTGGTGGAGTCAGATTTTAAACCCTGGCCATGCCTAAATTGGAAACAACTTCCATCAAGTGGCTTTGCTTCTTTACAAGGTAAGGAAATAGTTGCATGCTACTCCAGCATCTTGATCATCTGTCCTAAGTTCTCCTGGACAGCTATCATGCTGTGAGGTCAGTGTTCTCTGCCTGATAGCGTGGCATGTGGTGGACTTAATCTCTCTTTGACAAGAAGTTGAAACTGAAAACACATTTCCCTAGTAAGGAGACATTTAGACACCATGTTAATTTCTGTGCAGCAGCACTGAACTGCCTAAGTTCAAATTCCAAAACCATCGCTTGCTGGTTGTGTGACTTTGGGCAAGCTACTTTACCTCTTTGTCCCTCAGGTTCCTCCCCTGCAATATGAGGATAATAATAATATTGGTTTCATAGGCTTTCGTGAGGAATAAGTGGAGGTATCATGTAAATTCATAGAACCATTTTTGGTGACTAGTAAGTACCCTATAAACTTTATCATCAACATCATTGTGGTTATTTCTAATATCCTTTTTGATATTGTTGCTGTTACTCTAGTAGCTGCAGCTCAGAGTTATGCCTCTCTTAGTTATATCATCAGCCAGAGAATGAGCCAGGATCAGCAAGAATAAATGCCATTGCTAATTAAGGACAAAAGAGAGACACCAGACATGCAGGCAGTCATCAGGGAGGGAGATGGTATTATCCTTCCGGGAGGGAAGTGGTATTTAGGCATCTTTCTGCCTAAAGACCTCAGAGGACTGACAACAAGAGGACTAGTAGCCTGCAGAAGAAGTCTGTGTATTCTTCTTACAGGTTCATAAATATCACAAAAATTGTTCACTTCTCTAAAAAGCAGATAAATAAGCATGTCCTTATGTGGTCCATCCTTGCATATCTCTTCCACTCATCAACCTATACCCCAAGCCTCAGCCTTCCTAGACATCCTCCTTCAAGCCCCCTTATGGAACAAGATTGTGAGGTGGTCATTGGGCATTAATGAGTCCATCTCTCACAACTCCCAGTTAATTGATGTGCACTTCTCTGGGTAGGTCGGGGAGATGGAGAAATAGATTTTAGCATCTTGTTTGTTTTAGCGCCTAGCCATCAGACCACACAGGAAGCCCCGGTCAGAATGCTAGGACTATAGTATAAATGCTGAAGACTCCAGATCAACCCTGAGCCACGCAGCGAGTTCTCATAACTTGAACCTGCTCAACACACACGCTAACCCCTACCTCAGTGGAACCCTGACTACATTTTGCTTTTGTTTCTTAATATCTGTACTTCTCCTGTTTCCAAGGAGTTCCCACGTGCCATCCTCTTGGGACAACAAGATGATCCATTGGTGTTAGAATTCCAAGCTGTGAATCCACTCTCTTCTTTTTCTCTCTCTGTTTCCTGTTAAATGGAGATCCTAACACCATCCCCTCCTCTGGAAGACAAGAGAAGAATTTAATGAATTTCAGTCTTTAAACCGCTCCCTTCCCTTTGCCAAACAAAACACAACTATGAGTGGCTTCAGAGAAAGGCCCAGAGAAGGGCTCACATCATATTTGCCATCATCCACATCTTATTTTCTCCTATTAATTAGTCTCCAGATTTCTCAGAACAGAAAACAGAGTGACCTTAGCTCTGACAGGGTCACAAATTTCCATTTCTCTCTCCCAGCACCTCCCGTAATGCCAACCTGAGACTGACAGTGACAGAGGCCCACAGTAAGGAACTTAAGCCCATGCTTTTCCTTTTACCTGTTCACCTGTTTTAATTTTCTTTTGGGCTCTGCAGCTGGGGGAAAGATTAATTTGTAGTCCAGAAGTATTGTTTGATGGAACAGAGACAGCCTTCCCACGGAACCAAAGTTTACTTAATCGTGCCTTGGGTCTGTGTGTACACAAGTGATGTTCTTTAGTGTTGATTTAGAGAAATATCACCTGCTTTTATAAGATCAGAAGACAATAATGGAGGCTGAACTAGCCTCCTTCTTCCAGTTGTGTGGGCAGGTTTTCGATGGAGAGCAAGGTGTAATTTTCAACCCATAATAGGATTAATTCAAAGTGACAGAGTGAAGAAATTAATTTTTCAGGTTGCCATTCATTCCTTTTCTCTATCAGTCAATCAAAAAATATTTATTGAGCATCATCTATGAGTTCTGCATTGAAAGGGAAACAGAATTGTTTACTTGGGGGAACAAAGCCAACATTCATGATCTAATAGAAAGAGCTCTTAACTTGGAACAGGAGACATGTGGACTTGTCCCAGTCTGTTTAGTATAGTTTGTGGTTAAGCAAGAGTGTCTAGCAATTGGGCTCTTAGAGCTATAAAATCAAGTACTGTCATTAGCCAGCAGTAGCCTGGGAAAATTCCATACTTCTTATCAATTTCCTCATCTGTGAGAATGAAGTTAATAATAGTGCCCAACTCACAGAGTCCTTGAGACCTTAGGGTTAATACATGATGAGCATCACATTTAAGACACGTTGAGAATGAGATACTATTAGTTTGATATTTCAGGCAAGCCTTTGAAAGTCTCTGGTGAAGAAAAGGGGCTAGAAATGTGTTGTGTGCTTCCTTGGGTTTTAACCCAGACCACACAGGGTACATCACATATGTGTTTTTGTACCTCCTCACAGGTGCTGTGAAGTTGGTATGGGAGACTTGAAAAATGTTAAAATAGCTTCATAAGGTCTTCTGTCTGGTGAAGGACAAAACTGGGCTTCAAACTCTGATCTGTCTGCATGCAAAGCCTGTGCACTTTCTGCTACCCCACAGCTTCTCTGAGCCTCAGCTTTCCCTCCTTAGAAAACTTTTGGCTGGATCAGAAGTTCTCTGAGTTCAGTTCTAAATCTTATGATTCTTAGTCAACTGACCTTCTACTGATACTTGATTTTAGGTTAAGGGGGATAAGAGTGGGAGCATTCACAGAAACAGTTTTAGGCATATTAGTACATGAAGAAACAGTGGAATCTGGTGATTTGAAAAGTAGGAGAAAGGGTAATTTAGCTAGGCTTAAATACTAGAACAGTGGTGGCATAGTAGGAATCATAGGCATGGAAGAGAATGAAAAAGTTGTCCCTGCCAAGAGGAGGCTGCTGCTGAGGAAAGGAGGAGATGAGGCTGTTCTCCATCCTAATACCCTAATTCAGGGTTTCTCAACCTCAGCATGACTAACATTTTAGGCCAGATTATTCTTTGTTTTGGAGCCTGTCTTGTGCATTTTAAGATGTCTAACAGCATCCCTCGCCTATACTCACTAGATACCAATAGCATTCCCCCAAATGTGACAAGCAAAAATATCTCTGGACATTGCCCAATGTTACTGGGGGGATAAATCACCCATTATTGAGAACCACTGCCTTAACCTTATCATTTAGATCATAATCTAAGGGTAGGAAAAATTAACTTCATCATCTGTGAGTTTATTCTTGCTTTTATTGGGCTTATATTTACCTGATACAGTGGTTCTCAAACTTTACTGTGTATAAGAACACCTGGGGGAACATGTAAAATACGAATTCTTGGTTTTTTTCTGCACTGAAAACTTGGTGCACTAGGTCTGGGTTAAAACCCAAGAATCTGATTTTTAGCCAGTCCTTGTTTCTTGCCCCTTTCCCAGGTGATTCTGACACAGTCCAGTGGCCCCATTTTGATAAACACTGACCCATTGCTCTAGTCAAGGTCAACCTTTACCCTATTTGTGTGGTAGAAAGCCTTGGGAACCAGTAATTGTAGATTTAAACCTTGACTTCTTTATTTAGTTGAAATTTTATAGTGATCTGGTTAAGCATGTAGTCTCTGAAATCACATGCCCTGGTTTCAAAGCCTGGCTTCATCAGTTACAGGATGTGTCACCTTGGATAAATCAGAATTCTCTGACTTCACTTCCCTATCGATAAAATGGGGAATATTGTTAGCACCTGCCTCATAAGTTGGCATTATATGTGAGTGGATAGATGAGAAGACTCATAATTGTTCCTGCACAAAGTGCTCAATAAATGTTTAGAGGTAGTGGCAAAGGTTAATTAAAAATAAAAAGTGCAGAATTTTGCCATCACAGCACTGCTAGAGCATTCCTGACCTTTTTTTAGAATACGTGGTGCACTTAGAACAGGATTTTCTAACATCAGATTTCCTAAGAGTCACCTGGGAAATTTGAAAAATGCATGTTCCTAAGCCCTCCCTCCCACCAAGACAGTCTAGTTCAGTATGTCTTAAATGAGGTATAGGAATCTGTATTTTTATAAAGTGATCCAGGTAAGTATAATGCAGCCAACATAAGGACCACGCATAGAAACACGCTGTCTTGTAAGGAATAGCCTGTACTGTGTACAAACGTGGTCTGCTCATTACACTGACCGACTCAGAGTGATAGACTGTATTCTGAGACATGATCTTTGAACCTCTTCTCCAATAAATGCCCCATATAGTCATGATTACAAACTTTGTACACAGTTTTGGGGTTTGTATTTGATACTTATCAAGCATTCTCTTCAGCTTCTAGTTTTCTTTCATTTACTTAGAAATTTTTACCAAAATAATTGGAGTAAAAAAATATGCTGGGATTTTTTTAAAGGGAGGAAGAAGACACATTGGAAAAGATGCCATCTAGACTTAAAACCCCTTTCAGCAGGACACTTCAGCATGTTGGGCTTTGAGCTTGAGAAAATTTCTAGAAATTCTAAAAGCGACACAGATTCCTAACAAGTGAGAATCCTGTCATATGTAATTTTAAACGCTTATCACTATATCTTTTTATTTTGTCTTTTTTCCTATTCTTTGGTGAAAATAAAAAAAATTGAATAGAAAAGAATTTCCTCCTTAGGGTTCTTTCAGAGGAAACACGGATTTTTCTTGTTAAAAAAAAAAAAAGGCAAATGTATTCTGATTGCACCAAATTCCCTTAATGTGCACTCAAAACTCTCCAGCTTTTTTCTACATAAATCTGATGAGAATTATGACCATCATGAATATGTTCTCGATCAAAATCAGAGACATTGCTGAAAATAGATAGATGTTAAGTGTTCTTCCAGTTAAATGGTGGATCTTATCTCTGTGCTTGGTGTCATTTTTATAGTTCATGTAGTGGAATATTTTAGGAAGGAATGGTTGGTAGTCCAGATTTTCTTCTCCAAGAATCAAGAGACCCTGGTATAGTTTTTCTCCTGTAATTCATTTTCTCAAGTGAACCAAATTCCTTCAGAGTCAATCTATTCTTCCTCCCTCTGAAAAATCTCTTGGGTAATATGTGTAATCTGTATGTGTCGACTCCATGAAGCTCATTCACAAGATTATCACTTGATTTTATTTTTTCTAAGGCAAATAAATATAGCTGACCCCTTCCCTAAAGTCCTAAGGATCTTATGGAAGTCTAGAAGCAAGTTTCTCAGCGTATAATTATTGTTCTTTTGTTTCTCTTACTCTAGTCCTGCGTGGGAGGCATCTACTACATTCATACAAGATTATGTACAGGTTATTGCATAATTTCATATATGCACAGATGCTCTGATACCTCCTGGTATATGAGGAGGTTGTTTGTTAGTTCCCGTGGGGGGAAAGCCACTGGTAGAATAATTTCTCCTTTCCTACCCCCATTAGTCAGGCCTCTTCCTTCTTTCTCCTCCCACTCTGGGGTAACTTCAGTATGATGACCCTTTGATGACCCCCAATCTTCTAAACAAATGAGTGGGTGGGAAATTTTTTTAGCTCAGTTTTAAAAATCCAAAGATGCTATCAAGTTGTGTAGAAGTTGGTGGGGGAGAGGGCAAGTTAGGGTGGGGTTGGAGACGGAATGTGACTAAGAAGGACCCTCTTAGCTTGCCCGTTCTTGCAAGTTTGCCCATTCTTCCAAAGAGACAGAGGCAGGATAGAATTAACCATTTCATCTTAGCCTTTCAAAAAATGAACAAGACCGATATGAACATATAGATAATCCTGTTGAATATTTATGGTAAATTCTCAAGTAATTAAACGCAACTAACCAGAGCCCTAAGCACTGCACTGTGTTTTAGAAAGAGTCAAAATACAGCAGAATGAGCTGGTCACGGCTTCTTAGTTTAAGAACAACTGTCCAGGAAAGACTGGTCTCTCTTCTGATAGGGCCCATCACTGACACCTTCTCCATATTTGTCCTCAGATCTTATAAAGATCCCAGGATGTGTAAGTGAGCCTCACTCACTAAAGAAAGACACCATTTCCTTCACCAGCCTGGATTTATTAGGCAAGGGAGAAGTGGGCATTTTAGGACAATGTTCAGCAATAAGGGTAAAATTATACTCAGTTTCACCCTTAGTCAGTTATAATCTGAAAATTTTCAAATAGTTCAGGAAATGAAACTACTCTTGTTTCTGAGGAGCATTTAGCTAAATTGAAAGGTCGGTAGGATTTGCTTGTAATTCCTGTGTTTCAACTACCCTATATGTTTCTGAATCCCAACTACACATTAGCATCCCCTGGGGAACTTCAAAAGCTCCAAACCTGGGCCCCGCCCCTAGAGATTCTAATTCAGTTGCTCTGGAATAGGGCCTGAGCATCAGCCAGGTGATGTCAGTGTACTGCCAGGACTGAGAACCACAGCTGAACTATTTGCAAAGACCTTTCCTGCTGGCATTTTTTTTCAAACTTCCTATCCTGGGACTGATTTTTACAGGGTCATGCTCTTAATAGGCAAGGAGCTGGTAAGGTTTAATGTGTTTCAGGGGACTTTGCATTTAGCAGGGTTTCCAGAAAACCAGGAGCCCAAATAATGATGCTAAAATTGTGGATTGATGGGACAGCAATACTTTCATTTCCCCCATTTCCCTTCCCCTCCTCCCTCTTTCTTATTCTTCTTTTCTTCCATTAATTTTAAAAAGCAATTCTTAAGAGATTCACACTCAAGTTCCTACCATGTGTTTGATCATCTACCTGTAGATGCCTTTTTAATACATGGTCCCACTTATACCAAATATTGATGATTTTGGTTTGCACATTTAGTCTAGAATGTTTGATTAGCCACCCACAATGAGGTTTTTCAAATCATCAGAAGCTTGCTTAAGGACTTGGAAGACTTAGAAACAAAAATTAAATTCTTTTTGGTCTATTTGTTATTGCAACAATAATACCTGTTCATTGCAAAACATTAGAAACCACTAAGTTAGAACAAACTAGAAATCACTTGTAATCCTTCCACATGTGGCCATATGCTTTGAGTTATCTCTGGCTTTCCTTCTGTCTCTGTTCTCTGTTTTCAAATATCTTCCTATGCTTAAAATGCCGTTTAATGATTTGTCTCCTGGTGCATTTTAAAATAGAGCCTCTGACTAAGGCAGGAACATTTAAGATTTTTAATTACCTTTGTACCTTTGAATTCAAAACTCATAGCTTCTTGGAACTTCAGGCATTAAAATGACTATACAGTTTACCTAGTGATTGATAAAGATACTGAGTCTCAGAGAGATTAAGGAGCTTAACACTGGACAAGTCGATGACAGACCTAGCTATAAAATCCAGGGCCGCTCAGTTCTAGGGGTCATGTGTCCTCTGGTTTACCCCATACTATGAACTTGGTACAGCATCCAAGTCCGCTAATGGTAAATGATACTTCCAAAAGTATTTGTGGTCATGTCTGCACATGCTAAGAGAAATGAGAGTTAACTATGTTACTGGCATTAGCTAAGAAATAAAGCACATGTGGTTGAATTTCCTGGAAATTTCAGAGGAAAATAGAGTGATCGTTTATGGTATTCATTACGTGTGTGTCTCATCTTCTCTTAATGCAGACCTATGGTACTGGAAACCTATAGAAGCAGTAGTATTTAAGCCAACATGTCACAAACCTTGATTTGAATAGCGTTGTTTCTTGAGATATTAATAGATATTTCCTGGAAAACTCTGGATTGAAACAATTTAAACATACAGATTCCATGGTTGTAGGAGTTCTCCAGGTGTTTTTTTTTTTTTTTTTTTTTTTTTTTTCGGTACGTGGGCCTCTCACTGCTGTGGCTTCTCCCGCTGCGGAGCACAGGCTCTGGACGCCCAGGCTCAGCGGCCATGGCTCATGGGCACAGCCGCTCCGCGGCATGTGGGATCTTCCCGGACCGGGGCACAAACCTGTGTCCCCTGCATTGGCAGGCGGACTCTCAACCACTGCGCCACCAGGGAAGCTCTCCAGGTTTTAAATTTTCTTATAGACATAGTAAATCTCTGAGACATAGTATGCAAATTTCCTAGTTATAACAAGATCAGTGTTTTTTTGTTTTTTTTCCTTTTAGGGGGACATTTATTAACATCTTGATAAAATTTTTTTTTTGTGGCCACAGTTAAGAACATGCTGATTTAATGTAGTTAGGCTTTATGTACTGGGAATAAGCAAACATCAAGAGATATCTAAATGATAAAGATGTGCTGAGGCCATTCGGTTAATCTGTTGTAATTTAGTCCATGAAACAAAAGCAAATTGTCATTTCTTCTCAAGGAATTCTTCTTATGGTAATTATCCTTGTCTGGAGTTCTTCCCCTTAACCCTCCAACCACTTCCTTTTTCTTTTGTTCATGTATTTTCTGAAAGTTCTAACTTTGAAAAAGCAGAATGTCATACATATGTTTTGCAAAACCAACAGAAAAAACATTTTTCAGATGCTTCCTTGTATCTCTAAGTTTCCAGGCTGGGCAATCTTAAAACACTTTTCAGAAGTGTCCCTAGTAAGCAAAGTCCTGCTAATGGCACTTGTTGTTGGCAGATCTGTATTAGTCTATGGTTTATTGTGATTAAAGTTTGATGTAGCGCAGGTAAATCAATAGAATCACAGGGTTGGACGGTAATTTGCTGCAATGGAACCTGAGAGGAGCATTTCTATTTCTTTTTTATAGTTTTTTTGTCTATTTGTCTTACCCAAGTCTTCATTAATAGTCTCCTGACCATTAAGGTGTCAATGTTTAAAAGAAAACCCAAAACTATTTTCCCCCTTCCCACTTCGGAAGAAATATTTACATCCCACTTATCTTTCTCTGAAAACATGTGAGTCACTGTCCTTTGTATGGCCTTGTCACCCTCTTGTGTTATTATGTGCCACTGTGAGTAGGTGGACAGAAGGCCCATCTTATGACGCAGACCCCTGAGCTCCCATCCATACTGCATCACACTTGCTACCATGTTCTTATTGGACTGGACTTCAGTCAAGAGATGGAGTTCTGTGAATCACTGCACTGGAACTCATACTTAGCATATGATCCAACCCTTTAGTTTGGAACTCCTGTTCTCTTGGATTGGGTAATAACTCAAATTCGATTTGAGCAAAATACATGATATAAGCTTAGGAGGTGGGAACATTTTTAGGATCTTATTTGTGAATTAAGGAAAATCTAGCCAAAATCAGAAGATTTTACAATCCAAATTCAAGAATTACGTATTCCTTCATGCTGCTGTTAGTTTCTCAGTCCAACGATTACTCTTGAAAAAAAAAAAAAAGATTTTTATGTATGTTCAAATCAAGATGTACCAGATTAGATTCAAGTAAAGCACAAAGAGGATGGCAAAAAATGGAATTTGGACATGGACAAAATCCCAAGATCCAGAATATGAGGGCAGTTATATATCAGGGCATATTGAATACATGACTAATTACAACAACATTTAAACTGTATTTGGTACTTATTATTCCAGATACTATATAGGAATATAATAACCATCCCATCAGATATCACAAGTACTTGTCTTAGCTTGCCAGGACTGCCATAACATTTATCACAGAATGGGTGGCATAAACAAAGGGGAAACTAGATGTCTAAGACCAAGGGATCACCAGAGTTGATTTCATTCTGAAGCCTCTCTCCTTGACTTGAGGATGGCCATCTTCTCCCTTTGTCTTCATGTGGTCTTTCCTCTGTGTGTGTCTACGTCCTAATCTCTTCTTCTTTATAAGGGAACCAGCCAAATCAGGCCAGAGTCTATTTTACCTTAATTATCTCTTTAAGGCCCTATCTCCAAATATAGCCACATTCTGAGGTACTGGGGGTTAGGACTTCAACATACAAAATTGGGGGGATACACTTCTCCTCATAACAAATAATATTATTTCCATTTTATAGTTGAGGCAGCTGAATGTTAGTTATATTCTCTGTCCATGGTCCTGCAGCTAGTACATAATACTATTAGGATTAAGAACTAGGTTTATTTAATTTATTAAGAACTAGGTTTATTTAATTTATTTCTGCTCACAAAACTGTGATATACTGTGGACCTCAGTTCATCCATGAAGCATCTCCTGTTTGCCAGGCATTGTGCTAGGTGATATAAATAAACATTGGTGAGTAAAACAGACATGATTCCTGCTTTTGAGGCACTGGCTATAATCCAGTCAGTTATGCACTTGATGGCTTTAAACCCAAAGGTCCATAAAATTCCATGTGCTTCCCAAATCATTCAGGTCTCACGGGGCTTATTGCCAAAATGGGTGAGGTTTTCTGGGCAGCTCTCACCATTCTAACATCTCAGGTAAAACTGACACAGAGCCCAAGTCACACATTATACCCCTGATTTGGGTTAGTCCCCTCACAAAGGCATGGAGCTCACTTTGGAGGAGTGGTGGGTGCTCCTTGCAGAATGGGCTGGGGAAAACCAACTCAGACAAAACATTCTGGAGACAGCCAAATGTTCAAACCATCAAGTTTGATCAGAACAGGTTTTGGTTTGCATATGATATGATGAGAATCTTCTTTTAGATCAGGGAGATTTGTTCTTGGGATAGAGCAAGCACATCCAATCTCTTGGGAAGCTGTCGGCCAGAATGAGGCGAAAGCATCAGAGTCCTCCACCCAGGTCATGGTGGGAGAAGGTAGGATGAAGGTGTGGGGTTGGTTCTATGTCTGGTGGAGCTGGAGTTGAAACTGAAAGCCTGTCTGAAGGTCAAGGAGGCGGAGTGGCTACGCTCAATTGGTATTAGTTAAGGGGCTGTTGCCTAATGTTCCTGTGGGCACTCGGGGCTACATTTACAGCAGTTAGCATCCATCAGATGGATTTCCCATTCCAAATCTGGTGAGGGTGGATCTCCTAACATACCCCCTGCCCAGCTTTTTCTGGCTCAAGGTCTTTGCAAGGTTGAGGAGGCTGAACACAGGTCATTACTGGCCTTGGCTAGATACGGTCCAGGCTGATAGGGCTTGACAGTAACCTCCCACCCACACTTCAACCTCTTATGGACTTACGGAGGGGTGATGTCAGGAATGTCAGGCTGAGAACAGGACGCTGATTTGCAGTATTGGTGCCATTCTTCACTGTGGAGGCAGCCAGTGGGTGGACGCGCATATGGCACATTCAGAACAGGCATTCTCTGCTGGCTTTAGTAATGGCTTCATGATTGGTGAGTTTTCCATGTGTGAGCTGTGCTCAGTTAATTGTTTAGGTCTACAGAGGCTGTTAAAAGAACCCAAACAGAACAAAAAAACAAGACGGAGAAGAGAAACCATCACAGGTCTAGTAACTTGCTTAAATAAGAAACATCCAAGAACAGAGCTCTGTTGGGGGGATCACACAGTCTCACAAAACAAGAGTTGTGGGGGAGAATGTTAGGATGGATGGGGTAACGAAATAATGCAATTTCAATCAGAATGATTTGATCCTCTGACCTGAATGTAAATCAAAAGATACGTTTCTATTCTCCACCCCCATATTTTCCTGGATGGTGATTTCCGCTGAATGTCAAGCTTTTGTGTAATGAATAATACCCATTCTATGGGCACTGTTACCAGCTGTCCTAGCTCCTGGAGGAACTTTCCTTGACTGGAATAATAAAAAATTATTTCAGTCATTTAGAAATTAGTTGCACAATTGTCAAAGCTCTGGCTTCTGTTAATGTGCTGTTGGAAAAAAATGAAAGGGCAAAGAGGGAGAGAGGAAAACATATCGAGCCACCTTCAAATTGGCAAGAGAGGCTGTATCAGGACAAAGGCACAGCCCCATGGTTTACTGTTATCTCGTCTAATTGTTCTTTATCTTAAAAGATTACAATTGATTGGATGGAGTGTCATTATCCATGTCTGGAGAGGATCAAATAAGAGCAAAGTTAGGGCTGAGGGCGCTGTTATAAGAAGATAGATTTTTGTCAGTGCAAGGAAGAGTTTTCCTTTAAAGGGAACACAAGCTGTTCTGGAAGGTCCTGAGAGGCAGAACAGTGCAGAATTCACCTCGCTGAGCCATGGAGTCATGTGTCAGGGTATGACTTAGTGTCCCCCAATCCACTTTACACCTTCTGTGTGTGCAGAACAGGGAAATCACAGCCCAACCTTAAGTGTTGTTTTGCAGATTAAAAGAGACAGTATGTGCCTGGCACTTGGTAATAATCAGCTACTTAATATCATATATTCATGAGTGCCTTGTCATTGGAGATGTTCAAATGTTTGAGGTCTTTTCAGCCCTATTCAACTCAGAGATGGGATCCTTTGATTCTGCCCGGGAGATGTGGGACAGATGAGCTGAACCCAATGAGGCTGACTGAGGACAAGCACCCTGGACACTGGTCCCTGCTTATTAGTTCTTCAGGGCAGCATGCAGCGTCCTTGGTTTCCCCTGTCTCCATCTGCAGCCCCTCAGACAGTGTGCTGGGCTGACATATGACTTGGGGCCAGCCCTGAGCATTTGATCATCGTCAGTCTCCCAGCAGAGTCTCTGGCCAGAGCACAGATTGGTCAGTGGGTGGGCAGGCAGTCCATGCTTCCCTCTCTAATGATGGGCTGGCCCTGGGAAAGCCTGGAGCCAAAGGTCAGAAGGAACAGAGGGAAGCTGTGAAATCTAATCAGAGGATGTTCCTGCTGGAAGGGGGCCTGGGTGCATTGGAGCTCAGCCCCCTCTTTTCACAAATGAGGAGCTGGAGGCTTAGAAAAGGGAGCATCAGCAGAGGCCACATCACTTGTGAGCAGCAGAACTTGGTCGAAAGACACATCTGTTTCTTCCAGATCAGTGATTGCTTGGTTTCAGCTCACTGGCTGTCAGACCTGGCAAATGGATGGCAAAGTGTTTAGGTGGAACCATGAGGTGCCAGGGGTTTGTGAGGCAGTCTTCTTACACATGAACATGAAATCAGGAAACTGCAATGGTGTAATCAATATGCTTACATCAAAAAGGAAGACTCCTCGGGGCTTCCCTCGTGGTGCAGTGGTTGAGAATCTGCCTGCTAATGCAGGGGACACAGGTTTGAGCCCTGGTCTGGGAGGATCCCACATGCCGCAGAGCAATAGACCCGTGAGCCACAACTGCTGAGCCTGCGCATCTGGAGCCTGTGCTCCGCAACAAGAGAGGCCGCGATAGTGAGAGGCCCGCGCACCGCGATGAAGAGGGGCCACCGCTTGCCGCAACTAGAGAAAGCCCTCGCACAGAAACGAAGACCCAACACAGCCAAAAATAAAAAAAAAATTAAAAAAAAAAAAAAGGAAAACTCCTCACTCTAGTCTGGAGTGGGGCCACTAGGGTAGACACAACAATGAAGACATAAAGAGGAACTATCCCAGTTAGTAATTACAAGGTCGAATGGGCTATGCATAAGGGCCATCTCTCTTTATGGATGGTTGGGGAGGGCTTTGTGGCACCAATGTAAGGGGCATGGGAAGCAGATTTAGCAAGAATTATTTTGTTGGAGAGATTAGGACAGAGAGATGTGAAACCAACATCCAGGTCTCCAGGGGATTAGGTCTCCACAAACTGCAGATTAGTGGAATGGTGTGTTTCATCCCTTCAGCCTACTTTACCTTTTATATCTGTAACTGCTCTTCCGTATTTTCCATATGTAGGGACAGATCCTTTCTTCATTAAAGTGAAGAAAACAATATGATAGACTAATTCACACTAAGGTGATGGTGGCTAATGCGTGCTATCCAAGTGATCTTTGAATTGTAAATGGGGATTGAAGGAGACAGCCAGTACTTTCCATTGAGCACAGGATTTCGAATAGCAGAATGTTAGACAAGCAGAGGAGGAATTGTGTACCTGGATGCATACTATGTGCCAAGTCTAGTTCTAAGGACACGGATGCGTTTAGTCATTAAAACAAACCTGTCCTTACCTGAGGCACAGAGTCATGAGTGGAAGGTCACCTGGCTAGGAAGACAACTTTGGAACGGAACTTGAACAGGCTGGCTCAGTAATTTCTTACAGCTCCTTTTACTATGCAACACATTATGTGAGCAGTTACTTTCTTCCCTTATTTATAACATAATTTTCCTCAGGGCTATGAAGATTTTGATTTGGAAAGATGGTTCCCTATCTCCAAGGATAGATGTGGCCACTGACTGAGTTTCTAGTCTCTAGGCTGTAAGCTGGACACCTGAGCCAATGGAGACGTTTTGCCCTGCTCTGTGTTTAGACTGATCCTCCTATGTGTAATAATAAATTATTTGGTGTTTTTTTTTTTTTTGTGTGGGGGGGCGGTGGGGAGCCTCTCCTTTCAATGTGGCCACTTTAGCAACCCCTGGATTTTGGATTGCCGAGGATGGCTGTGGATTCTGTGTGCTCTGCAGCAGCCTGATGCCATCCGGGGAATCACCAGCAATGTTCAGACTTGTGTAGCCTCAGTCATGCATGCAGAGGTGGGGCCACTGGACGGAGCAGGCAGGGATATCTAGAACCCAGAGCAAGGACACTTTGTGTGATGTTCAACTAGAAGGTAGATCGTGTAATTTATCAAAGCTGTTTACGTTACCACTGTAAAATTATCTCTTGGTTTCTCAATGTCCTACAAGCAATTAAATGCAATTAAGTGTTTAAGATTCGGGGTTTAGAGTAGGTTAGATCTGCTTTTGGAAACCCAGCCAATTAATTTTAGTTGCATGGCCTCAGATAAGGTACTTAAACACTTTGAGCCTAAGTTTCCTTAACTATAAAATGGAAATAAACAATAGATATCACATGCCTGAGAGAATCTGATGAGGAAATGTCTGTGAAAGGTTTTTAGTACAATACAGACACATAATAAGTACACAATACATTGTATTTATTATTAATATTAGTATTAGTATTACTGATAATGGAAAAAATACCAACTCCTTACTTGGCTCTCTGAGATCGATTATTTGCCCCAGAAATCCCTTTCCAGACTCATCCTTGTATCTCTTCCAAGTAGAATTGGAGTAAACACTGGACGGATGAATTCACATTCCTCTTCATCTTCTTTTCTCTTGAGAATAAACCTTCATGTGATGATGCTCTAAGTTTTAATTTTTCAGGAGTGTTTAACACTTATTCCCCCTCCTTGTCTCCCTTGGTTAGTTTTCTGCTCCCTAAGATCTTGTTTCATTGTTTTCATTTAAAAGTCAGGGACCCTCCCAACTCCTTTGCCTTCCTGCTAAGGAAGGAGATTTAAAGAGGCAATCTACTTTTGAAAATGTGAAAAGGGACTTCCTTAAAATTTCAGCTCAGAGAAGATGCTCTCCTCTACTGCCTCCCTCACTCTTGTTACTTCCTTCTAAGCCAGCGTTGGGCTGCGTGTGAAGAGGGTAAGAAGGAATCTATCTTTCTGTCTCTGTGAAAGCGCCAAGGACTCAGGCAGAAGCTGCAGAAATGAGTTGTACATTTTGTCTAACTTCATTCCAAGTCTTTGAAGAAATAAATAAGCCTTCATTTTTTTTTCTCAGAAATATTTAGGGTAATTCTGTTTAGACCAGTTGATAACTTACTTCTCATAGAACTGAGGGACTGTTTGAAAAAGTTGGACGCTTCAGTTATTCATAGAGTGATGTAGGTAACATGACTCAGGGTCTATTAATCAGATGTGGACTACTGGAGCCTAATTTATTCACAGTTAGAGGAGTTAGGGAAAGTTTAAGAAGTAGATTGTATCAAGTTATAGAGTCGATTTTCTGGACTCTTGAGACTAATAGAAAATATACTTGTGTAAAAAAAGAAAATAAGATTCTCCAAAATATTAGATTATTGATATAACTACAAAATACATATTTATATTTAGGTTTGGTTGTTTGGAATTGCCTAGGTTGAGGGCTCAATTCTTTATTCATTTTGCAAGAGATTTTCTCTTTAACCTTGAAGAAGCCTTTCCTCTGCTATTTGTGAAAAATCATTTCTGTAGCCAACTGCTTTCTGAAAATCACTGTCCCTTTTCCTGGTTTTAAAGGACCTTGAAGTTCACGTCTTTTAACCACACACCGGAAGGTCTGATCTTCCTGCTGACTACTTAGATAATAGCTAGTTCAGTAGTTGTCTGTCTTGAGTTTATATTAGACTCTTCTGGAAACCTAAAAAAAAAATTACCAATGACCAGGCTTGCTCCCCTACCCCCTTCATCCCCTACCTCCCAAAAATTTTGATGGAATTGGTCCAAGGTGAGGTCTTGCATTGGTATTAAAAGAGTTCCCCAGGTGCTTCTAATGTGCTACCAGGCTGAGAACAACTGAAGAACCTGCCATGCTATGTGCTAATGAGAGAGGGCTAACAGGCCAGAAAGATCACAGACCTTTCTGACATTTGATTAAGTTGAAAAAGTCATGGATGAGGAACTCAAATCTGAGGGTGTTAAATAATTCATGTACATTTTTTTTTTTATTTAAGTAAGGAAGGGACAGTCACTGCTAATCCTAAGGGGATTTCAGAGAATGTGGGCTCAGGCAGGAGCCAGGGAAGAAATGCCCTGCAAAAACTGGAGGAGTTAAGGAAGTTTTTTGAAAGTGGCAGCTTCCTCTCATTTCCTTGCTAAGTGCTAGAGCTCCTAACCTGGAATGTACCCTATCTGTGCCAGGACACACCACACAGGCCTATACTTGATCTTGCTTCTTTTTCCTCTTGCTTTTCTGTGCTGTTAACAATCCCCTTCTTTTTTACACTAACAGAGTCTGCGTTGGGTATATTATGCTGACTTCCCTTTGCCACCTTGTTCTGATTCCCATAAGAGACACCTCTCAATTCCTACATACGGGTACTTAAGTCTCTGTAGGCCTGGCTGAACATGTGGGGGTCAGCGTGTGAGAGCCAGTTGAGCAGGCAGAGACTTGGGGCATCCTTATAGGGCCACAGTGTGCTGGAAGAGTGGGTGAGCCTGTAGGCTGCTCCAAGACTCACAGGGATTTTCTCTACCCAGACTTCACTTGTAAAA